>NC_142038.1:66551609-66899109 GCF_982192425.1 Myodes glareolus
GAAGGCAGCTATAGGAAAACATCTGTGAGCAGATACAGCAAGACAAAGCCCACTTCCAGACCACAGTTTAGAGTCTGACAGGGTTGGAGGTTCTGACTCAGCCAATCCTAGACCTAATCAATGACCTGTTTGCTTCTGGAAATGATTTCCTCTCTAAGTTATCAATCCACACGTTTGTAAATCAGAAACATCCACATTTCTTCTTGTAGGGTTGTTCTATGAACTTTAGCTATGAAATGATATAAATACACTTTCTCACCTGGAGAACACAGCTCTAGTATCATATAGTACATATGTACATAGTATACTGGAAAGCCAGTGCCTATGCCTCTGGAGGAAATGCTTCCTCCAGCATCTCATGCATTGTCACCCGGGAGTGACTTCATTATTTTCCATTGCTCAGAATGTGATAGGAAACTCTTCTTTATAGAGGAACCCCAAATAGTTCACTATCCAGAGAAATCTCCCACCAATGTGTGTTAACTCCACAGATTGTTGAAACCGAAAATCGCCTCTCTGGGATCCTTTAAACTGACAAAGCTGGGCTGCCACCTGCCCTCACGCACCACTGCTTCTCTCAAATTTTAAAATATTTGCAAAATTACAAATTGAACCATGTTGCATTAAAAGCTTGTCTTTTGGCTCATCTTAAGAAACTAGGATATAGCAGCAATTGGCTTACATCCTATGAAAATAATCCATGGGGTCCCATGCTGGGACATGTCGGTTTCCTGAGTTCCCCCAACTCTGAGACCAGATGACATTGCTCCTGGCTCTGTCATGCTTCACGTTTTGTTTTGGTTTTGAATGCACATTCTGTAGTTACGATCCACGGTAACGCCCAGCCTCTTTATAGATTTGTTGCGATTGCTGGTCTTCTGACAGCTTATTTTCTCCTGCCAAACAAACATGCCGATTTCTTTGAGAGATTCCTCTTCAGACCTAGGACCTGGGATCCTCTGGACCCAGGACTTTGTCCTCTGGTTTCCTCCCCCTGGTCATTCTCTTCCAAAGTGTTGCACTGAACCGGACGGACATTCCAGATAAGATTATGTCAGCTCTGAGGACATGGTGCTAAGGCTTCAGGCTCCATGGGCAAGGGTGCTCTGTGGACAGTGTTTATTCCCCGTGACACCCTCCTACCCTGCTCCCGACACAGCCATGGAGTAGTCAGCATGAGCTCTACTCATTTACCAACCTTGTTGGCTTTGATTTGTTGTAGCTTTAGCTGGCCTGGAGCTCACTATGGAGACCAGGCAGGCCTTCAACTCACAGAGATAACCCCATCTCTGTCATTTATAAATTTTAATCTTAATATTGGAGCCCAAATATATCTCTGACCATTACATATGGTTCTGACCCACCACCTCATCTTGCTGACTTTTGATAATTGATTCTACTAACCAGCGAATTAAAAAAACCAAACAAACAACCCAGAGACTTTCATTTTCTTGCTAGGCCACCTTCTTTAAAGTTTAATTTGAAAGAGACAAGGGTGTGAAGAGAAGGGGAGGCGATCTGAAGCAAGGGGGAGGGTCTCAAGTGTGGTGGGAGAACTACTGATGACCCTTACAGAGATGGAGATTAATTAAGTGTGTTTGAACAGAGGCCGGGAGAAGCAGCAGGTAGACTGTCTGCGGTCTGAGTCAGAGGTCAAGCTGTGTTTTATGTGATGGCGCAGAACAGAAGGAAAAATGGACAGAGTAAGACTACATTCTTTGTCCAAGGCATGCTTGTTCCCTCACAGAAGACCACTTAATGCTTTTTGCCAGCGAGCTTGCTCGAGCATGCTATGAATGGGCTGCATGGAGAAACAGCATTTTCTACAGACAGGAGGGCAATGCCTTTTGGTGTTCAGCTGAATTTGTCAAAGCTCTTCATGGAGGATGGTGGCAGGGATCCGTCAAGAGAGATGAATTCATGTCAAAGTTCATTACCTTCCTGGAGCCTCTGCTGTAGACGTTGCCTGGTCTATGGTAACACCAACAGCAGCTACGATTCCCAGCTAGAGAATGCAAGGACCATTTGGTGCTTAAGTTTTTAAGTTACAGGTTGATGATTTTCCTTAGACCTTTACTGTTTCCTTCACATTCTGGCTGTGGTGCTATAACCCACATGCTTGACAAAGATGAAGGACTAACTTCGTGACAACATCTCTCTCCCTACTACCAAATACGTGGTAGTTAATGAACAACTCTGGCTGGCTCCTAGGTTGAGATTTCTCTGCCTTCTCCCTCAAAATGTACAGCCTTGTTTGACACATATTTTCATCTCCTAAACAATTTCTTCATTTGTTTTCTGAATGTGCACAGCCAACACCTCGCCGATAGTCCACAAGCTCGGAATGCTTGCTAATACTATTAATAATATCGCAGTAAGCGGATTAGTGAGAAGGGGGCTGGAGGGCCAAGTGCTTGGGCTGCACCTCATGGTGAGGGTGTTAGAAGGAAAGAAATAACGGTGCTTGGATCTTTGCAGGTCAAGAATTCAATTTTGTTAGCTCACCTTGAGGTGGAAAATTCTGGAGGTTTGATGAATGCTAAGCAAATCATAACGTCTCATTTTAAAACCATAATGCAGATTTAATTAATAGTCAGATGGTCTTCTGATAATCAAGGATTTAGAGCAAGAGGGCTTTGCATGTTTTGTGAGGATGTTTTCTAAGTGGGAGAACCTAGCTAAGCTTTCTTACTTCATTATTGAATATATTTTTTTTGTGCTGAACACACTTGTACCTGCCTCGTCTAGTGTGTCTTTCCCCCTGGAACCTGAGCACATAATAAAAAGGCCTTTTTCTTTTCCTCTTTCTTTTTCTGTCTTCTAACCATCCAACTGAAGACTAATATTATCCAGGATATGGTCATTACATCACCTTGTAGTTTTGGTTCATTGTAGTTTCATGCCCATCACTGGCCATCCTAGCTGGGAGCAACAGTTGAGAACACCCTTGTGTAAGAATGTCCTCCATCTCATACTATGTATGCTGCCATATACTGTATTGGTTGCTGTGTTCACACATAATTAATTACTTTATCCTTACATAGACATGAGAGTTCTGACTTTTAGAATGCTCCGAAGATCTTCCTCCTAGGCTATGTGGACAGGAGGGAAGGTTCAAGACCCTTTTGTCAAGTAGATGGGTTGCCTTTGGTTTCTCTTTGTCATTCCTTGCAGTTTTCAGGTGGTTAGTGAGTCCCAACAGATTGAGATTGCTTGGCATTTAGACCTGCTTGGCTACACTCTGTGGAGGGTGAGCAGGAGCTATGGAGCCCATTGGAGAGGTGGTAAAGACTAGATGTCTTTCCAGTATAAACATGTCATTGGCTACTTCATAGCTTAGCCCAGTTTCCGAGGAGACTGCACTAGGCTTGGGGCAACAGTGCCAGCTAGAATTAGAGATTTGACTGATCATTTGTCTGTACTCCCGTCTTCCCTAGAATTGCCTGCCCTGGTCTGTGGTCATAAACCATCACCAAGGATTCAGGGTTTGGTTTTGGCCACTGCCGTTATCGTCTGACTCGGGAGGTATGACTGATGAAGAGACATTGTAAGTTCAATTGATTAAAAAGAAGTACACAAGTCAATATGAAACCTGCAGGTTGCTCCTGATTTAAATCTTTTTATTTATTTATTTTTTTCTATTTTGGTTTTGAGAGACAGGGTTTTGCTGTAGCTTTGGAGTCTGTCCTGGAACTAGCTCTGTAGATCATGCTGGCCTCGAACTCACAGAGATCACCCGCCTCTGCACCCCAAGTGCTGGGATTAAAGGTGTGCACCACCACCACCTGGCTTTCATTTAACTCTTAAGGAAAGATTGATCTGGAAGCAGCTGATGAATGACCAAGAATTCATGAACAGAAGTGACTTTGGGTTCACGAAGGGATAAGATTTTACTTTTATTATCAAAAATAACAGTAACTAAGCATAAACTAAGTATATATTAAGTCATAGAGCAAACAGAAATGGGGAAGTCAGAGCCATGCTAGAGCCTGGAACCTTATGGACCCCAGACACAAGCGGTTTCTGGATTCTGCAATTCTTCAAGTTTCCACACATAAGAACAGGCATGCACTCTGGGGAGTGGAAAATCCTGCTCATGGGGAAAGGAGCACAAGGAACACAGCCATCCCAGGACTCATCTGACAGTTGTGTCACCGTGAGGACCTTCTCTGGAACAGGAAACATGGTAGAAAGGCTTCGCACCAGTATGGCAGCCGGTGAGTCCATTGGTCATTCTGATTAGGTGTGGTTGGGGAATTTCTATAGGGAATGTAACCATCTTGGAATTCTTGTGTGCTTTAGGGTTTGTGAGCTTGTTGAGTTTATCTCCCAAATTTCTGATGAAACTGGGTCTGAGCCTGCGCAGTGGACCTTGGACATTGTTCAACCTAAACAGATTAGTAAATTCACCCAGGGGACACTCGCTAGGCTGAGTAAGACGGCTGCACTGGGAGACACTCAGCCTTCAGTGACCTTTGCTCTTGCAAGGTCAACAGTAGTGACCTGGGCTGGTGGTGAGCCTTTGAGTATAACAGGACAGGAAGACACCAACAGACAATGTTTGGCAAAGTCCAACGCCAGAGGGGCAAGGCAGTGAGGAAGAAAATTGTAGGGGCCAGTGTAATGGCTCAGCTCAGAACCTATGAGAGTTAGAGCATCTCTGACAGAAAGCCATGGAGTGAGTCAGACGGCACTTGAGTAAGCTGTTCATCAAGAGGGGCGCAATGAGACATTCAATTTTCAAATTAAATTTTGCTATTTTATGTTTATGTATATTTTGCCTGCATGTGTGTTAGTGCACACCACGCATGCCTCGTGTCTACAGAGGCCAGAGGAGGGTGTCAGATGCCCTGGAACCGGAATTATCCGTGGTTGTGACTGCCATGTGAACGCTGAGGAGTCAAACACAGCCTCTCTGGAAGAGCCAGCAATTAAGGCCGAAGTGAACGAGGTGCAAGTTTCACATTAGTTAGACGCTCCTGCAGTGATCTCAGGCCCTGAGTGTCCTTACAGAGATAGTTTTGGACAGATGGGTGTGAAAATGCAATTTTGAAGTTGGTCTGGTTCATCGGTTAATCACAGAGAAGCCAGCCTGAGGTTTCCAGATGTCTGGATGCTAGCACAGAGTGACTCAGTAAGATCGATCTGCCAGCCAGGCGTGTCCCTTCATCTCTGCAGATACAGCTGTCCCTTGTCTTGGGTTGCTGGCCTTTCCACTGAGCTGTGCTTCTTAGGACTCAAGTCGACCCTCTCTCTGGTCCTTCCAGTGAGTTCAGACAACTTCAGAGCCACTATGTGTGAACTTCCTCCTCAGTCTACGCTGAGCCCTCGCTCGACTGCTCCCTGCTAAGGGACCATGCTCTCTACCCACAGTGGTATTTCCCTGGGGGCATGCTCCAGTGGTCAGAGCATTCATCATTCCGGTGCTGGTCTTCCAGCCTGTGTCCCCCCTCGGGTGTCTGGTGACACACTCTGTCTCAGTTGGCATTCTCTATTCTCTGTTTGCCCTACCCTGGCTGTTTGTTCTACCCTCTGATTAGAGCGTGTCCATGAAAGGGGGCAATGTGCAAAGCTCACCTAAGGGGACAATCATCTTGATCCAGCTCTAAGAGAACTGGCTTACTCATTTCGTCTCCTCAGTACTGCTTGGCAACTTGTGCAGCTGGCTGTGTACTGTGTTTACTGCTCCCTGCCCTCCAGTCCGCTCTTAAGGTTTCTCCACTGAGTTCCATTTCTTTCATCTTGGCCTTTCCCTTTAGCTTTGCCCTCCATTTAGAAGGTAGTCCATCCATTCTGCCAGGTTACCCCTGCAATGATCAATGGCCATTGTCAACTTAATTGAATTTAGAATCACCATCGAAGCACACGCCTGGGTGTGTCTGGGTATATTTCCAGAGCCGTTTAAACCCCTTCTTTCCTAATATGTTTCTGTTGCGCATTTTGCCGTAGTTCTGGGGAAAGTAGCTAATAAACCTGGTTTTTATATTAGTCGGTGACATTCATCTTGCTGTTTATTGAAGCTTTACCCTCCTCCCACATCTTCGCTTCCTCTGCCTATAACTTACCCAGCACCGTTCCAAGGTGGTTGGCTCCACTCAATCTTTCTATAGCTTTTGCCTATGGTTCCCTCACCCTCAAAGACAGCCCTATCTTTTTACTCTCGTGCTTGTGACAGTTTACTTCCTGTGACCCCCCCCCACACACACACCTTGTTTTTCCTTTAAGAGAATTGGTCTTCTCATGGCTAACTCTGAAGTATTCTGTAAGTTTCTCACCTTGGCAACTAATTCCCAGAGCTATTGCCACCTCTTGCACTGTGCTCCTCCTGGCCCTGCTCTGCCCTCTGACTCCCCCGTGCTATTGCCATCACGACATCCCCAAAGTCAGCATGTCTTGGTTGGACCTTGGAAATTCCCCATTCCATAAACTTCTTCTCGTGTTCCGTCCCTCTTCAAATGGCGTCACCATTGCCCTGGATCGTAAGGACTGAGAACCTTGGGAGTTAGGTCGGAACTCTTTATTCTATTTATTCTGTCACCAGCCTTTAAAAAGTGGTGAAAAGTTAGTTATGGTGGCGCATGCTGTGATCCCAGCACTTGGGAGGCAGACGCCGGAGGATCAGAAGTTCAAGGTAAGCCCTGATTATATATGGGAGAGATTTTGTCTCAAAACTAAATTTTTTTTTTAAATCTCCCAAACAGTTTTTGCTTTCTGTTTCCATAGCAGTCAGTTCAGTTCAAGTCTTCATTGCTAATCACAAAACCTGTTACAAGTATGCCACAGCTGATCGCCTGACTTTTAATCTATTTCCCAAATAATCTTTTCCTATAAGCTGTTGCCAAATTAATCTTCTTAATGCATACCTCTGATTACATCACATCTCTTTATAAAGGCTTTTTCTCACTTCCCTGTGGCCAGCCAAATAAAGCCCCGTGTCCTCTGCTTGACATTCACACAGGATCATGACTTGACTGTGCTCCATCCTTGTTTGTTGCTATGGTTCTTCAAACACTAACTGAAGGACTAGGGAGATGGCGCAGTGCACACTTGCCACCAAGCGTGATAACGTGAGTTTGATCCCTGAGACCCACACAGTGGGAGGGGAATGCGGACTCTCATAGTTGCCCTCTGCCCTGACATATGCCCTGCAGCTGGTACATACACCACACGCAGTAAACGAAATGTGATCAAAATGAAACCCAATGGAACTCTGGCAAACATTGTGATTGGCTACCCTTGGATATACCTGTCTTATTCATTTTCATCCACACTGTAGCTGCCAGAAGAAGAAGAAAAATCACTGAAGTGTTGAGAAGCAGCGATCTCTGAGAGAAGAGGCCAGAGAGAGTCATAGAGGTAGAAACAAGTAAGTGGGGCTTGGAGACACGCCTCAGCAGGTAAGACCATGCGCTGGTCTCCCAGAGGACCCAAGTCTGACCCTCAGCACCCACTTCAGGGGGCTCATAGATATCTGTAACTCTAGCTCCAGGGAGTTCTGAGGCCTTCTTCTGGCCTTTGTGAGCACACACATTCATGTACAAATATGCCCACTCAAACATATGCATAATAAAAATGCAAATAAATTTTAAATAAATTTAAAAAAATGAGTCTAGTGACATCAGGACCAAAAGAGTGAGAAGAAAGAAGAAAGATGACTTGATGTTTTATTTAGTTTGGGGGAGGGATTGTCAGATAGTAAAGCCATTAGCTTATAGTTAGAAATACATTAAAAATGAATCTGGTTTTAGAAATGCTGATGCTACTCATTTGTGTCTAGACAGCAGCTGGAAATGGTAGCCTGGGAGACAAGGTTTAGCAGAAACCAGGCTGCGGATTCACATTCAGTGACCTGAGCATGTGGCCTGGATGCCAGCCTCCAGAGGTCGCCTGTATATGCTCACAGTAAGAGGACATCCAGTAGTCCAACATTCAGTGATCAAATCAAGAGACGCCGCAAAGAAGGCTTTCCTGGACAGACGTTAGCTGCCCCTGAGTGTGCTGTGTTTCTCCTAAGCAGTGTGTCATTCATGAGAGCTGTTCTCATGCCTTCTCTTGGGTGTGGTGTGCCTCCTCAGCTCTGCGACTCCAGATTCCCCGGCACAGGGTCTAGTCACAGGATATACACTGTACACAGGATTTACACTGTACACAGGATATATACACTGTCCACTCTTACTGAGCAAGGCCATGGAAGCCTCCCGGCATTAGCACTGGATATGTCTGTCCCTCACAGAGAACCTGACAGTGTAGCTGTCTTTTTCCAGTGTTGTCTGACCAAAGCCACACTGTTGGGTCCTCATTCCCCTTGTGGTAGCGCCCTCATAGTCCTGCCTGCTCACCTGCATTTATCTCCCTTTGAATGCAAGAATCCATTTCTTTATCTTGTTTATACACTTTCTTTTTACAAGGTCCAACAGCATGGACCCCCCCTTACACACACACACACACACACACACACACACACACACACACACACACACACTTAATTACATTTGAAGACAAATGTTTATGGAACACATTTGGAGTGTGGAAGGGAACATGTTCTCCCCTGGTATCCTAGGTAACTCTTGTGTCTTTGAAGTCAGATGAGTTAGTCCCGACCATTTCACGACCACACATCCCATATGAGCTCTCCAAGTGGGAAGCCAAAACCAACAGCTTCTCTGTTCTGTGCGAACTTGTTAGAAATTAAAATTCTAGGACCCTTCCCTAGATACACCGAATCTGGAACTCCCAGTAGAGCCAGCAATCTTTGTTTTATAAACTCTCTAGGGAATGTTCATATCTAGGTTTGTCAACCATCGCACTAGATTTAACCCATGCTGTAGAATAAGACTGGCCATGAAATCATAAGTCTGGATTCTTTGCAAATGTTGCCATCCACTCCCTGGGTACTTTGAGCCTAATCTCTTAACCTCTTTGTAGCAGAGTTTGTTCCCCAGAAGATAACATGTTGAACCCACTATGTAGTGGCTCATGCTTATAATCCCAACACTTAGGAAGTGGAGGCAGAATGATAAGAAGTTCAAGGTCTTGGGTCACATAGAGGCCCGCCTGAATTATATGAGATCCTGTATTAGAAGAAAGCCAAACTGTTGTCAAATTATTCTCTACTTCTGTGAACAGTGCTAAAGACAATAATGGTAGATTTCCATAGTGTTAGCAGGGCAGTGTTTCAGGGTCAGCCAGGTACTTTGTAAAGGCTGGACTGACTGGTAGCCATGCACAGTTTCCTGTAGTCTTCTCCAATCTTGTTCTTTTTAAAACTTGATGTCTGTCTGCCTGCCTATCTATCTATCTATCTATCTATCTATCTATCTATCTATCCATCTATCTAGTGTGTGTGTGTGTGTGTGTGTGTGTGTGTGTGTGTGTGTGTGTATCATGGAGTACTTGTGGATGTTAGAAGATAAGATTTAGGTGTCAGTTCCTTCCTTCCACTGTGTGGGTTCTGGGGATTTGAACTCAAGTCTTTAGGCTTGACTGCAAGCGCCTTTACCTGCTGAGTTAGCCCTCTAGCCTCCCCCCTTCTTAAAAGCAAATGCATCAGGTTAGGCATTTAAGAAGCAAATACAGAACCTCCTTGCCTCAGTAATCAGGTGACAGGGTTCTGAGTTGAGACAGACAAAGCAAACGACTCATGATCATGTGGGTTCATTTGAATCTGATGCTGTTTGGCCTACACTCAAGAACTACCTGCAGATACTAGCAGCTTAGAAAAGCTGTTGAGCAGGTATAAGGGTCAACCCAGAAATCACCAGGAGAGAGGGTTACCCAAGAAGAGGCTCCATGTCGCAGTGTCTTGTTGTTGAATCCAGGAGAGTAGCTGCTCTCTGTGCTCTCAGTTTGAAGAGTTTCAACTACAAGACCACCCTCGTAGCTAGTGCTGAGTCCTCTGAGAAGGCAGCCATGCCTCGAACTGCTGGGTCGTCAATACAATTCCTTTGGCGCACAATCTAGCGTCTGTTCTTTTAATGCACCTTCATGCCAGCACTCTAATTCTTCAGTCCAGACAAAAGTTTGCATAAAAACAAAATTAATTTATCTCTTTATTTGATTCACAAATAGACGCACTTGGCCTCTTCCCCACTTAATTTAGTTGAGAGAACTGCTTTGAAGTCATCATGCTGATGAGGGCTATTTCTGGTTTTCCTGTTGGCACAGGCGCAGTCAGCCCACAGCTTTGCAGCCTCTTAACCTTCATTCGCAGCAGAATGAGGGCTGAAGCCAGTTCCTGGAATAGGTAAACTACTTTTCTTGAATCTTGCCATCCCCTGGAGTCTTTGGCTGACTTAGTTTCCATCTGGAGACCTCCAGAGCAGCAGATGCATTGAGTATATTTGTACTTGGAGAACCAGACAGTGGTTCTTGCTGGAGCTCCATGTGGAGACTCTTGGCCTAGTTTTTTGGTGTTTCTGATGCGCACGAATATATGTGCGTTTGCATGTATATAGGCGTGTGTGTGTGTGTGTGTGTATACACTGCATTTATCTGTATGTTGAGGCCCAAATTTAATGTCAAGTAAGTTTATTTCCCACTTAAGTTACCGAGGCAGAACCTCTCCCTGAACCTGGGAGCTTGTCAATCTTGGCCATTTTTGCTAACAAGCTTGCCTTTGATCCCATATTCCTGCCTCCCAAGTCCTGGGATTACAGGCTGCTGCCATGCCAGCCTGACTTTTGCATGAGTTCACATGTTTGAGCAGGGAGTGCTTTATTCATTAAACATCTCCTCAGCCCAGTGGCACGTTTTTTTTTTTTTTTTCCCCGAGACAGGATCTCATGTAGCCCGGACTGGCTTCAAAATTACTGTGCACCCAAGGATGACTTTGAACTCCTGATCTTCTGCCTTCAGAGTACTGTGATTATAGACCTATGCCACCATATCCAGTTTTAACGGCATATTCAAAATTTAGTTAATTTGTTTATATTATTTATGTGTGTTCACATGTGCCATGTCATGTGCATGGAGATCAGAGGACAACATGCGAGAGCTGGCTCTCCCCACACCATGTACATTCTGGGGCTCTAAGTTGGGAGGTTGGGCTTGGCAGTTAGTGCCCTTTAGCTCCTGACTCATCCTTCCTGCTTCTCACGCCATGTTCTAATAAGGTCATCCTCTGAGTAGGTGGAACATACGTGGGTACATTAGTCTTGTTTTATAGAGGTGGCTGAGCAATACGGATCGACAAACTCAGCTCTCTTGTCTAATGGCGCAGGTTGACTATCTGGAGGCATCACTTTAAGACTCCTAAACAGCTCCCCACTTTCTTACCTGAGGCCACAACTGAATCCGTACCATTCTACCCTGACTAAGGAAGGGCTGCTAGGCAACAGAAAATGCCGTGTCTGAAAGGGCAATGTTGACTAGCGGAAAACACACAGACTTTTGACCTTTGGAAAATCTTGGTTTAACTCCAAGTTTGTCAGGTAGTAGCTCTTTACCTGGGGTGTCTTACACAACTGACAAGACTTAGAGTCCTCTGTTAAACAACCGATGACAAGAACATCCGCCAAGGTGAGAACAGAGTCTGCCTGAGTACAGGACCAGAGAAGCACAGCCAGATGATGGTCCAACATAACTTATGGACATTAGTCCAGGCCTGGGGCGGGGGACCAGCTGGGGGCCTGGCACAGACTCCTTCCTTTCCACTTGAGTTTTTTCCCTTCCATTGTTGCTTGGTGGGTACTTTACAGAGAAAGCTGAAGCTCCCTGGCAGCCTAGTGCCAGCTCTCAGGCTTTGGACAACAGTTATCACAACTTGATGTGAGACTTATTTCATTTCTGTCCTGATAATATTATATTATCAAAATAGATTACATAAATTCATTAGGATTTTCACAGTTTTTACTTGACCAGTAGCTACTGCTTGATGTCGGAAACATATAGAAATATAAGTTATGATGGCACTGAAAAGATATACCCATTTGCTTTGGTGAGCTGTATCCACACAGCAGATTAGTTGTAGAACTAAAGGTAGCAAATTGGGTCAAGGACAGAAAGAAGTTTTGGGGTATCTGTTAATGCTGTGACATTTGATGATTTTTCCCCAATTACCAGCCATGCAAAGGGAGAATTCTGGATAATTTGCACCCAGGAGCTGGGTCTTTCTGTTTGCTATCAGCCAAAAAAGAACCCATTAAATCATGTTTCCAGTCAGTGTGGGTACAGCTTCTGATGAATTGGCCGAGGGTGGCAGTTGCATCAGCATTTAAACTTTGACCCAAGCACTGGGCTTTGATGAATACAGAAACATTTGGGCAGACTAGGTAAATGTCTGTAAATAGGGAGCTGGACTCTGGGTGTGGGGCTCAGCAAGCCCTCTGACTAAATGAGCTGAGAGGAGACCAACATTCGGATTGTGGTTCAAAGGTTCCATCTTTTTTTTTTTTATTTGATTGGATGAAATGGTTTTTCAGTGTCAACAGTTTTCTGTGGGCCTGGGGAAGTGGTTCACTGAGCAAAATGCTTGCCCCACACAAGTGTGAGGAGCTAAGTCAGATCTCCAGTGCCTACTAAAAATCTGGGGAGCAGAGACAGAAAGCTCCCTAGGGCTTGCTGGCAAGCTGGCCTACTAGGATCAGTGAGGCCCAGGTTCAGCAAAAGGCACTGTCTCAGAAAGGAAGGTGAAGAATTTTCTTAGTTGGTTTTTCTGTTGCAGTGATAAAACACCAGGACCAAGGGCAACTCTGGGAGGAAGGGGTTTATGTCACCTACACTTTCCTATCACTGTCCGTCATTGGAGGAAATCAGGGCAGGGATTCAAACAAGGCAGGATCATTGAGAAAGAAGTCATTGAGGAGTGCTGTGTGCTGGCTTGTGCCTCAGAGTTTGCTCAGTCTTCTTTTTTACACATCCAGGACCACCTGCCTAGGGCCTGGCAACCTCTACAACAGGCTTGGTCTGACCACTCAATCTGTAATTAAGAAAATGTCCTACAGACCTGCCTGCAGGCCAGTCTGATGGAGGCATTGTCTCAGTTGATGTTCATCTTCCTAAATGATTCTAGCTTGTGCCAAATTGACACAAAACTAGCCAGGACAAGAATGAGAAAAACACTAGATGTTAACCTCTGACCTTCACATGTGTGCATGTGGTGTGTGTGTGTGTGTGTGTGTGTGTGTGTGTGTGTGTAGGGTGCTTGTTGCACAGGTCTGCCGACCTTAATTTCACCCCTGGAACTCATGGTGGAGGCAGAGAAAAGATTCTCGAAGGTTGTCCCCTGATCTCCACACATGTGTGTTGCCTGCCCCAACAACACACACAAAGAATAAATAGAAAAAATTGTGGCGAGAAATTAAAGTCAGCAGTGACTTGAAAGGATTTGTATTTTATAAATCACACATGTTTGTGTGCAAGTGTTTACATGTGTGCATGGACAGCTGTGTGTTTGAAAAAGCATTAGAAAACCATTTCTAGGTTAGTAGCATCTTCAGGTCCCTTCAAATGTTCGGGCCAAGCACCCGTGTGACGACTCCATTGATGCTTGTCAGAGCCAGATGCTATCTTGGTCCTGATGGGAGATATTTTGTAGGTTGTCCTTCAATGCCTCCATCTAGGAGAGCAGGTTCTGGGCAGGGAGTTGAAGCAATGAGTCAAAGCTTGTCTTGAAGGCGGAACACAGCATCATGTCTAACTGCAAGCGGAGTTTTATTGCCACCTGCCCTTGAGCAACTGAAACCTTTTGAGTGCGTGTCAGGAACTGAGCTCACATGCTTGTAACCCAAGGCGTGTAATAAAGTGTATGGCTGGTGACTCAGACTCAGGTTGCCCGGTGCTCTTGGGAAACAGACATGACAATGGAGGGTCGAAACATTACTGAAGATCTTTTCAAGGATTTGTTAGTGCGGCTTCGAGGAGACATAGTCGAAGACCCAGAAAGGAACACAGAAGAAGGAAGATAGGAGTGCCAACATGGAAAATTTCCTGGTTATTTTCCACGCAAAAGCCTGGCTGCACCACACGCGTGCATGCATGCACTCACACATACCGCTTCTTTTCTCCTTCCTTCTCATATCTTACCAGGCAATCCTGAAGTGTCACCATCTTTTCTGACTTGCCTAGTAGTATCTGAGGTCAGAGAGTGGGAAGGTAGCTCTTTCACAAGCGAGTGTATCAAATGAGATATGATATGTCTCTGCTTGCTAGGAGGACAGGTCAACACAGCTCCCGAACCCTTCAGATTACCCAACTAATGTCCTTAGAGTCACTGCTCACCTTTAACTCCCTAGGTGCACATAGTTTTTTCTGGCAACCTGCTCTGGCTCCCTCTGGAAAGTGCCTCATGGTTTTGCCCAGCGCTTTGTTACTCTGTGAGCAGACTCCGGAGATTAAGGTACAAACCATGGAGGCGTCCAAGCTGTGCCTCATCAGGAGATACAGTTCCTACAAACTGGCCCACATTGGTTAGTTTCTGTCTACTTGACACAAACTAAAGTCACTTGGGGAGAGGGATCATCAGCTAGGAAATTGCCTTTATCAAACTGGCCTATGAGCGAATCTGGGTGGGCATTTTCTTGATTAAGGGTTGGTGTGGGAGGGCCTAGCCCGTGGCGAGCAGTGCCGTCCCTCGGCGGGGATCTTGCGCTGTAATAGGAACTGCTAAACAAGGCTACAGAGAGCGAGCCTGTCAGCATCACCCCTCCACCAGCCCTGCTTCAGTTCCAGATTTGGGGTTCCCACCTTGAGCCCCTGCCTTGGCTTTCCTCAGAACAGACTAGAACTCGTAGGCTAAAATAAACCGTTTCCACCCCGAGTTGCTCTTTGGAACAGGGCCTTTCTATCAACACTTCCTCTGAACTCTGGGGCCGCTGGATCATCAGGAAAGCCTAGTAAGAGGCTTGCAGAACTCACTGCGCTCAGAACAGAATGCACCCTTCTCTGGGAGCTTCTCACTGGGAGTCACCGTCACTGTGTGTACTGTGGAACTCTGGGATTTCTCTCACTCGCCGGCAGGATCAGCATGCCGTTCTTTTGTAAAGAGATCGCTCTAAGTAGCAGCCTCATGTTGTTGTTTCCAGCATTTCCATACCATCTTTTGTTCCAACTGGAAAGCAAGCTGGAGTCTCCTAATAATATCATGGGCGAAGGGCTAGGGCTATAGCGCCGCTGGTAGAATACTTGCCTAGCATGCAGGAAGTCCTGGGTTCAATCCCTAGAATTGTGTAAAACTAGACGTGTTTGTTCTTGTTTGTAACCCCAGAACTTTGGAGTTGCAGGCAGGAGAATAAGGAATTCAGCTGCATAGACAGAGGCCAGATGGGATATATATTGAGAACTCGAGAAGGAAAAAAAAAAGAAAGGTTGAGACAGACATGCATTGAAACCCTGCTCTTACCACCTTACAGGTTGGTGGGAGAAAATCCCATTTCTTACAGTTTCCTGCTTCTCATCTGCATCCGTGAGGATGCTTAAGGAGCAGAGGAGAAGTGTCTGGGAAAAGTACTGGTTTAACAGAACTCCAGCTCTAAGTGGGTCCTTTTCTCCTTGGACCTGAGCAGCTTTGCCCAAGACCTCATTTTGTGGCCTCTAGGCCACATTTTGTGTCAGCTAGGTCTGCCCTTGTCTTAAAGAACTGTAGAAATTTGAAATTTTAAGCCTGGAAACATAAGGTCAACCTCCTCATTTTACTGATTGAGAACTGAGGCTCAGAAGTTTGCATTAGCTTGCCCAGACTGATAGTTGGTGGTCTCAAGGGTTTTGCCCTGTGTTTGGTATGGCACCCACAACCCCTGGCACCCATTTACAGATTAGAAATAGAGAGTCAATCTCTCCAAGCCCCATAGACCTCTGCTGAGGAACCCAGAGCACATTCTCTAGGTTCATCTTCTCTTTATATTCAAGGCGTCTTCCCCACCGTTAACGGGACGGTCTATGCCAAGGTCATTGCCTTTCCATGCTGTCTAAAGAAGTCTTTAAACTCATGGGGACACCATCTACAGAAAAATCTTTTAATTTTTTATTTTAAAAACATTGACCTGGTTATGGTTACTATTGCTGTGATGAAATGCTATGACCAAAGCAGCTTGTGGAGGAAAGACTTTATTTGGCTTATGAATCACAATCCATCGAGGGAAGCCAAGGCAGGAGCTCAAACTGGGCAGGAACCAGGATGGAGGAACTGATGTGGAGGCCATGAAGGAGTTATGATTACTGACTTGCTCCTCATGGCTTGCTCAACCTTTTTTTTTTTTATTTAAAAGTGTTATTTTAATTTTGCATAACAAACGCAGTTTCCCCTTCCTTCCCTTCTTCTGCTTCCCCCTTGGTCTCCCCTCACCCAACCCCCATTCACTCCTCAGAGAGGTAAGGCATCCCATGGGGAGTCAACAAAGTCTGGCATATCAAGTTGAGGCTGGACCAAGTGTACCCCCACCAGCTGTATCTAGGCTGAGCAAAGAATCACACCATAGGAAATGGGCTCCAAAAAGCAGTTCATGCACTGGGGATAAAATCCTGGACCTGAGTTTCCCCATCTTGATCTTGATCCCTTTGCTCAAATAATCCCCCTTCCCTCTCTTTGACTGGACTCTGGGAACTCGATCCAGTACTTAGCTGTGGACCACTGCATCTGCTTTTATAGTCATTGGATGAAGGTTCTGTTAGGTTGAGATCACGGAGTCCTCCCAAAACCAACTAGGAGACGAGTCCTGTATGTAAAACACAGTTTATAAACTCGGACTCTTCATGTGTCCATCATATTGGAGTGGTCAGAGAGCCCTGAGCTCAGCTGGGGTTTGGTTTTTGTAGTAGCAAAGGAGAGGATGAGGAATTTCTAAAGTTCATGACCCCTGATTGGCTGACATTTGTCTAGGGGTGTCCTGGTGAAAAGTGATGGGTGTGTGCTGGCAGGTGATCCTACCTACAATGGTTGGAACATTAGGAATTTCCTTGGGATGGTCTGTTCCTGGGTGGTGCCTGGGTAGTCTCAGTTTGTGGTCTTTCTTGGAACGAGGGTAAACTACTGAGACTCAGGCCTCTAGTGATCTTGTCATGGCTGGGTCCCACATTTCTTGCTTCACAAGTACCAAGGACAGGACCCAGTCATGGGTCCTGCTTACCCATGGATTTAAGGAGATATAATTGGGACCTAAGAAACATTAGCTATCACATTTTTCCAGGGCAGTGGCCATCCTACAAGGTCCTGTAACTCTCATCTTTGAGTAGAACCAAATTGTAATTATAATCCTGAATGTCCTCTTTGGTCTTGTGGTTCTGCATAAAGAATCAAGGTGTCTTTTTATTGTAGAACAATTTTAGTTAATAAATCCATTAATTGACAACTCTGGGCCTATTTTTTGGGGGTACATCAATGGGCATTAGAGATAGCTATTTTTGTCCCCCATGCCAGGGAGTTCCCCTTTGTCTCAGCATTTCTACCTATTCTGAGCAGGGAGCATGGTACAACGTGTTCCTTTTTGCAACTATTTCAAGCTGACACTGGGGTGTTGTCATCAGGGCCCAAGAAGGCTGAAGGCTAGACAAAGGTAAGGAGGGAATTCAGGCAATGGGGCACTCATCAGAAGCATCTGGTTCACAGACTCTGCTGAAGAGACAGGGAGCAGTCACATGAGCTGGCTTGGTCCACATCAGCTTCCAGCAAGTTCAGGGCTTGCCGTCATTTGGAGCAGGTTGTAGTCGGCAACTGATGCTTAGATGTGTCTGCCAGCCAAGTGGAAACATACTGAGATAGGTTTAAACTAGGAACAGAAGTTAAAATTTATGTGCTGAAAGAAAAAATTGAAACTTCCAGGCCCATATTGAAATCCATATCACAGATAAAAGCAGATAACAGGTATCTGTAAACAGCAGGAATAGACTCATACCTTTGAGTCCTAGCAAAAACTACAGATTTTGGTTAGAAATATGTATATTTTTCTGCTGTTCAGAAAGCCAGGTATGGGTTGGACAGAGATGTCTTTGGACTGATGAAAAACATCTTTAAGTTCTTATTTAGATGGCAACCAGAATAAATCTAAAATCTTGAGCTTGTGATCCAAACAGTAAGTAGTGATTGCTCTATCAGCTTGTTAGAATTATACCATAGAAAGGGAAAGAAATCAGAAACATTTTCTATATCTTAACCTGTATTTACATCTTAAATCATTTAGACCCATAATGCTTATGAGTTTTTATATCCTCAGACCTTTATATATCCTAAAACTTTTTTTTAATCAAGAGACCCAGTAGCTTAAAAAAAAAAAAAGCAAGTCTTGATTTCTATATATATAAAACGAGCTAACAAGCTGGCTGTAGCTCTATGGAAGGGTCTGGATACCTGCTGCTGCTAACCTGACAACATTATAACAGGCCTAGCCATCAATACTATTATAAATCCCAGAAGGATAAATAAATTATACCTGCTTACAGGCCAAGCAGCTTCTGAATCTACTAAAAATGACAGGGACCAGTGTCCATGTATAGTTCTCCATACCCAGGTCTCCATAGCCTTGGAGGCAGAAGTATCCAGAACAGCAATCTTACAGTCTTAGCCAGGCACATAAGGCAAAAAAAAAAAATTTTTTTCCCCTGTGGAAGAGGGACTGACCTTATTTTGTCTAGGCAAAAGTGGTAAATCAATTCTCCAATGTCCTGCTGTTTGCCCACAGTCTGGACCCAGTCCTGGCAGCAGGTGTTGCACTGGGGCACCTCGCCCAGTGGTCAGCATCATTATAATCCGGGAGGAGACATCACGGTGTCTCAGAATCTTCTGCAGAGACCGTGGGTCGCTGCTAGGCTCTCAGAGTCTTTGTCTAATATAAGCTTTTTAATCATGATTTTAAATGTCATATTCTGCAGACCTCTGAAGTATGAGGGCTGCTTAGGTGTATCTGATTAGACAGACTTTGTTTCTAGTTACTTGTTTTAAGTTTGACTTTGAAAACATATACAGGGAACTAAATAAGGCTTATTCCAGTAATTAATTATATCAATACTTTAAGGATGACTGACTAACTTGTATTTCTTAACAGTCTATAATAAGTTAGCAGCTTTCATAAGACTAAAACTTTACTTCTGCCAGGTTTAGCCTTAAAAAAATGATTTTGAATTGAAGCTAATAAAGAGTCATTTCGAAGGTAAAAAACGAATGAGTTTGTATCCAGCTGTTAATGCTGTCTCCTGTAAAGGCAAGGAAAAGGTCCCAGGGCAA
This sequence comes from Myodes glareolus, assembly GCF_982192425.1. Taxonomy (NCBI): domain Eukaryota; kingdom Metazoa; phylum Chordata; class Mammalia; order Rodentia; family Cricetidae; genus Myodes; species Myodes glareolus. Next base: position 66,570,760 of record NC_142038.1, read on the forward strand.
ATGGGAACAGGAGGGAGCCTAGGGGCTAACATTGCCCTTGACAAGTTCTAAGGAGCTACAGTCCTGAGTTTGGAAGAGCCACAAGTTTCCTTTTGCCAGAGATAAGGAGGGCGATGCCCATTTTAGGGAGTAAGAACTTTCTCAAAGCAACCTGAGGGAATGGGAGCTTTATCCAATGCCTGACTTTGGGAAAAGGACTTTGTAGTTTTATTTCTGTTAAGTATGAGCCTTAGGAAACAGCAGTTTTTCAACTGAAGTTTCTCTTAGTATCAATACAAAAAAATTATGACTCAGTTTATCCAAATAGCTTAAACCCAACTAAGTTAGTGAGGGGACCAAGAATAAGAATATAAAAATGTAGATTTCAGAACTAAGAATGTAGAAATAAAGAAATTTAAAATTGTAAACCTAGGAGAATGAGTACAGACCATCAGTGGCTTTCTCAGCAGCTTGAGGATTAACTATTAACAGTGGGTTATTTTGTTTTACAACCTATAGCTCTATTTACAAGGCTGAAGCATCCCTCTGCAAACTGAAAATCTAACACCCCCGGCCATCCTTGACTAACAAGGATATGAACTAAGTTTTAGGAGATAGATATATGACCTCTGGGTTATGCATCAAACTGGCAGCATCAAAGGGGAGAGCACAGGGCTTCAGTAAACACCACCTGGAAGTACCAAGGAAGACAATAGATTAAGTACAAACACTAGTTTAACTGAAAAACTGTTGTTTTCATTTTCAGAAAAAATGAAAGTAACTATGTTATTGTAAAGTAAGACAATCTGTATCTGAGTTTTACCTTAAGATTGTAAAAATTCCATTGTTCAGACCTAATGCTTGGTGCCCCTACTATAAAAAGGTGGGTTCAGAAACTGGCCTTTGCCACAGCCTTACAAAATCCATCTCTGGCTGTGGTCTCAGCGAGTTGATAAACTTTTTGTGCCCCCATGGAGATTTTTTATTTTATTTTTTATTTTTTCCTGAATTCTGGTTTCTGGAATAAAGTTTGTTTCTGGTTTATTAGACTTTGGTGGTTTGTCCCCATCTTTGCCTGGACCCAACAGTTAACAAAAACAAGGAGGCTAAACATACATTTTTTTTTAAGCCTGAATAGATCTTGAGCAAGGAGATACATTTTTAAAGCCATTAGTTAATATTTTTAATGCTTGGACCTTTTAATATAGCTTTTTATATGGTGGTGATCCTCCCATTACAAGTTTTTTTCCCATTGTTATTTTACAACTGCAGTTTTGTCATTGTTATGAGTCTTAATGCAAACATGACCTGCAGGTGGTCCTAGGCTACCCCTGTAAAAAGGTGGTTTTTGTTTTGTTTTGTTTTTTACCACCAAAGGGTCAAGACTCAATGGCCTGAGAAACTGTTTTGAGCCCTTTGTCAGACTGCTTAGGCCATTGTCTTGCTGCATTACAAGAAATGAACATCCCAGTATTTAGTTAGCATTTTGAGCTTATGGCTGTGATTCTAATTTTTAGCTTTTTATTTTAATCCCAAATATTAACAACATAAAACATTTTATAAGCACAAATGTCTCATAGTCTTAACTGTTCTTAAAAAAATTAAAATCTCTTAAATGCCTTCCTGCAATACCAAAAATAAAGTAGCTCTTTCACCCCATCTTTGATGGCATATACATAGCCTGTCTTTTAGATCTCAGCTCGCTCTATTTCACTGTGGCTGGTACTTCTGGTGACTGTCACCTGTCAGTGGCATTTGTAAAACTGTTAAGGTCCATTCTTGCAACTGCACATTCTTTGGGACTCTAGTCCTGCCATGCATCTGTAAACCTTGGCTATTTCCTGTGATCCCTTTATGTCTTTATAACCATTATCACCTGGGTGACTCTTAAATTAACAAAGTCTAGCTGGCAGAGCAAGGTACATTTTTGAGTATAAAAATATTGGGGTGCAGCATTAACACTTTAAATCATATATATATATGATTTAAATATATATTAAATCTTGTTTTCGGAATGGGATATGAGTCATCATGCAAAAATCTATCCAATCCAAACTGTCTTAGAGATCTGTTGTTGCCTCCTATTAAGTCACTCTACATGGTCACCTTTAATCAAGATGGTGGTGAAATTATGTGGCATCCAATTTGTTTTTTTAACTCTAGCAAAATGACAATCCAAAATTTAAAATGGAATTATGACTTACGATTTAAAATTACCCCTGCATAGATTTTTTAAATATTTATTTATTTATTATGTATACAATATTCTGTCTGTGTGTATGCCTGCAGGCCAGAAGAGGGCACCAGACCCCATTACAGATGGTTGTGAGCCACCATGTGGTTGCTGGGAATTGAACTCAGGACCTTTGGAAGAACAGGCAATGCTCTTAACCCCTGAGCCATCTCTCCAGCCCCCCCCATGCATAGATTTTAAGTTATCAATTCCCAGTGTTACTAATGACCTTTTAACTAGTTTCTTTTAATTTTAACAGATTTATGACCATATTTAGCAAAACAAACCTATAAATCTGAAGCTACAAAATGTGGCTGCTCTGCTTTGTTTCCTTCTCCTTGTCATTGTGTCGGGGGCTCAGACTGACAGATGACAGAGAAACTTTTACATAGGCATGGGTCTAATAAAGGGAGAGCCATAACCCAACTCCAGAGCCAGCTTTTCAATAAAAAACAGCATAAAACAGTTCAAACATTATCCATACCATCTAAATGTCTGCTAACCCAAATCCAGTAACCAGAGCTCAGAGATAAATTCTGAGGTCAGGCCCATAAATGTGGCCACAGCAGTGATGGATGATAGAGACAGCAAACGTATCCAAACCATTCCTGTCTCAGCTCCATGACTGCAAGAAAACTTTCTTAGATAAACTTTTCAACAAAACAGGCATATTCGGTATTTATAGGTATGAGAAACCACAGCAAACACAGTTCACATCCCTTCTGGTCCTCTATAACTTTTTATATACCTTTAATCCATTTTTCCTCTCTTCATTCTTTCAGTCTCCTGCTTTCTTCTTCGCTTTCCAGGCAATATACCAAAGTCTCTCTCACTTTTCAGACAACATAAAAACTCTTGCCAAAGTGGTTTTTTTTTTGTGTGGTTTCCCACAGTATATCATACTGTATGACTATAATATTTAAACAAGAACAGAAGCATTCATACACTATAAAATAAATAACTTTAAATTTGCATCACATTAAATCCTGTACCAGTGTGAAACATTTGAGACTAACAGTATTTTTCCATACCCTAACCAATAATAAATTGTAACTAACCCCTCTAAATGATGACAGATATTTATAACCCATTGGATCTGAATGACCAAAACAGCTCTGGTGAAGGGAAGTCTGGCTATATTGTAGCTTAATGCTTATAGCCAGTGCCCTTGGCCACGGAGCCAAACCTTGGTTAGGTTTGGCCATAAGTCGAGGCACACAGCCCCCACGACAGGCTTAGGTAGCCCATCCACCAGCATGGGAGGGGACAGGGTGGCATGCAGCATGGGGAAAAAGGATTGTTAACTTCTCCAGCCATAGCAATTAACCAGATTCTCTGTTCACTGTTTGAAATCTTACTGGAGTACATCTGCCTTTACAACGGTGGCTGGCAGCCTTGCTACATCGTAACAAGGCTGTGTAGCCCCACCACCCATCCATACAAGCATGCTACCCTGCAGCCTGGTGCTTGTATGGCAAATCAGCCTGTGTTGCCCCCACCCGCAGCCCCACTACAGGACAAGGCTGATTCCTTTTAATGAAGAGTTTAAGGTGGATAGAGGTTATTTGTCTCATCCCTTTTAGGAAAATATACCCCTGTGTTTATGGCCCTATCGCTGCAGTCCTGGAAGTGATCCAATATCAAAGTCAAAGAAGAGTTGAGTCTGTCCCATCATATTGGTCTCGTAGCCAGAAAGAGGACACACAAAAGACAAAAACAAAACAACACACAACGTAATACAGAATTCTCCTGGCTCCTGGAGGCAAAACCGAACCGAAGACGACAGCCTCGAGTGTGTGGTGTGACCCGCCTGTCTGCCTACAGAACTGAGACGCTGGGAGCACCCAGTAGTCTATCTACAAAAACCAGAGAGATCCACTCTCATGCAGAAGAGCCCTGGGGACATCTCCCCAGGTTCCCCACCTGTGATCTTTTCGCATATCCATGCAGATGGTCTACAGGTTCTTACAGATTCTGTGCCCATTTACAGAAGAATATCTAAAACAGAAAGACACAAAACAAAGCTCACACACAGAAAACACAGAAAACTTACTGGCTGGCTGAAGGCTCTACAGGGCGGTGGTCCTGGTGGGCTTGGGGGATCCCAGAGAGCCTCTAAATGTTATGCCTAGATTACGAAGTCCCCCCAAAACCAAGTAGGAGACCGAGTTCTGTATGTAAAAGCAAAGAGTCTTTATTCTTACACAAGTTTACAAACTTGGACTCTCCATGTCCATCATTGGAGTGCTCAGAGAGTCCTGAGCTCAGTTAGGGTTGGGTTTTTGTAGTAGCAAAGGTGGGGGTGAGGGATTTCTAAGGTTCAGGACCCCTGATTGGCTGACATTTGTCTTGGGGTGTCCTGGTGAAAAGCAATGGGTGTGTGCTGGCAGGTGATCCTACCTACAATGGTTGGAACATTAGAAATTTCCTTGGGCTGGTCTGTTCCTGGGAGGTGCCTGGGTGGTCTCAGTTTGTGGTCTTTCTTAGAACCAGAGTAAACTACTGAGTCTCAAGCCTCTAATGGGCTTGTTATGGCTGGCTTCTACAGTTCTATGATGACAATTAGGGGGTTATCTATCTGACTATAGGGGAAGACCAGTTCAGGTACCCTCTCCACTTTGCTAGGATCATCCTTGTGGATTCCTGGGAGCTTCTCTAGCACCAGGTTTCTTCCTAGCCCATAATGGCTCCCTCTATCAAGGTATTTCTTTCCTTGCTCTCCCTCTCTGTCCCTCCCCCAACTCAAGCATTCTGTTCCCTCATGTTCTCTTCCCTGCCCCCCTCCACTGCTTTCCCTCCCAATTTACTCAGGATATCTTATTTGTTTTCACTTCCCAGGGGCATCCTCTCTTAGGGTTCTCCTTGTTACCTAGCTTCTCAAAGGTTGTGGATTGTAGCTAGGTTATCCTTTTCTTTATACCTAATATCTACTTATAAGTGAGTACATATTGTGTTTATCTTCCTGGGTCTGGATTACCTCACTCCGGATGATTTTTTTCTAGTTCCATCCATTTGCCTGCTAATTTCAAAATCTCATTGTGGGTTTTTTTTTGTTTTGTTTTGTTTTGTTTTTACCACTGAGTAAAATACTCCATTGTGTAGATATACCACATTTTCTTTATCAGTTCTTGAGTGAGGGGTATCTAGGTTGTTTCCAGGTTCTGGTTATTATGAATAATGCTGCTATGAACATAGGTGAGCAAATGTCCTTGTGGTATGAGTGAGCAGCCTTTGGGTATATGCCCAAGAGTGGTATTGCTGGGTCTTGAGGTAGATTGATTTCCAATTTTCTGAGAAACTTCCAAACTGATTTCCAAAGCATTAGCTTGCTTTCTTATAGTACCCAGAACCACTTACCCCAGAGTGGCACTGCCCACATTGAAGTGGGCTCTCACACATCAACCATGGATCAAGAAAATACCCCACAGGCTTGACTATACCTGATTTTATAGAAACATTTTCTCAGTTAGGCTCCTTCTCGATGACTCTAGCTTGTCTCAAGCTGATATAATACTAGCCAGCAGAAACCGGCCGAGCAGGTTAATGTACTTGCTGTTAAGCTTGGTGACCTGAGTTTGGTCCCCAAGACCCACCTGTTATTCCATTGGGACACTTTAAGAACTAACCACGCCCACCCTAGCCACTTTTGACCTCCCCCTCGCCGCCATCTTTTCTCTCTCTCTCTTTCTCTCTCTCTCTCTCTCTCTCATGTGTGTGTGTGTGTGTTTGTTCTATGTTTGCTATGTCTCCCTTTTTTTAAGTAATAAATGTCTAGCTTTATGTATAGCCTTATGTCCATTTACTCTGCCGTCCACCGCATCCAGCCGCCTGACTCTGCCGCTCGCCCGGGGACCCTGACTCCCCCGGCCGCATGGCGCTGCCACCCTGGAGATCTTGTGGGGACCCACAGCCACTAGCAGCTGCTCCGTGAGCTGCCCGGGACATTCCATCATCATATTATTTTTAAAAAGAGCAACATTGGTGCCGGGACTCGAGAGATTCACCCGCCAAGGGCCAGGGTTCCAGCTTTACCTTTCGTCCGGGGCTCTGACCACCAACTTCCGGGATTGAATTGGACCGAGGGCCTTCCTCAACACCACCAACTGCCTGGACTCCTTCCTACAAACTACACTGGCTTCTAATTGTAAGTTTCCTCACTCCAGCCAGCTTATTTGAGCCTTTTTAACCCGGGATTGACCGGTCCTCCCGGTGTTTCTGGGCTCGGGGAGGGGTACTTCTCTGCCCCGTCGCTGGTGTCCATTACGGCTTGCATCCTGTTAAGCCCGTGCATTCCCTCATCTGGAGGCCCGGGGCTTCCAGTCTCCTTCTTCCTCTTTATTTCAGTCTTTTCTTCCTTCCTACCTTTCTCGTGGACGTAATTGGCTGATCCGGTTTGGCCTTTATCATCCCACATGGGCACTCGGACGCCTGGGCACATGGTTTGGATGTTCGCTTGCATCTCATCAACAGGGAGCCGTTCCCCATAGGCTTGAGATGCCACGGTTTTTGAGGGATTTTCACGGTCTTGACCTGGGAAAGCAAGTCGTACCAGCCTATGCGGGTTTTTCACAATTCAACAACCAGGCGGCCCCTGGCTTTTAAAATCCCCGCGGTTTTTCCATTCAAGCCACAACACGTGGCCACTGCCATGTTCATTGGGGTCAGGTGACTTTATCACTAGATTCAGTAAGTGCCAGATCACGCGACCAAGCTCTCTCATTCTTATAAATGTCCTGCCTTTTCTCTCCCCCCTCCTCGGTGTTCTCGGTGTTCTCGTTAACTCTGATTACAGGTGCTTTACATAGTGATGTGCTTTCTGATAGGGCCCATCAGAAACATACACTTTGCCTAATTCCTGTTTAATCTTTCTATATAAAATAATTGTTCGCTTCATCTCATTTCAGACCACAAAATCATAATTCTCATATTTTAAACTGGTATGTACTTTTTAAGTTGTTTTCTACCATTGTCAGTTCTGCCACTAATCTTAATGTTGCAAACAGTTTTTTTTTCTTTCTGTCTATCTTTTTACAAATGTGGATCTTACCTGTTAAGAGTCAGTACAGTCAAACTTAAACCCAATCTTCCAGACAGATTCTACAGCTATACCTAATAATCAGCCCTCAACTGCTCAGAGATCTGGGGAATGCGATATTTAAATGTTTAATTATTTAAAAAACTTTTCATAACAAAAAGAGACAGGTTGGCTCCTAGCAAGCACTCTCTTTCCTCCGAGAAGACAGAAGACCAACGTCCATCTGCAGTTTGCTTCGACTACCAAGCGCTGACCATTGGGCAAAAACTGCCTATCACCTAAACTGCAGACCTCCAAATGTGGACAAAACCACTGGAATTGACAGTCTAGCTGCCCAGGGTCAAGGTAGGCCTGTCTTCCTAAAGATTTCTTAGTCCACAGGGTCTTCAAAAGCCTGACAGGCTCTACATTAAACAACAAAGGTCAAATGCAACCTTCAGCGACCAGGGAGGACCAAAGAGTAGCTCTGGGTGCCAACCAAGTAAGTTCTCTGTTATTTTTTAATCAGTAACTCAAGTAAAATCTTATCCTTCTCAAAGATCTCTGACAGTCTGATAGCTGAGAGGTTTTGCCAGGTTGTCTCACCAAATAAAAATACTTTTCATTGTAATTTCTGTTTTTACAAACCCAAGGAGTTCTTAATACAATGTATATGTCTAAAACTTCTGTTTTTCTTATAAGTTCCAGGGAGCCAATTTAAAGAACCCATCATAAACAGGTCAGATACAAACCCCTCAATTCCCTGGTCCTAAATTTTTTTTTCTCAATTTAACTTTGTCCTCTGTTCTGCCAACACCCTAACCTGGTACAAGAGACACCAGACATTTCCATGCCACAGACACCTGTCCTGTCAGGAACAGAGACCAACTATGCCAAGATGTGACCAGCACCCAGCCTTCTCTCGGATCTCCCTCCCCCCCAAAGACGACGCCCACAAATCAGCCGGAAGCAGTCTTGAGAATTCGCCGCCCCAATTCCTTCAACCTGTAATGTCTAACCTTCTACTTTTTATTATAAAAAGGATCCGGGAATGTTATTCCATTGGGACACTTTAAGAACTAACCACGCCCACCCCAGCCACTTTTGACCTCCCCCTCGCCGCCATCTTTTCTCTCTCTCTCTCTCATGTGTGCGTGTATGTGTGTGTGTGTGTGTGTGTCTTTGTTCTCTCTATGTTTGTCTATGTCTCCCCCTTTTTAAGTAATAAATGTCTAGCTTTATGTATAGCCTTATGTCCATTTACTCTGCCGTCCACCTCATCCAGCCACCTGACTCTGCCGCTCACCCGGGGACCCTGACTCCCCCGGCCGCATGGCGCTGCCACCCTGGAGATCTTGCGGGGACCCACAGCCATTAGCAGCTGCTCCGCGAGCTGCCCGGGACATCCCATCATCTTATTATTTTTAAAAAGAACAATGCCACTAATATGGTAGAAGGAGAGAACCGACTTCTGCAAGCTCTCCTCTGATCTTCCCACTCATGCCGAGACATGTACATTGCCCCCAAGATAAACAAATTCGAAAAATGTAATACCCCTCCCCACTATTGTTTGCTGGACTGGTCACTGTAGCATACGTTTTTAACCCCAGTACTCAGGAGGCCCTGAGTTTGAAGTTAGCTTGATCTACTAGTGAGTTCTCATCCAGCCAGGGCTGAATACTGAGACCCTACCTCAAACAAACAAACACAAAAGTAATAAAAACTGATATTTTTTTAGGATACTTTTAGGTTTACACACCTGAAATGACTGGAATTTAAGTACAAATAGAAGAAGCAAAGTATACTTATATTTGGAGAGCTCTGTCTTAACAGAGAACCAGCTGTTGCTGTCCCTTCCTTTGTCACTTGAAATGGGCTTCACAACCTGTTTTATCATATTGGCTCTTTTCATCTAGGTCCCCTCCTATGGCAGTTATTCCTCTGGTCCAGGCATCCATAACAACCCACATTCTCAACCCCTGGTGTCTGGGTGGTGCATCTGACAATGCAGCAGAGATGCAGCATTAACTGCAAGGCATCTGCTACCTGAGGCAGTCACTGTGAGGTACAGGTTTTTGACAGGTATATTTTGATATGCTGTATTAATTTCTTCTCATGAACTGTGACAAAGACAACTTAAGGAAGGAAGATGTTATTTTGGTTCATGGTTTGTGGTGCAGTCCATTATGGTGGAGGAGGCTTGGAGGCAGGAGCATGAGGCAGCTGGTTGCATTTCTTCCAGTCAGAACACAGAGAAATGAGTGCTGGTCTTAGCTCATTTTCTCCCTTTTGTTCATTCCTGGAGTCTAGCCCAAGGGATGGTGCCACCCACATTCAGGGTGCATCTTCCCTCCTCGCGGAAGCATTTCTGGAAACAGAGATACCACACGTGAGTTTCTATGGTGATTCTGAACCCAGTGGAGACAAAGTTGATGACATCACCTCAGATTCAGCATTACAATATGGTACCGAGTAGTTCATTGTTCTCAAAGTCAGCCATACTTTACTTGTTTACCCCTTCCATTCTGTCCATCTTTGTCTGTCTCTCCTGTTCCCCCTCTTCTTACCCCCCTCTGTGTGTGTGTGTGCGCACATCTGTGTGTCTCTGCTAATCCTTGGCAACCACTAACATATTTTTCTGCCTCCATATTTTTGTCTTTTCCTGATTATCATATAGCAGAACCAAACGTTATTCGTCCTCTCCACAATGGCTACTTACATTTAGGAGTTTACCCGTATTACTCCCTCATGTTTTTGTACGGCTCAGTAGCCCATTTCTTTTCATCACTGACTGATGTTCCATTGTATCCATGTATCCCACCTTTTTTATCCACTCACCTAATGAAGGACATCTTCCTTTCTTTCAACTTTTGGCATCAATTATGTTACAATATGAACAAGCCTACTATAAATATGTAGACTTTTGTACAGAATAAATGTTTTTTTTTGGATGACCAACTGGTGTAGAAGGTCCTTCTTTCGATGTGTTGCTTGTATTGGTTAATGAATAAAGAAACTGCCTTTCTTTATTCTGATAGGCCAGAACTTAGGTAGGTGGAGAAGACAGAACTGAAAGCTGGGAAGAAGAAAGCAGAGTCAGGGAGAAGCCATGGATCCTCTGCCTGAGACAGACGCTGGTTAGAATCTTTCCCAGGAAGCCACTGCCATGTGGCGATACACAGATTAATAGAGATGGGTTAAACTGAGATGTAAGAGTTATCCAATAAGAAGTTAGAGTTAATGGGCCAGGCAGTGTTTTAATTAATACAGTTTCTGTGTGGTTATTTCGGGTGTAAGCTGGCTGGGCGGCCGGGATGAACAAGCAGGCCCTCATCCTCTGACAACCAACCACCCCTCATCCTCTGACAACCAACCACACTTTCAGAGTATTTTCATCTTCTCCAACTCCCTTTTTTCGGTTATCTGCTTTGTCACATCCTTTGAGGTGATCTTTCCCATTTACAAAGGAATATTCTGTATTGTATGAACTGCAGAACTTTGGGGCTTGGTGTACTGGGAGGTTTTGTAAGTCAACTTGACACAAGCTAGGGTCATCAGAAGAAGGAGCCTTAGCTGAGAAAATGCCTCTTTGAGATCCAGCTGTAGTGCATTTTCTCAATTAATGATCAATGCAGAGGACCCAGCCCATGGTGGCTGGTGCCATCCCTGGGCTGCTGGTCCTGGGTTCTATAAGAAGGTGGACTGAGCAGGCTGTGGGAAGCAAGCCAGTAAGTAGCACCATGGGCTCTGCATCAGCTCCTGCCTCTGGGATCCTGCACTGTTTGAGTTCCTGTCCTCACTTCCTATAGTGATGAACAGCAATGCTGAAGTGTCAGCCAAATCAACCCTTTCCTCTCCAACTTGCTTTTTGGTTATGACATTTTGTTGCAGCACTAGAAAGCCTAACTAAGACTCTTGGGAAACCTCGTGGTGGCTCCATTTACAAATAGCACTTGAAATACTCAGACTCCATTAGGCCGAAGGGAGCTCATCACCCCTAGAATGATCAGTTGCCGTGAGGTCTCAGCCCACAGGGAGGTCTCTGAACACTGTCAGTCACTGATGGTGCTTTGGGCTCCAGGAAGATTCTAATGACTTTCAATCCCATTGCCCCATCTTAGCTCACTGTCTCTGCTGTTGTGATAAACACTGAGCAGAACCAAGGTGGTAGTGGTGGTGGGGAGTTTTCCCTCACCTTATAACCCACCAGGTCATGGTTGTCACTGAGGGATGTCAGGCAGGAACTCCAGGCAGTAGCCTGCAGGTAAGAACTGACACAGAGGACGGGGAAGAATGCCGTTTGCGTCCAAATGAATCACCAGGAGCATTATCTACAGACTGGTATCAACCCCCTGTGCTAACTGAAGATGATCTCTGTGTAAAAAATATAGCTAGGGCTGACATATAAGATGCCATTCCTAGGATACTGACAGACTTGACACTGCACTCCTCTGGGTACTGGTTTCTTCTTGACACAGAATCTGGTTTTCAAACCTCTTCTCTCTTGACGGGTTTAGTTTCGTTTCTGTTGCTATGATGACATGTCGAATAAAAGTCAACTTGTGGAGTAAGAGTTTTTTCCACTCACAATTTCTGGTAACAGTTCATCACTGGGGAAGCCACATGCAGGAACTTGAGAGAGCTTTTATATTGTATCCGCAGTCAAGAGCAGGGGGAAACATTGCCGGCTAGTTACTCAGTTAACTCTTCCATAGTGAAAGAGCTGGTCACATTGTATCCACCAGCAGTGGGAAACATTGCGTATACACTAACTACTGGATTAACCTCCACTCTTCCATAGTTCTCCTGTTCTGGGTAGGAATGAGCTTCAAGGCAGTTCCTGACTGGATAGGAAGGTCTGCGTCTGACATTTTCATCTTTCATCAGTGAGAAAGGAAGAAAGTCCTCGGCATCTGCGAGCGCAGATTACGGCACGAGCCTCAGCACTTTCAGGCTCTAGACACCAAGGTCTTGTTTGGGAGATCTTAAGTGCAGCCGCAGAGAGGTTTTACATAGTAGCACGCGTGATCTCCAGTCGCCGTCCATCCTAGTGGAGAGAACAAATATCCTCATTTCAGAGCAACTGTTGTTGGAAATTCTACATGGAAGACAAACAGGAAGTTTTGCGGGTTTTTTTTTTTTTCAATTTCCCATTTCTGTTTCCTGCCTCTTCCCTTTGTGAAGTAATTGGAGCTACTGGGACCTGGTAGAGAACTCTCTGCTAAGGAGCAAGAATTTTGCTGAAGTTCGGGAGAGGGGGAAATGTTGATATCAGTTATAGAACATGTATACATCGTGGGCTATGTTTCCTCTTTCCATGCCATGCGATGTGTCACATGTGCCACGTGTGTCATAGCTACCAGGCGGTGGATGTTCTGGCTATGTTATGAGTTTTTAGAGGAAAAATTACTAAGACCATTTTCCAAGTCCACCTTTGGATGACTTCCTCGGAATCCAGCCAGCACGTTTTTTTGGCTCCATGGCGAGTGCTTTGTTTTATGACCTTGAGGTGTTCTGCAGCTGGACTCAGATGTAGGAACACTGCGCAGGGTGTTCTTCACGCCAGTCTTGACCACACTAGAATCTGCAATTTCCAGAATTCCCTTCTAGTTGGAGTCGCCAGAAATTAGAGGCGCTCAAGGGAGGTGACAGCTGGTTCTCCCTGACACTCTTTGCAGGTGCGTATAGTGGCAGATAGACGAGGGTGTCTCTGGGTGTCCCGGGATGTCCTTGCACCCTTCTTTTTACTGCACATCTCTTCTTTCTGGTTGTTGGCCCAGAATGTGGGTCAACACTTGACTGCAACATGTCTCACCCCCACACACTCATTTTTACACACCCACACACAAACACACTCATGTATACATAATTCTGATAATAAGATGAATCTCTGCAAGAGAATATATTTTTAAACTTTCACCTGATAGTCAGAAGGATGCTGTGTCAGACACAGGGCTAGGCAATGAATGCATTTTAAGGTCCTAAAAATAGTACAAGATGCTGCGGCTCTAGTGTGCCGCATGTCCACTGTCCAGTCAGGAAATCCTAATCAATCACTTAGCATTGTAGACCCTGTAACACAGCTGTGGCTCCATATTTTTCTGGGAACTTAGGTTAACACTGAATGAAACCCAGACAATCCACACTGCTTCTACCAGGCAGGTAAAACAGGCCTTTATCTGTCTTCTTTCAACCAAAAGGAGAGATGAAATGAGAGACTACTACATTTACCCAGAAAGCTTGCAAAGACCCCATCTCATACTCTCAGTCGTCATTCCCAGCTTTCGTTTCCCTAAAATGCCTGTGAAGGCAGGAGAACACAGCCATCCCAGCGCTGCAGGCCTCTCCTCGTCCAGCTGTCCTTTGGGTCCTGCATGTCGCTTGCTAGAGCGGTTTCTAACTCCCTCTTGGTCAGTAAGCTGGGACCTGACACTGGCCCCTAAGACTCCTGAGATTCGCCTGTTTGGGGGAGGTGGTCATGCCCTCTCTACTTCATTTCCTGACCTCATCTCTGATGACTGCCACGTTCTGTCAGAATCTGCACACCATACTCTGGGCCCACTTGTAGCTTTCTGAATTCTACACCAGGGCTATAAGGGAGCCAGGGAATCTGCAGACAGGACAGGAAAGGTTTTTAGATCTACCAGAACATTGCTGTCCAGAATGGTGGGATGGGGCCATGCCATGGGAGAATGGGGATTTAAAATAGTTGTGTCTAAGGAAGAGGGGAGGCTCCCTGAGTTCCCCAACTGGAGAGGGAGAATAGAGTGTATGGACATGCTGACTATAGGTATCAGTTAGCATGACTGGGGGCACTTTAAGGGAGTCTACAGGGAACCTGGGAGCTTGGGGCAAAATTGGAGGATGTTCAAGGGAGCAGAACAACTGTGGGCCCTGTAAGTGAACCTCAAGAGCTCAAATCCTGGGCCTTGGGTCAAAGGTAAATCATTTTTTGAGCCTCATTTTCCCCAGGCAGTGAGAATTAAAATGGTGTCAGTCAGGAGCAGGGATCTGGGGCATTGTGATTGCCTTCATTGACCACACTTACTAGATCTCATTAGCTACTAAATGCCAGCCAGATCAGCACTTAGAAATCAGCCCCAGCGTGACCCGAAGATGATCCATTTTCTTGAGTCTCTAAAATCTACATGGTGCACCTAGTATTGTTCTGGCTCCCAGTTTTGGCCCTTTTGTCCTCTTGTTAAATTGTTGTGCATGTCTGAATTGACACAGAAAGCACCCCGTCTGTCTCTGGGTGCGTGTGAAGGTACAGCATCACTTGGTGTTGCTTCTGGTCTTGCTATCCTTCCAGTCGGCATACCCATTATGTGTCGTGCCATGGCACACCATTAGGATGTCGTCTCCCACATCCTAGGGAAGCTGAGAGAAATGGAAACTCATAGAACCTCATGGTGCCACTATCTCTTTTCATACTGCTGCACACCACGAGAACACAGGCTCTTAATGCTAGGCTTAGCAAAAGTCAACGGGAATTGATTCCACATGCCAAGTATGTAAACGACAAGCGAAACGTCAAGATGTGATTCCTTCATGAAGGTTCAAGAAGGAATTAGCTTGAAACAGAAGCAAGTGGGATTCCAGTGATAGTTCAAGAAGAACTGATTCTCAGAAGCTAAGAACTTGAAGAGTGGATTGTCAAGGACAGTAGGGTCCTTTCTCTTGTCAATGGCTCTGATTGGGATACCTTCTCAGCATGCTTAAACTCTTTGGAACCCTGACTATATATGTATATATATATTGTAGACTGCAAAGCGTCTCACGGACATTTCTTTATCTAGGCTGGTGTGGCTTTCTGTATCCTTGAAACACAAGCAGGTGTAGAAGCTGAATTAGATTCAAGGGCTGGGCAAGCGGAGCTGCCGCAGTCCATACATTTTCCCTTCAGTGATCACGGGAGTCCATAAACTGAATGAGCAAAGAAAACTTGTTCTGCACCAAAAGAAAATCAGAAGCAAACCCCTCAAGCCAACAGCAGTGCTGCCTGATCTCTGAAGGCTCCGTAAACCTCAGAGCCCTTGGTTTGCTCTTGTTACAACCCCACCGTGCTGCCGAGAAGGAATGTTGCCCAGCCCAGCTTTGACCTCCTCCACAGTAACCTGGTTGCTAGGTGATGGTAAGGATTAGCTTTGTAGTAAATGGAAATTTCCCTCTTGCATTGATGCTTAGAGAGATGGAAAATAATTGAGGAGAAAAGCCTCGCCTATATCTTTGGCTCTTGGATTGTTTTTGAGGTTAATTTTTATTTATTTGCTTGCTTATTTACTTACTTAGTATGTGTGTGTGCATGTGTGCATGTGTGCCTGCCCAATGTGCCTGCTGGTGTTCATTGGCATTCAATCCCCTGTAACTGGAGCTATGATGGCTGTATATTGTCAGTGGGTTTTTGGAGCTGAACCCAAGTTTGTGGGTGCTGAGAACCGTATCCCTGCCTTCTGCAAGAACTGTACGCAGGTGCTCTTAAGTACTGACCTTCCTCCCCAGCCCTTAGATTATTATCTAAAGAGTTGCTTTTCTCCTAACAAATCCAAAGACAGGACAGGCAATAGATGGCTTTCTGTAGCCCCACAAAGCTCTCATTCGGGGCTTTTTTTTTTCTCTTATTCCTGTAGTTATTTCTTTCTCAAGAAAAAAAGTCTAATAATTCGAAAATGGAGGGAGGCTGGCTATGGTGGCACAGCCGATAACCCTAGTAACGAGGGAGGTGGAGACTCCTCAAATTGAAGGCCAGCTTCGACTACCGAGTGGGACCTTGTCGCTCTGCCTACCCTGCTGCCAAAAATGGAAAGAAAGGTGAAAGGGCAGGGACGGAGGGACAGAGAGGATCTTGGATAGTTGCATAGGCCTCCAGCAAAGCAAGGGTCCTATACTGTCAGGCTCAGCACTGTGGATGGACCAATAGGCCTTAGCACTCGAGAGGCCGAGGCTTGGAACTTGCTTGAGCTCGGGAGCCTGGGGCTGGCCTTGGACAGCACAGCAAGACTGCAAACTCCACCTCCCAAACTAAAAGACCAACTCTAGAATTTTTGAGAATATTAATACTCACCAAAAATTCTTTCGAATTTGCTGTGTGCATGAAAATTTTCTCCAGATTGCTGGGGGGGGGGGGGGAAATGTGTCTCCTGACACATGTAAGCTCTCAGCTACTTTTGGTCCTATTCTCTGTAGTTTAAGGACATCTAAGAACAAATTCCATGTGCAAAGTGTTGTGTGTAGGTAGAGATTTGAGACAAAGTGCACATAGTTCCATAAAGTAGACCCAAGCAGCACTGGACTGTCTCGAGCACAGACACGTGGACAGACTTACGCAGCCCTCTGCTGTCTCTGTCAGTGTGAGGGGGCCCTTAAGTGCATGGCTATATTCTATTTTGACGGTTTTATATACAAATATGCCCATAAATCAAGAACAATTCTTTGGTCATGGGTATCTTTCAATTTGAGTTACAGAAATATGTGTTTACAAGAACTATATTTTGCCTCTGTTGGTTTTATGACTTTGTTGACATAACATTTGATATTTACTTTAGAGCAAGGAAAAGAAGCACTGGGAATACATGGAAAAATCAATAAGATTCAGAAGAGAAAAAAGATGTTAATGTTTAACATTCCCAGTGGGTAGCATTGCCTTCAATCCCCTGACCACCTTTGGAGCCTGTCACCTCCGGCCCACCTACCCCAGAGCCAGAAGGTTCTTTCTAGGAGCTGACTGCCCGAGACCAGGGCTTGGATTGTAAGGATAGTCTCATAATCACTGGCCAGTCTTCCCAGAATGCTCTGGGCTGCTTCGTCACTCACAGCTTCAGTTCTGTCCACTGCCTCCCTACCAGCCCCTGACCTGTGTGAGGTGAGTGCTGATCTGGCTGGGCCCTCTCCTTGCTTTTGCACTAAACCCTCCCTCTCTAAAAAGACCCACATCTTCTCTGTCCCTTTGTTTCCGAGGGGCGGGCAATGAAAGGAGAAATAAATCTCTCTGGTAAGTTTTATCTCTTTCC
Organism: Myodes glareolus; assembly: GCF_982192425.1. Taxonomy (NCBI): domain Eukaryota; kingdom Metazoa; phylum Chordata; class Mammalia; order Rodentia; family Cricetidae; genus Myodes; species Myodes glareolus. The sequence continues at coordinate 66,587,996 of NC_142038.1, forward strand.
TTCCTCTCTGCTCCCTCCTTCCTCTCTTCCCTTCCTCCTCCCTCTCCTTCCTCCTCTCCCCCTGCCTCTTATTGACCCCAGGGCCTTATCCCACTCAACAATCACTCCAGGGCTTAATGACCCCTTCAGCCTCCATCTTGTCATCTTTGGCCGCTTCTTTATCAGAGCAGGCCTCGTTTTCAGAATAAGTTCTTATGACCTGCGCTTCCCCTCCACAGTAGGCAGGGAGGGCAGGAGCTGGACTTTACTCTTTAAGTCACAAAGAAGTGCTCTCTGTAGAGTGAGACTTAAGCCAGTCTTTGCTTGAACGCCTTTTTGCTGAGAAAGTCAGCATCTATTCTCAAAACGCACCCCCCCCCCCCGGCTGTGTGTCACGTGTCTGTCAATCAGTGCCATTTTCTTCCGTGTCAACGTTTGAAAGATAACCAGACGCCCATCATTCACCTTCAGAAAGCATTGGATATTTCAGGTTTTATCTGATTTCCACATTTGGGGCTTCACTTCACAAGCGCTTTGTTTTTAAAGTATTTTTTGTTTGCAGTGTGTGTGTTTGTGGTGTGGGAATGCAGGACCACACATGGCACTGCCTGTGTGAGGTCACAGGACAATTTTCCTTACTCAGGTCTCTCCTTCCACTGAGGAAGGAAGCCTGAATTCAGGTTGTTCATCTGGTGTGACAAGCGCCTTTGGCCTACGGCACTGGCCCATTGCTGGCAATGTAAAAGCACCTCACATTATCTGGGAGACCCATACTAAAGGAAAACACCCACCAGTTTGCATTGCTCATGAACCTAGCAAATTGCTTTTTGACTCCTAGGTGGCTTAGTGTGTGACTTTGCCATTTTCCTGCATGCACAGTGCCATCTGGTGGCCACGGTGAACATAGCCCCTATATTTGCTGTTGCTATGGAAGCTTAGATAACTGCTCAGTTAATTTTGTTTTCCCCATTCTGGTATTTGACTCTGAGATCTGCCACTGAGATCCACCACTGCGCTGCTCTTTCATGGGAGTTATTTTTACATGAGGTAAATATCCTCATAGCTTACTGCTAAGCCCTCTCGAAATGGGCCTTATCTAATAGCAAGATATATTTGGGAGCATTCATAAATTTGTGTTTTGTGCGTTTCCCACCTCTCTCACCGAAATACCTCAAAACTATCAATTTAGTCTCTTTAATCCTATGTAAAACTCAGACAATGAAGGAAGTGGCCACTGGAGGGGTGGGGCATGAGAACACTCAGAAAGGTTCAACGCCAGGGGCGTGGTGAAAGTAAAGACACTTGCATTATAGTATCAGTTTCTTTTCATATTGCTGAGAGCAAACATTTGAGCAGAAGAAACTTAGGGAGGCTCAGGTTTGAGGGTAAGCCCATGGTGGCAGGGAGTGAGAGCAACTGTTAGCTATGGTGGCAGGAGCTACTGGCCCAGATATCAGAGAGCCAGAAGTGGAAATGAGACAGGAAACTGGGTGAGTTATGAACCCCAAGATTCAACTTCCTGTGACCAACTTTGCTCCACAAGGTTCAACTTCCCAAAGGTTTCACAAGCCCCCAAACCAGGAGCTGGAGATCAAGTGTTGAAACACATGAGGACATCTTACATTCAAACATATGGTAAAGGATAAGGCGTAAGAAGCAAACACCCTTGAAATCCTTCGGTCATGTCTAATTGTTTTTTCCTTGTCCCTTGAGATGGGGGTCTCATTTCTACTGATCTTGGCTGATATTAGGGCTCAGTAGGCACCACGTTGTCTCAAAGAAAAGTTCAGAGACACCAGTCACAGCAGAGGCAGGGACAGTTCATCAGGAGAGCAGCTCCTTCCACAGGAGGAAGGGGGCCCGAGCAGAGGGTAGAAGCTTAGCGGCCATGCGGTGCAAATAACTGGAACTTTCAGGTCACAGAGTGTGAGCTTTTTGGTTCATTTCAGTACCACTAGCTTCCTTTGTTTGTGCTCTGTCTGTTACCTGTAGCTGTACATAGAGCTTCATACATTACGTATCTGAATAGTGTCTTAGGTCTCCACCCAGGGGTGTGTGTCTAATATTATAGTGAGCCACAGATTGCCTGGTACTCGAATATCCTCATGCCAGGGCGGATGTCACGTACTTTAGCAAGGGGCGAGGATTCCTCAATCTTCCTCTGCACCACTTTTTGCCTGCTAACTTTTGAGTATAAAGCACAGACTGCCCTCGCCTCACTCTGCCCTGTTTCCTGCCTTGCTACTTTTCCAGTCTTGCCAGTCTCTGGTGATGACTGACTGGGGTCGCCGTTGCTTGCATGTCTTCACGCAGACCTGGACTCGGGACAGTGCACACGCTCGTCTCAGTTGCTCAGCTTTGCTGGTGGGCGAGTGAGCTTTGTAATCCGAGGAGCAGTGCAAGCTCATGCTCGCCCCGCTGTGGGGTTGTTTCAGAACTGTGATGATAACCTATGTTAGCAAGTGCAGCTGTGACGGGCTGCGAGTCAGGAGAGCCTACATCTGATTAGGTTGTAGGTGTGCGTAAGGAGAGTTTCATGGTGTGACCATGGCGGTAGATGAAGACGTGGTGGAAAAGCAAGGTGCTCTCAGGAGAAATGTTCACAGCCTCCCTTCCGCACTCACGCGATCGCTGCTTTCCGTGAGCAGTTAGTGTCTCCAGGAGACTGCGGGAGTCCAGCCCAGTCTGATTTCCATGGAAAATACAGAAAAAAAAAATCTCCATTATCAACTTGTCAAAGGAATGGACCCAGGGACAAAGAACACTACCAGACCCAGACACAATCTTTTCTTAACATTTATTTATTTATTTTTATGTATTTATTTGTTTTTATTTTTTATTTTTTTTTTTTTGAGACAGAGTTTCTCTGTGTAACAGCCCTGGCTGTTCTAGAATTCTTTTTTGTAGATCAGGCTGGCCTCCAGCTCACACAGATCCACTTGCTTCTGCCTCCCAAGTGCTGGGATGGAAGGTGTGTGCTACACCAGACAAAATTTAATTTTTTAGATCACAGTTAGTTACTTAGTGTGGAGGAAGGGGCATGCCATAGTCACATGTGTGGAGGTCAGAGGACAACTTCTTAGAAAACCAGCTTTAGTTTATCCAGTCACTGTGTGGGAGCTCCCAGGAGATAACACCCCCCCCCCAGGTTATCAGGAAGTTGAAGGGGATCCTATAGACATAGTAATCTGAGAAGATTTAGGGAAGTGGTCATTTTACATGGTATGCATTCATTCTAAGTGAAGTAGATGTTAAATTCAAGGACAACTCAGAACAAAATTTTCCCCCATGGAAAGACTTGGCAACAGTAATATTGGAGGCTGGTCCTCAGTTACAATGGCAAACATTGTGGAAAGAAGAAGCTAGGGCCACAGAACAGTAAACAGGGCTAGAGATATTAATATTTCTCAAGATCAGTTATAGATGAAGGCCAGTGTAGCACAAATAATAAAAACCCAGAAGCAGTCCAATCTGAAGATCAGAAAAGCAAAGCAGCCAAGTCACTAGAGAGCTCTTACTTCTTTGAAATCTTCAGACTGAAAGAGAGGGCGTTACTGTCTCACCCTGCCTCATATTCCTCTATAGTGCTAGGATTAAAGGTGCACACCACCACCACCCAGCCTCTATGGCTAACTAGTGTGACTACTGGGATTAAAGGGATGTGCAACCACTGCCTGATGTGTATGGCTGAGTAGTATGGTTGCTTTGCCCTGACCTTCAGGTAAGTTTATTTGTTAAAACACAAATAATATACCACTTGTTGGCAGAGGCTACTCATTCATTTCCCTGCCACCTAGACCCAAAATGATCACATAGAAACTATATTAATTATAACACTGCTTGGCCAATAGCTTAGGCATATTCCTGGCTAACTCTTATATCTTAAAATAACCAATTTCTTTTAATCTGTATATCATCACATTTTTATGACCTACTGGCAAAATTCTGTCTGGCATCCAGCATCTCTCTCCTGCGGCAGCTACATGGTGTCTCCCTGACTCTGCCTTCTTTTCTCCTCTATCTCTGCCTGGAATTCCTACCCTGCTCTATTCTGTTCTGCAATAGGCCCAAAGAAGCCTCTTTATTCATTAACCAATAAAAGCAACACACATATAGAAGGACTTCCCACATCAACCACTATAGGCCAATAAACCCAATTGCAATGGTAGCTTGAATTTGATGATCACTCCTTGACCCTACGTCATTTAGTAGCTTTAAATGCTTGAGACAAGGTTGAAGAAGCTGGAAAGAGGTCTGAGTAATTTAGGAAAATTATACATGGCCCAAAAGAAGTCTTGACAGATTTTTTTTTTTACAAAGATTGACTTCAGCTATAAATAGAATAGTATCAGATCCTAAAGTCAGACAGATTAATCAAATTTTTGGCTTTTAAAAATGCTAATTCAGAATGCAAAAGGGTGATTAGGCCTTTAAAGGCAAGATCAGCACCAATATATGAATGGATTGGAAATATGGCTGATATTGGATCTCATGCTTATGATGTTGCTTTGATAAGAGAAGTAATTTCTGAAAAATTTAAGAATAATCAAAATGTCATGTGTTTTAATTATAGTAAACAGGGCCATTTGAAAAGGGATTGTAGGCTAGGCATTTCTAAAAATAATAATTTTAGGTTCTAGGTATAATGGCAGCTAAATGCTCAACATATTGAAGAATCAAGTCTTTGGAATTCTCATTAAAAAGAAATCTGAAAAATGGAGAATGGTAACAGATCTGAGAGCTATAATTAAATTGCTTCAGCCAATGAGTCTTTACTTATAAAGACTTCCTTATTACCTAATGGATGGTTTATTATAGTGATTGGTTTAGAAGACTGCTTTTTTTACTGTATCTGCCCTCACAGTGTCTACCTATAATTCTTCTTAATTGGTTAAAAGGTATCAGTGGAAAATTCTTCTACAAGGAATGTTAAACAGCCCCACTTTGTGTCAATTTCTGTACAATAGTTGTTAGAAATAATTCATAAACAGTTTTCTCAATCTGTAGTTTACCATTATATAGATGATATCTTACTGGCTAATTCAGGTGAAGATGAAGTAAAGAGAATATTGCCTTGTTGAAGATTACAAATTGTTCCTGAAAAAATGCAGAGGAAATTCTATTAATTACCTAGGATATGATATAGGTTTACAGAAAACTTAGTCACAGAAAATACAAACTGGAAGAATTCAATTACAAGCTCCTAATGATTTTCCAAAATTTCTGGAAGATATTAACTGGCTACAGCCCACAACTGGATTGCTCAAGTGCTAAGCAATTTATTTCAAACCTTATAAGATGATTCAGACAAAGAGTCCAAGAAAATTACCAGATGAGGCCGAGAATTGGCTCTGATAGAAAAAGAATTACAGGGTGCACATGTGGACAGCTTGGATCTGGAGCTCGATGGTAGTCTAGTCATTTCACATTCTACTCATTCTCCCACAGGTATTCTTATGCAGAAGGACGATAATATCTTAAAATGGCTATTTTATCACACAAACAGTAAAAAACTAAAGACATATGTAGAAAAATTTTCTGAATTGGTTCTGAAAGGAAAAATGAGGTTTCCTTAATTAACAAAAATTGAGCCAGCAGAAATTGTGATACCTTTTACTAATACTCAGATGCCTCATTATGGGCAGAACATTGTCAAAGAGCTTGCAGCTAGAGACTAATGGAATTAGTTTAAACAAACTAATTGGATTCTTCTTCATATAGTGAAATAAGCACCAATTTCTGGAACCCCTCAAATCTATACTAATGCAAATAAATCAGGGAAGAAAGGCTTCTTGGAAGTTAAGAAAACTAAGTAAAATGGCTCAAAGCCATTATGATTCAATTTTAAAAAATCAGAATTATTAGCTATTCTCATGGTATTATTAGATTTTCCAGAATCTATCTCTCTCTCTCTCTCTCTCTCTCTCTCTCTCTCTCTCTCTCTCTTTCTTTCTTTTGTCTTTTCAAGACAGGGTTTCTCTGTGTAGCCTTGGCTGTCCTGAAACTCACTCTGTAGACTAGGCTGACCTTGAACTCAGATACCTGCCTGCCTCTGCCTCCCAAATGCTGGGATTAAAGGTGTGTACCACCATCACCTGGCTCAGAACCTCTTAATGTAGTTACTGACTCTCAATAAGCAAAAAGAGTTATTTTACATGTTGAAACCACTGAACTTATTCCAAGTAATTAGGAATAGAGATCATCCATTGTATGTAACACATATCAGATCCCATATGGGCCTACCAGACCCTCTTCCATTAGGCAGTAATGAAATTGATCTCTTATTAATAGGTAATGTTCTAAAAGCCTCAGAATTTCATAAGAAACACCACATTAATAGCAAGGGTTTGAAGAAAGATTTTTCTATTAATTGGCAACAAACCAAGGAAATTATAAGGAATTGTCCTATTTGTTTTTTGTATAACCAAACTCCATTATCTACAGAAAGTAATCCAAAAGATACTCAAATAGATGAAATTTGGCAAATGGATGTTTCATTTTGCAGAGTTTAGAAAATTAAAATATGCATGACATCCCATAGATACATATTCAGAATTTCAATGGCCAACAGCTTTAAGTTCTGAAAAGACTGATGTCTTTTATTTTTTTTTCTTGCCTTTTTGCTCTTTACTCTTTTGGCTCTTTTGGGGACCATCTACCAAGATCCCAAATAAATACACACAAGACTTATTATTTATAAATGCCTGGCCCTAGCTTGGCTTGTTTCTAGTCATTTTTCTTAAATTATGCTGCCAACCTTTTGAGCTTTTACTTTTCTTTATTTCTGTATATGTTTTTCCCCTTTTTATTCCGTGTCTGGCTATGCAGCTGTGTGGCTGGCCCCCCGATGTCTCCCTCCTTCTTTTCTCACTCCTAGGTCTCTCTCCCCAGATTTTTCCTTCTACTGATTCTCTCCACCTTCCAGCCCCACCTATCCTTTCTCCTGCCTTGCTAGTGGTCGTTCAGCTCTTTATTAGAACAATCAGATGTTTTATACAGGCACAGTAACACAACTTCACAGTTAAACAAATGTAGTATAACAGAATGAAACACATCTTTGCTTCATAAAAAAGTGTTTCACAACATAAATGAATATAACACAACTTAAAATAATATTCCACAACAGGCTAATTCTGTAATTACACATTTATCAGAAGTTATGGTCATTATGGGGATACTTGTACAAATTAAGACTCACAAAGCTCCAGCATAGTTCTCTAGTAAAATTAAATAGGTTTTTGCATATTTTAACAAAGCATATTGCAGGTATTACATATTACATAATCCTACAGAACAAGCAGTTATAAAAAGAGCTAATAACACTTTTAGAATATGCTTAGTAAACAGAATGGGGTAATAAAGACTCCCCAAAATAGATTACACAGTGCTTTATTAACTTTAAAGTTTTTAAATGCTAATTATAAAGGAACAAAGGTTGAATTAAATAAGCCTGTTTATTTTAAAGATGTGTTGACCTCAGAATGGAAACCAGGATATTTGTTATGTTGGGGAAGGAACTTTCTTTTGTTTTCACAGGAGAAGAAAAGTTATGGATACTGTCAAGATGGGTAAAAATTAGATTTGAGCAGAAGAGACTTCCTGAATAGGGAGAGGCAATAGTTGATCAGACAGCTTGTCATTCAGTCCAAACTAACTTCTAAAAACCAACAAATGCCTTTCATTGGGTCAGGCATGAAAAAACAAAAATAAATAATATTTTTGAATGATAATTTACCAAATGCGTAATTGCCTTACTGTCATGAAAGGAAAAATGGGTTTTCTTAAACCACCTGTCTTAATTCCCTGCTAGAAATGTTAAACTATAGATTGACATGTGGCCCCTGCCATTCTGATCATCAGCTTTTGAGTTTTTCTTAAATAAAAAGGATATTTTTATTGTTTGGCATTAAAAACCCAGTTAAGAGGTTTAAAATGCTTTATGTAAATTCAAAAAGTTACTACAGTTCAAGATTGTTTTCTAAATACCTAAGAGTTAGAACGATTTGGAGCTGAGATAGCTTGTTTGAGCAGGGCAGTGATAGTGCATGCCTTTAGTCACAGTAGAGACAGATGAATCTCTATAAGTTAGTTGTTGTCTAAATTCTAGACTTACAGTAAATAAGGTGGTATACCATATGTCTTTAATCCCACCATCCAGAGACAAAATTCAGGTACAGTTCCTAATTGGTATGTTTGTATACTAGAAAAATCACATACCGTATTTTTAGATTATTATAAAAAACCATCTACAGGGTTACTAGAAAGCTAGGCTAAAATTAAAAATGAATGTCCTTTGTGATCTAAAAATAAATATTCTTTAACCTTGAATATATATAAATATATATATATTTATCCACATATACCAAGACATATTTGATTTGAAAATTTCAAAATAATTTTTAAATTAAAACATAATACTTTTTCTGTTGCTAAAAAACATTTTGCTTAAACAAAGATATAATCTGCCAAAAAAAGTAACGCCCCAAAATTAAGGTTAGGGCAGGGTTTTGTTTTTGTCTTTCCAGGAGAATAAAAGCTTCCAACTAAGGAATCCAGAGACCACTGGACACATGAGACATCTGAAGAAGGGCAGACCATCAGGAGAAAATTTCCCAAGAAAAAAGAGTAAATTGGCCTAATGGTATTATCCATCTTCAACAGGGTAGAATTTCATAAATCTTCCCAAATGCTTGTTTCTGCTGTTGCCTGCAGATATAAAAGGCAAATGGTCTTTTTGTGGTCTCAAGTCAATTAAAAATTAAAGTTGGCTTTGGAGTTAGAGCATGGCTCTTTCCTTCTCTAAACCCATGCATGCTTGTTAAAGGAAAATCCAAAATCTTTGTCTTATGTTGAAAGAGCCACTTGACATGGGACAGAAGAAAACTAAAAATAAGTGATTGTTCTATTGTCACTAATCCCATAATTCTTTGATTTTATTTTGATTTTTTAAAATTTTTCTTAAGTTTTAAGTATTATCTCAACATCTATAATATTTTTATGCATATATAAACTTTCTGTCATGATTTTAGTGATCATACAGAATATTGACTAACTCTAGAAAAAAGATTCATCTAGCTTCTTATATGTGTTTTCAGGGTTTGAATATGAAACATATAACTAGAAATTAAGTTTGTGTATCCTGAATATACTTAATAGATCGCAGTCTTCTAACCTTTTGGAGATCTGCTACATCTGGCATTCAAAATGCATAAATTTTCTGCAGTGAACCATGACCATTCCTAACAGTGACCTTTGAGGCCTCCAAAAGGATGATGGGACCCTACAAAGACGAATCCACATGTGATATGGAATTATCCTCTTTATGCTGTGAATGTCATTGGTTAATAAAAGACTTCTTGGGGCTGGAGAGATGGCTCAGTGGTTAAGAGCACTGGCTGCTCTTCCAAAGGTCCTGAGTTCAATTTCCAGCAGCCACATGGTGGCTCACAACCATCTGTAATGAGATCTGGGGCCCTCCTCTGGCATGCAGGCATACGTGGAGGCAGAATGTTGTATACATAATAAATAAATAAATCTTTAAAAAAAATTTAAAAAATTAAATAAAAAAATAAAAGACTTCTTTGGACCTATATCAGGGCAGAACTTAGCTAGGTGGGGAAAACTAAATTGAATGCTGGAAGAAGGAAGGTGGAGTGGGAGAGAAGCCATGTAGCCCCAGTGGACACAGATTCCGGAACTTTACCTGGTAAGTCACAGCCACATGATGATACACAGATTACTACAATTGGATTAAATTAATATGTAAGAGTTAGCCAGAAATACACTTAAACTATTGACCAAACAGTATTGCAAATAATATGGTTCTGAGTGATTATTTTGGCTGAGCAGGTGGGAACTAACTAGCGGCCTTCCTTACAACAAGTTGGTGCCAACGTGGCCAACTAAAATCCACACAAAACCCGAGAGGGCTTGGAAAGGAATTCTAGACACTAAAAAACAAAGTTTAGCCACAATTCCCTCCCCTCTGAATGGGCTTTGCTTGCTGGAGACATGCTGTGACTCCTTTAAGAGAGGTTTATCTAATTCAGTGGTAGCAGAAAAACAGTTTTGCAGTTTTGAAATGGCGGCTTCATGGACATGGGCCATGTTCCCAGCAGAAACTCTGACTCTTTCAGGAGGCCAAGCATTTAAATGGGGTTTCTGGCTGGCATGCTGCAAATTACTTGGTGGAAGCATGGGCCAACTGGTTATCAGAGTTGAGGAGGTGAGGACAGATCCCACCCTGCAGTCTCAGAGGTAGTAAATGAACTTCCACCCTGTATGACTGGGTGGAGCACACAGGCTGGGCCATATTTTCCCTAGCAATGATGCTGCTTAGGTTTTTAAGAAGCTCTTAGCATTTTAAGAAGTAGTCCTGGTCAGAAAAATATTTTAGATACACATGGACAGATTCAGACATAAAAGACCTTTAAATGAAGCACAGTGTGTTTAAAAAAATGTATGGAGGCTTAGGAGAGAGAAGAAAAGGAGTATAGAGAGTTAAAAAAATTATTTTTTAAAAAAAGGTAGCATCTTTAAAGACAGTCAGAGATTAAAGGAGTAAAGATAATAAAATAAATATTAAAAATATTAGAGTAAAAAAATAAGCCATGTAAAGATGAAAAATACACAGAGAGTCTGAATTATGTATATTATTGTGTTTTCTTTGAATTTTTTGACCGTGAAGAAGCAAAGTAACCAACAAATATTCTTTAAATGTGTCTTGTTTTTAAAATTTGGGTCTAAGGATATGTTGCTTTGGAAAAGAGCTTCTTCTTTAGTTTTCACAGAGGAAGACAAACTGTGGAATCCTTCCAAACTAATGTGGTTTGATGGACCAAGAGCCCCTGAAAGGCTGCCGTAAACACCCCCAAAAATTAATTTACCCAACAAAAAACAGGAAGCAGTTTGGAGAGAATTATGCCCAAATTCCCTAAATGATTGTTTATAAATATTTGTTTACATTTAAAGGGGGAGATGCTATAGAAATAGATACTTTGCATTGGTATGGATCTTGGTTTATTGATACAAATTTAAGGTCAATTTTGTTATACTGTGTGTATGTATATTTCTGCTCTTGATTAAGGTATTGTGTTTATGAGGCTCATTTAAACATATAATATATAATTAAGAAATAAAGGTTAATAGATAATTATTTATAATAGTCAAACTTGTAGTCATGTTAGTTAGGTTTTCTAGATGTACAGAGATGTATTTCAGATAGATAGGCATTCTTAAAACCTTTCAAAGACTACAGAATATGGCATTTAAACTGTTTAAGAACTTAGGACTTTTCATGACAGTGAGACACATCTGCTCCTGGTAGCACCAATTACTTCAAGAGGAAGATGGGCATCGAAGAGGCTCCTTATGGACTTGGTTAGCCATTTGGGTAAGAAACTGCTCTTGCCTGGACTGCTTGATGGTATCCTGTGTGAACTGGACATGGAGGACTCACAAAAATGACTGATGAAGTTGCCTAAAGAAGGAGAGACAGTTCTTCAAGATTCCTGCTTCATGAAAGAGTCTGCCAGACATTCTACAGGACACAGAAAGGTCTGCTGGATACTATGGGCCTGTAGGCAAGATGGATGCCCTAATAATACAGAAGTTTGAGTGACTGTCCAAGCAGCGAGATGTCTCTGTCAATTCTAGAGTTTTAGAAGTTGCTTACAATATACTTCCTGTTTACTTAGGTAATATTGTATCCTTCTGAAGCCTTTGATGGAGTTGAAGAATTGATAATTATGGTTTTTCTTAGTCATGATAAAAGATAAAGTAGATATAAATATTTAACTATAATTCTTAATTGATACCTGTCTTATATATGTAATTGTACTATGTTAAAGTTAAAATCTTCCTTTTCATTTAATCAGAAAAGGGGAGGTGATATGTGATTCCCCTCTGTATGCTGTGAATACCATTGGTTAATTAAGGACTAGTTTGGACCTATAGAAGGTGGGGAAAAATAAACCGAATGCTAGGAGAAGGAAGGTGGAGTGGGAGAGAAGCCATGTAACCCTGCTGGACACAGATGCCAGAATTTTACCTGGTAAGCCACAGCCACATGGCGGTACACAGATTACTAGAAATGGGTTAAATTAAGATATAAGAGTAAGCCAGAAATACACTTAAGCTATTGGCCAAACAGTATTACAAATAACATGGTTTCTGTGTGATTATTTTGGGGCTAAGCAGCTGGGAACTAACTAGCGGCCTTCCTACAACACACATGGATTGTGATAATGCCATTAAGTCAACAAATACCCTTCAATGAGCAGTTTTGGACTACGGACTGCCCAGGACAACTTTAAAGCAGCTAGCTAAGATGATCCAGACTCACAGACTACTTCAGCCCAGACTTCAGATAAGTCTTGCATGTTCCTATCACACAGAGATTGAACAATAAATAATACAGCTAGCTCTCCCAGGACTTGACCATTATCCCAATTTTGTCAGGGTTCTCTAAAGATGCCATCCCCCATCCCAAGATAACAGGAATCCATTTTAAGAACATGATACCCACATTCCCAGAGCTAGGGTAGGTGGTTTTTGGTCATTGGGTGTGTTTTGGATGTTTGTTGTCATTTAAGAGAGGTTGATTACAACTTATTTCTGACCATGACAGTCAGGGAGAAAACTAAACAAATGAAGTTAGATTAAGGAATTTCTTTCTTCTTTTTCTTTCCTCTATTCCCCTTATTTAGACAAAAGAGGGGATGAGGAATGAAATAAAAAAAGGGGGGATAAGGGATGAAAAAGGGGAGATATAGGAATGATAGAATAAAAGGGTAGATTATTGATCTACTTTTAAACTAAAAAGTAACTAATAGCCTCAAATACTTTACATTAGTATGAATTTTTGTATATTGATACAAATTTAAGGTTATTTTTGTTACAACATACTATATACATGTTTCTACTCTTGTTCAAGCTATTGTACCTATGAAGTGCATTTAAAAATGTAAAGTTTTGGTTCTTGAAAGCTACTATTTAAACTGTTTAGGATAGTTAAGAAATGCAGGTTAGTAGTTAGTCACCCAGAACAATCAAACTTGTGATCATATTAGGTATGTTTTCAAGCTTAAACAGATAGATCTTAGATACATAGGTGGTCTTCAAACACTTCAGAGATCTATAGAATATGACATTTAAAATGTTTTAATAATGTAAGGTTTTTTCATGACAGTGAGAGATAGCTGCTCCTGGCTGCATCAATCTACTTCAAAGAAGATGATGGTCATTGAAGAACCTCTGTATTGAGTTCGTGCTGAATGTGACAAAGCTAGCCACTGGGCAAGAAACTGCCCTTGACTCAACTACTGATAGTATGTTGTCTAAATTGGACAATCAGGAAACAAAGGAAGTCAACTGCTGAACTTTACCAAGACAAGGTAGGCCAGTGCTTCAAAATTCCTGCTTTACAGGAAAGTCTGTCAGATATTCTAGGCCTGTAGACCAAAGATGGATGTTTCAACACTTCAGAGGAACCTTGGATGACTGTCAAGACAGCCAATTGTTTTTGAAATTTTATAGTTTTTGAAGTTGCTTACTCTGCCCTTCCTGTTTACTCAGGTAGTGTTTTATCCTTCTCCAATCTCTGATGGGGTTGAGGACTAGATAGCTACAATTGTATAGTTTTTCTTGTTACCAAATTAAGAAAAGAAACTCTCAAAGGAGATACAAAGTTTAAAATGGTTGAGAGACATAAAGTTTAAGTTGTTTATCTAAAAAATGTTTTAAAGTAGAAAAAATATTTTTAAGTTGGTAATACAAGTTGTAAGAGAAAGTGATTTAGGTACAAAACCTTGAATTCAATTCAATAAAGGATAGATAATAGAATACACACACATATACATACATACATATAATATATGTATATATAAAACTATATATGTATATATAATGTATGTATCCAAACACATATTTTTAAAATAGTAAAATTATTTTCTTTCTCTATGGAAAGATTTTAGGGTTGGTAAGGGCATTTTTTAAAACATTATTTTCCCACCCCCACCATGCCATACAACTGGCCGGGGCAGGACTAACCAGGAGCCATCAGGGGCCTCTAGCTCCAGGCCTCAACACAGAAATTGCAATAGTTCCTCATCATGCCATGTGGCTGGCATGAGCAGGACTCAGCCAGAAGCTGCAAGAGGACTCTAGCCTGGGGCCGAGACAGGGCAACAGCTCCGTGCCCTGCCACACAGCTGGCAGGGGCAGGACTCAACTAGGAGAGAATACAAGATGGCCGTATGGGAGAGAGAGCAGCAGAATGCCCATGGGAGAAAAGGAGATTTGAAGAGAGGAGGGAGTGAGGAATGGGCTGAGGCAGAGGTCCTACTGCCACCTAGGGTCAGATGTCTGGGTCTGGGCTGCTGCAAAGGATGAGGACTTGGTCCATGACCCTGATGAAGACAGAGAGGACAGGGCTGTATGGAGTAGGCCCCACCCCTCATGGAAGCATTCAGGAGAGCAGGCCCTCCATCTCACCTCAGCAGCACAATAGAGCTGACCCTGTTCGCAGCGGCAGAGGTGAGCTGGCCCGAGGCCATGAGAATGGGAGAGCATGTTGTGCCCCTCTTGTCCGCCACGTGGTAATGTAGTCGAGGGTAAGATGCCCTCCTCCTCTCATCCCTCAACACCTGCAGTCAGTGGGGGACCTGACCCAACCCCTCACCAGGTGCAGCACTAGGGAGAATGGGCCCTCTGCCTCACCTGAGCACCATAATAGAGTTGACCGTGTGGACAGGGGCAAGGATGAGCCAGCCCTGAGGGTGTGCGAGGGGCGTGGCTGGTACCACCTCTCTTGTCTGCTGTGTGTGGTGGTGGGGATGAGGGAAAGATGCCCTCCTCTCTTGCCCCTACCACCTCCAGCTGGTGAGCGAACTGACCCCTTTGTCAGCTGCATCACTTGGGAACGGGGGTCCTACACCTCGTCTGGGCAGCACGAGAGAGCCAACCCTGTTGACAGAGGTGGGTGAGCCAGCTCCAAAGCTGTAAGTCTACGAGAGCTGTCCCTACTACTTGTCTGTCATGCATTGGTATGAGTTGGGGTGGGGGCAGATGCACCCTCTTACTACCTGCATCAGACTAACAAGCTGACCTTCCCAGTTACTAGCTGCAGCACTCGGGAAAGTGGACTCTGCACTGAGCCTGGGCAGCATAGTAGAGCTGACCGTGGTAGCAAAGGTGTGGGTGACAGTCCCAAAGTTGTGAGCACGGGAGAGCTGTCTCCATTTCTCATCTGTCCTGCGGCAGCATGGGCAGGAGAGAGATGCCTCCTCCCCCAACCCCTTACTAACCAACCAACAATTCCTGAAGCTGATGGAAGAGTTGGCGCTGAGGGCATAAGAGTGGGGAGTTGTCCCGGTTCCTCATCAGCTACAGCACGCGGGAAAATGACCCCTATACCTGGACAACACAGTATTGCTGGCCCTGAAGCTGCAGGTGTGGGAGAATTGATCCTGAGGATGTGAGAGCAGAACGGGCCCCGCCCCTTGCTCATTGCTCCTGAGCTAGCCAGGGCAACGCTGTTGAGCTCACCCTGGTGGAGAAGACGGGGAAGAGCTGGCAGGCTGACCAACCCTGCAGCTACCCAGGGCCAGGACCTGTTGGCCCATCCCAACATCCATCCCATCTGTGATCTGCTGGAGCATGGGGGGGCGGTGAGGGTAAGGTCGGTCCTGTGGACCTATGGTTGCAGGGTCTCCACGACACAGGGCAGCAACAGGATGCCCAGGAAGAGTCCCAGTGAGGGCCCTGTGTTGATGGTGTAGACCAGGGGACCTTTGAGCCCAGACCAAGGATCCTTTGTGATGAAAGCCTGAAAGTAAAAATGTACAGATAAAGGGGTTTGCTGTGTGGTTCACCGCGTCACACTGAAGCTTCCATAATAAGATTTCCCCCTTTCTCCCTCTCCCCTTTAAATTTTATTTTGTTTTATTCTGCAGGGTGGGGAGGAAGACGGGTGTAACTGGGAGGCATGATGTGAACGACACAAAGAATGAATAAAAAGAAAGTTAAAACAATTATTTTCTATCAGAGCAACCACTGAAGCAACAAACACAGGAGGTTTAGTTAAAAAGTCAATAGAGCGGCTGCAGTAGAACCCTGCTTATCCCCTGGGTGAGAATAAGACCTCTATCACAAAGTTTGAGCCAAATTTGAAGCAAGGATTCCCAGAGAATGGATGTGAATTACACTAGTCAGAAGCTTATAAAGGCAAGCCCACAAGACTATGTGCTTCCTGCCTTTGTCCCATGGGGGCAAGCATGCATCCTGGAGTACTTCCTGCCTATGTATTTCCCACCTATGTGTGCCCAAGCACGTCCTGTGCAGTTGGGGCAACCAACCTTGTTTATAGAAGAGAAAACGCGTGACTTGTTATCTTACCTGAACAACGGAACCCAGTGTTCTAGGACATTATCTGTCCTTGGGCAAGTGGGGCTTAAATGTCAGCGGCATTTTGTTTTACGGATCTATTAAGCACAGTAATTTAAACCTAAAACATAACTTTAGCCCTTGCACCTAAAGCAGTAGGTAAATAAATACAAGAATGTGTAGTTCCCAGGTCAGCAGAGGAGCTATGTGGACCCCTAAAGAGAGCATTGCACAAGAGGTGTTATTAGTGCTGCGAGACTGGAGAGTAGGTCTGGAAGGATTTGCACAGAGCCCTACAAAATTTGCAAACTGTACAAACAAGTTGTCCAAGAGGAAGGCTAGAAATCCCGGCCAGGCCAAAGTTCCCGGGCACAGAAGTGATCCACAGTGCTCCAGAGTGACCTACGGTCCACCCTAACACCTAAATGCACACCTCAACCGAAGGCTGCTGGTGAGGCATGTGATATGCGAAGTTACATGTAGAGTTACATACTGTAGAGCATGTGCCAAAAAGCTGCACTGTGCAAATGAGCCCAAGGTTTGTGATAAGGTGACGTGAAAGATGCAGCCAGGCCATTCCATTGGGTATCTCTCCCACAGCAGCAGAGCTTCAGCAAGGGCCACAGACGTGAACATGCCGGAAGGCGGGAGTAAAAAAGCTGACGAGGCCGAGAAAGTCAGCACCAAGACAGAAGAGAAAACAGCCGCGTGAACAATCGCTACAAAGCCTACCTACACGCCCTTGACATGGTGTGTGCTGGAGGCATAGACAGACTGGCAGTGAGCCGGAGAACCAGAAAGGCAAATCATGGAAGCACTGGGCGCCAGAAATTCGGCTGGTCATTTTAATGATGAGGAAAGTCGATTTTAAAGGAAACAAGAAGACCAGAGATGCAGTGAGATAATGCACAAGGCCAAAGAAACCCATTTTAAAGGAGCATTAATTAACTAGTTCTAAATCTTTGTGCCTGGTAACAACACAGATAAAAAGCTTCAGAATACAGAAAGCCAAGGCAGACCCATAGGAGACAGTAAGCAAAACTGAAAGATGTTGGAGACTTTAATAGTTTCCTTCCAGCCACACATAGGGTAGGAAGAAAATATAAAAATACATAATATTTAAATTATACCAAAAGAAGTAGGTAAGAATTAATCATCTGAGAGTCACTACCTGAAACTCTTTGTTTCTAGTGCCAAGCACCAGCTCCATCTCACTGTACCTTTTGAGGTTGTGATGGTGGGCATGTGGTCTTCACGGGGGGGCGGGGCAGTTACACCTGTGTGCCACCTGGAGAGGAGACCCTGGTTCTCCATGCTTCAGGAGATCCTGACACACCAGTGTTGTGAAGCTGTCATTAGTGTTCATTATTGCCAGTGCGGAGATCAAAATGTGCCACCTCTACAGATGGCTTTTCATCATGAGGACACTACTAGGGTCTGTCAGCAGAGGCGGGACAACAAGCAGAGATGCTTCTCCATGACGCAATGGTCTCAGCAGCCCGAGGGATTCCTTTGAGAGACAAGCTGCATCCTTGGCTTCACTGCAGCAAGGAATCTGGCACGTGCCAGTGTGAAGTAGAGGCAAAGTTTATTAAAGGTTTCAAAAAAGATTTATTAATTCTTATGTTTATGGGTGTTTTGACTGCATGTATGTGTATCACATGCATGCATGGTGCCTGTGGGGGCCAGAAGAGGCTGTTGACCCCCATGGAGCTAGAGTTACAGACAGTTGTGAGCCATCATGTGTGCTGGGAACTGCACCCGGACCCTCTGTAAGCAGTCAGTACTCTTAACCACTTAGCCCATTTTCCGACTCCTAAAATAGATTTTCAACATAGATGTAAGTGTGGGGGTCAGTAGACAGTGAGGTGTCCAGGGGAAGAGAAGACACACCCAAGTGTGGTATGGGCTTCTCGAGAGTCCCCTTGCCTAGCCTTTGATGTCGCGGGTTGCCAAGGAGTGTAAAGGGCGTGGCAGGTGCCTCTTGCCATGCTCTCTGCAGGGCTTTAGCTGATGCTTTTACACCTTAGATTCTAAGAATTGTAAGGGAAGCTGAGCTTTCAAAACATCGTCTGGGGAAGGAAGATGGCCACACTGAAGGTCACATGTTCGTGGTTATTCAGGGTCATCGCTATTTTAACATTCTTATTTGAAAATACCTCATGCAGAAGGAATACCGTCTCTACGTCATCAACCTCCACAGCAAACGTTAGTTGTTCTGAAATTCTTTCTTTTCAGTTGACAAAGGCTTTGACCAAACTTTGAAGTGAGGGCTCCTGCCTTTTCCTGAGTCTCCACAATTTCCCCCATCATATTAAGTGAGATCATATCAAATAAGGAAATCCAGGAACATCTGCAAAGGCAGCTCTCTTCCCCACGCAGGAGCACCCCCCGTAATATATGACAGATCAGTAGGGAGACTGGCAGAATTCCACTCAGAAGGAAGATAGTCTTTTTATTGAGATATTTTACATGAACACACACGCAAATACAATCCTCCGAGGGAACAAATGTAAAAACTGACAAACCACCCAAACCACCCTTTCAGGAACGAGGAGGACCATACACGTGCAGATGAGAGGCAGGGCCTCAAGCCTACCCACACAGAAAGTTCTAGCTTGGTTTTCTGAGCACATGGGCCGTATTTGTAGCTTCACAGAGTAGGGCGAGTCCTGCTGCAGCAGCATGGTGAAATAACAGAAATTGCAACGAAGACAAAACGAAGCAAAACAAACCCGTACGAAGCTTGCTGTGCGGAAAGTACACAGTTCTAGGTTGCAGAAATAAGTTGGCCTCCACTCCCTTGCAGACCATTTGTAAAAACCCTTCACCACTCAGTTATTGGGGTGCATAGTATGTTTTCACAATGGGGCACATGTAAACATCATTTCAAAAATGTCTACAAAAGTGTAAGTGGAGAATTTCTATTTTTCGAGCAAAATATTGAGAAATTTGACTGTTTTTAACAGTTTTTTTTTGTGGGACGTATACATATAAATTTTTACTGATATACATATGTTTTGAAACATTGTTTTTATTTTTTGTTTTCAAACATTATTGTTTTCAGAAACAATTTTTATTTATATACTACTTTGCACTGACGAGCTGCACAAATCAAATGACGTCTTTAAAGAAACAAGGCAAGGAAGCTGAGTGAAACTGATCCAATAATTCAAGGTTTTTATGGTAAAATATTTACTTCATGTACACCAACTTCAGTTACATTTAGACGTCAGAGGTGGTAAAAATTAGAATTCAGAATTGTGAAAACAGAGTCCTTTTGATGTTTGAATAGTTGAAAGCAAAGAGTGGTTTGTGGGACTCAGCTTGACCCCCAGACACTGGCTTGATACCTACGTGAGGCCCTGAGGATGAAGAAGCAGTGAACGCAGGGCAGGATAGGGCCAGACTCTTGACTACCTGCAATTGTGTAAGTGCAGTGCCTCTGGAGGCCATTAGAGGGCATCAGACCCCCAAGGTGGGATTAGCAGTGGCAGTGAACCACAGGACAAGGACGGCAGAAACTAAATTAGTGCTTTCCGCAAGAGTGTGATGTACTCTTAACCACTGAGCCATCAACCCGGCCCCTAAGTGCATTAAATTGTAGTATATAACAAATATATGCTGAGTGTTTTAAAAGACTATTATCACTTTACAGAAAAATTAAGTATGAATTTTATTCTGGATTATTATTATTGTTATTATTATTGCTTTTTATGAGACAGAGTTTCTTTTTGTAGCTCTGAATGTCCTGGAACTCTATATAGACCCGGCTGACCTCAAACTCGCAGATACCTCCTGCCTCCGAAGTGCTGGGACTAAAAGGCATGTGTCACCACAGGTGGCTGTCCTGGATTATTTAACTGAATGTGAAATGCTTAATATTTTTATGACCTCTGAGAAACAAGGAGAACTATGCAGTCATTTTTTTAAGCTCACAGGACATGCGTGCACACAAGCTGTGTGTAGAGAAATACGCAATATGTATTCTTAGCATGTCAGTGTTCTAAAGTTCCAACAATTTACACAATTAAAAGGGCATTAAGGTTTTTTCTTTTTCTTCCTTCTGGCCTCCCATGATACTCAGGGTTCCAGTGTTAAAGAGAACCTGCAGCAGAAGGAGAGGCCCAGAGTCGAGATGCTCCTCTGGGTAGATGAGCTATTTGGTATCTGTAATCTATGAGGTTTTATAAGGGGTGGAACTGTCCCTGCTGGATATCAACGCACTGTGCAGAGACCCATCCTTCTAGACTGGATGAACTAGAAATCATGTTTTAATTTGGTAAGTTCCTGGAAGCCAATTTTTCTTGTCTGGTCTGTGAGTATTGCTTGCATAGCGTGTTAAAAGGCACATAGGGCACAATGTCTTCCCTCCATCCCCTGAGTAGCACAGAGTATTTCTGAAATGCAGCCTTGCCAGAGACACTGCGGCCCTTGGCACATCAGTGACTTCTTTCACTGTGTAGGTCTTTGTACGGCTCATATAAGGTTAGGGGCCTGGGAACACGCATCCAGCGAAGCCTTTAAGCTCCGGTCAGACTGCAGCTGGCCTCTGTTTAGGAGTAAGAATGCTGCACGGTGCTGTGCTTGGTGACCCTGGTGGAAGATGTGGTTACGGTAGAATTGCGATGGCCAGATTCCTCTAAATCTAAACTATGCTGTGGGCCCAGGCCTCCCACACTGGAAACCACAGTCTTCCTAGCCTTGAGAGAGGTTTCGCTGGGAATCTGGTAATCGGACTGCAGTGTGGAAGCAGGGGTCACTACTCTTTCTGTCACTGTGACATTCTGTCCTGCTGCCACACTGGGCACTACCAGAGCGGGCTGCACGGCAGAGCTGGGGGCAAGGATGCTCTCCCTTTCCCTCACCATAACATACTGCGCATCTTTCAGATGCTGGGTGACCTCGACTGGGTTAGGGATTCCGCCATTAGGCTGGATTACTCGTTCAGTAACAAGGACATTTTCGTCATTGGCATAATGCTGATCTACCAGGGTGGCGGCTGGAGCGTACACCCTCTCTGTCACAATTAGGCTCTGTGGCTGTCTAGGACCCAGGATCAGAGTGCTGGACGGCCCTGTGGCGCCTGTGGCATAGGAAGTTTCTGTCACTATGATATTACCAGAAGCCACGGGATCAGGAGCTGGTGGCACTACCTTCTGACTCTGCCTGGAAGACACAGAGCTTTCAGTGACAATTTCCTGCGTGACTGTCTCTGTGTGTGCTTCGGGCAGAGGTTTGGAGACTTGGAAGCCACGGTCAGAGGAGTATGTGCTCTCTGAATTGACCGTCATTTGTTTGTAGTGTGAGCCCGAAGCTGGCTTCACACTCGCTTCTTGGACACGCTTTTGTCTGTGTTCAACGTCCACATCCAAATTGATCTTTCGACCCAGGCAAACTTCGGCTAGTGTCTTGAATTTAAGCCCCAGGTCGTCTAAGAAGAGGTCATCATGTTCTCCCTCGATAAAGCTGCAACAGCCGATGGAGCCTCGGAGAGAGTCCGTCTCTTCCTGGGAGTAAACGAGGAGGCAGTCTTTGGCCATGTGGAGGTCGTCTTCCTCGGCATAGGAGGCCGCTTTCTAACATGGAAATAAGAATGGGGCCGGATCATTACCAACACAAATTCATTTAAAAGCAAGGCTTGATGTTCCCGTTTATAACGCAAAAACTAAGGAAAATTGAGTCTAATTACAAGAAAACGTAAGAGAAACATAATGAGACATCCTACATCACAGCTGGCCCATCTTCTCACAAACATCACTACTATGCAAGATGAAAAACAGTCGGGAACACAATGCCAGACTGAAAGTGAACAGTGTCACGGTGACTCAGTTAGAATCACACAGAAAAGCGAATTGCTTTAGAAGACAATTACTATTACCATGGAATTTACCAGTGACTAAACTGAGATGTAAATTGTATCAATTTCCGTTTCTTAATTTGCTAGGTGTACTGTGGTAACAGAGAACATGTGTGTGTTTGTAGGTGTGCATATGTGTTTGTGAGAGTGTGAGACCGAACAGAAAAAACAGGTAGGAAATAATGGCAAACGGAGTTGGCCCATGTAAGGAACGAATTGGCTTGAAAATTTCTGCTATCGTTGAGATATAATGTTATATATCCCAGGCTGGCCTCAGACTCAGTATGCGGCTGGGTCTTCCTGCCTCTGCCTCCTGCATGCTGCAGTTAGAGATGTGTGTCTCCACATCCAGTCGTTGATTCCTCTGACAATCTTATGAAAGCTTTGAAGTTCTGGCTCCCTTTTCTCTTTTGGGGGAAAGACTGAGCTTTGAACCTAGAGCTTTAAGCGCTTCCATTGAGCTAAATTTCTAACCCCTGCAATGCTACCAGACCTGTTCAAACACTGTGACACCCAGCGCTCAACTGCGGCAGTTAGATTCAGCCAGTTAACAGTGCTGCTATGTTTCTTGCATCCTTGCCAATTCGCTCTCTACTCTGACAGAATAGGCTCCATCCTGCACCTATAATTGTGGGTTTGTCTATTTCTCCAGCAGTTTTGGCTTGATTTGAAAAACCAAGGCTTTCAATTCCTGTTGTAAGGCAAAGACATACTTAGGAGTGGCAGGCTTCTGCATGAATTGACTAGTTTCCGGTTTGAAATAGATTTGGTTCTAGTAATGAATGTATTCTGGATGAATTTTGTCTACATGTAACACTTGTTTCCAGCCCTGTTTTCAGTCTCTAGTCTCAGGCCACGATCTCTGACCACCATCTTTCATGGAACTTTTTTCATTGTTTCATTGTGAATTCCCATCAGAATGACAAGTTTTATCGTATAAACAGTAAAAATGTGGAACTGAAGAGATTGTTCAGTGCTTGATCAGCACTTGCTGATCTTCCAGAGGACCCAGGTTTGATTCCCACCACCCACACGACAGCTCGCAGCCATATGTTCCTCCAGTTCCCGGGATCTGATGCCCTTTTCATTGCCTGCATGTGGTGCATAGACAAACATGTAGGCAAAGCATCCATACACACAAAACCAATAAATAAACTAAAACAAACAAAAAACCAAAGAAACAAAAATGTAAGTAGATCTATTAGCCTGCGTGTTTTAGGCTATGTTCTCTGTCCTCCTTCCGGTGTTTACCCTCTCCCCCCGCCCCCTCATGCCTGCTTCCTCAGAGAGGTTGTATCTTTTTGACCCAGGGTCACTTATCATAGTCACATGACTTCCTTTGACCAAAGAAATGCAAGTGTAGAAAGGGAGAGAGTCCGAAAGAGCCTGTGATGATTAATCTTCATTATTGACCTGACTGAATGGAGAATCACCTTGCTGACACGCCTCTATATGTGTCTCTGGGGCAGTTTGCAAAGAGGTTTGAATGAGGATGGAAGACTCTCCCACACTAAATGTGGGTGGTGCCATCCATGGGCTGGGTTCCCAAACGAAAGAAAAAGGAAAGAAGAAGATAGTGAACTGAGCACCAACCTGCACCTCTGCCTCCTGACGGTGGACATAATTTGACTAGTTATCTCATGAGTCCATTGCTATGCCTTCCTGGTGATGGTCTGCAACTAACTTCTCCAGCCAGCGGAACGCTCCCTCAAGCTGTGTCTGTCAGTTGTTTTATCACTTAATGAGATAAGCAGCCACCAGAGCTGATGTCTGGTTTTGCCACTGCAGTTTGCCCTGCGCCACAGGATGGCAGCTTCCGGGGCTCAATCTGCTTTCCTAGTGTACATCTTAGAATGATAACGACTTGGGACAGAGCAGGAGGAAGTTGACAGTAGAAACATCGAGAAGAGGCCTTTGTAAGAACTAAGCGGACTGTGCAGCCATTTGTTAACGCATAACTTGGTGAACACTGTCTGTCTCAATGGACCCCATCTCTCGTTCCCATTGCCTGTAAACACAACTAAACAGGGCTCCAAAACATTCCCACTAATTATACCTCTCACAAAAGCCACTTAGGAACCTAGAATCTCACATGTACATGTACATGCTTCCCGCTCCCTCCTCACCACTCATGAAAAGCAGGGCTCACCTCTGTGAAGTAGCTTCTTAAGAATTCCTCATTCATTGCAACAGCAGCTCCTCGAGCCCCACCCATGCCTCCGGAAGCCCCTGTGGCTCTTGTTGTCCTTAGTGCTTCATTGGCTGCTATGACTCCTGCTGTCCCCACTTGATGAGTGTTCCCGGCAGTAAGGAGGCTTCTGTGTTCTTCCCATCTTCCGTCCATATCGGACATCTCATGCTGTCCTTTGGTAAAGGAAGCTGAGCTACTGCCTTTCACCAGGCTTTCCTTGATCATCGCGCCTCCTGCACCTCCTAGTCCGTTTCTCACTGCTGAATTCTCGGCGTGATCCGCCACCAGAAGCGATGGCACCACCTAGGGGGAAACACGGCTCAGAAATGAATTCGAAGGACAGAGGGTCGGTGTACTTGGCAGAAGACGTGAGCTAAGAGAATGTAAAGCAGGAGAAGCAATTTTCTCCTCAGTGAATCAGGAAAACAGGGTGGGGCACATCTGTTGGAATCTTGTGAAGAACTTCTTCTTCCTGCTTCAGAGCTGATTATAACCCGTGCAGGACCCAAAGCCCAGATTTCCTTATGTGGTCTTGATTTACTCTCTTTCCCAGAATCCACCTCTCCCTTGAGATTGTCTGTGACAGTTATAAAACTTTGAAACTTCAGCTGGACACATGGCCATTCAAAATAAAGATTCTATTTCCAGTCTTCCATTGCTACCAGATAGGAGTCTCTTGCCTTCTTATTAGTTCTTATCACTTATATTAACCCATTATTCTTATCTATGTAGCCACATGGCTCGGTACCTTTGTTATAAGAGCTAATAAGAAGCCTGAGCTAATGGGCCAATCAGTTTATAACCTAATGTAGACTCTCTGTATGATTTTCTTTGGAGCTTACTGGCTGTGGGAACTGGGCAGGATAGAAACCCCAACAAGCTGGCCCTCATGTTACAGAATTGAGCCCAGTGAGGATAACTGAATCCACAGAAAGCCTGAGAAAGCTTGGGAAAGAATAGAGTAAAGAATATTTTCTTGGTAGCAGCAATTTCTCAGATCTCATCTAAGAGAGGCTTCCTGACTTAGCTTTAGCTGTAAAACCTTGCATCTCTTTTAAGAGGTCCTGCCATGAACACTTAAAAAGTGTTGATGAAAAGCTGACTGCATGCTTTTCGGTTTTCATCTGTAGCAGGAAAAAGGCTGTGCTGTTTTAAAATGCCGGCTTTCTGAGCCATCATGCCAGGGCAAATTCTGACTCTTTCAGATAGGCGGTCCGACTATGGAGCATTTGAGTGTGGTTTGTGAGCACACTGCAGCAGCTTCCTTGCTGGCAGGGATCTTGAAACACCACAGAATTATGGCAATAAATGTGGCTACACCCGGTACCTCCGCCATGAGCCTGAAATCTCAGAAAGCTAAGGAATGGGCTGGATCGAGCCATCAAAGTCACGGTTTTAATCCTCTCTATATTGCCTAACAAATTAAAGACTCATGTAGTCAGAAAAAGAGAGAGATATACAGTAAAGACAGATTCAAAGACGAAGAAAATCTCTAAATGGTTTACACTGTGTCAAAAAATGTGCATGCTAAAGGTTAAAGTCCTTAAAATAAAAAAGAAAGAGAATAGTTGGGTGTGGTGGTACACACCTTTAATCCCAATGCCTGAGAGGCAGAGGCAGATAGATCTCTGTGAGTTCAGGGTGTGGTAGCACACACATTTAATCCTAGCACTGGGGAAGCAGAGACAGGCAGGTCTCTGTGAATTCAAGGACAGCCTGGTCTACAGAGTGAGCTCCAGGATAAGATACACAGAAACCCTGCCTCAAAAAGCCAAAAAGTAAAAATAAAAGAAATAGAGGTTAAAATAAAGCCACATAAAGATGAAAAATACACAGAGAATCTTGATACTGTATGTTATTATGCTCTGTTTGAATTGTTTGAATGCTGAGGAAGGAGCAACAGCTGCTAAAAGATTTTTTTTTTATAAATGCTGCTGAATTAATTCAAGATAGGTATTTTGAAAATACCTTGACTTCAAAGTTGAAGTCAAAAGGTATGTTGCTTTGGAGAAGAGATTTTGCTTTTGTTTCCACAGGGAATGAGAGGCTGTGGATTCATTCTGAGTTAAGAAAAATCAGGTTTGATCAAGAAAGACGACCTGAGAAATCTCTGGTAGGAACTGATGGCCCAGATGTCAGAGTTCTACATCCAAAACAGGTTCAAAACTGCTGCCTGAAATGATTAAGGCTCACAGGATACTCCAGTCATGACTTGATCATAATTCAAAATTTTCTTTAGGTCCCCATAAGATTATCAGCTCCCCAACCAGCAGGAAGTAGCCTGGAATACTATGCCCACATTCCCCAAAAATGGACTATACATATTTTCCTTTGTTTAAAATAAAAGAGGGGGAAATGGTGTGGGACAATTCTGTATTCTGTTAATTATGTAAATTATGTTAATTATGTAAATGCTAATTGGCCAGTAGCCAGGCAGAAAGTATAGGTGGGACAACCAGACAGGAAGTAGAGGTAGGGCATTGAGAACAGAAGTATTCTGGGAAGAAGGAAGCTCTTCTGGCAGTCCTGTCCAGACACCAAAGAAGCAGGATGGGACCTGCCCCACTGAAAAAGGTACTGAGCCATGTGGCTAACATAGATTAGAATAATTGGTTAATATAAGTTATAAGAGCTAATACAAAGCCTGAGCTAATGGGCCAATGCTTTTATAAATTATGTAGACCTCTGTGTGATTTTCTTTGGGACCCAATGATTGTGGGAACTGGGCAGAACAGAAACCCTAAAAAGCAGGCTCTCATGCTACACTTCCTGTTGCCTACGGGTCAAGTTGTAGGAATCTCAGCTTCTTCTCCAGCACCATGTCTGCCTGCTTGCACCATGTCTCACCATGATGATAATGGACTAAACCTTTGAACTGTAAACCAGCCCATAAAATGCTTTCCTTTGTAACAGTTGCCAAGGTCATGGTGTCTCTGCACAGCATTAGAAACCTTAACTAAAACAGTAATCAACACGGAGAACCATCATGTTCTTCTTTGCCAATATTCAGCTTTCTGACACTTGCCGTTGCAACAGATATCCTGCAGGAAATGATACTTGTGGCAGACAAAGAGAGACCCCGGGTGAAGAAACATTGGAAGGGTAGGGGATCTGATCGTCAAACAATAGGAAAAGGGATTTGGGCCACTCCAAAAGCACCTTGGGGGTTGGGTCTACCTTGTCAGTGGACTATGCTGAGAACGGAAGGGATGCTGAGAGGACCACTTAGCAGCGGGACAGAAGTTCCAAGTCTAAATTCCCACAGGCTCCTGCTCTTCCAGCCTCTTGCTCTACATAGTTTGGATCACCTGCTGACTCCTGGTCTGCATTCTTGTTAGCACAGGATAGACCACAGTACAGTCAAAGCCTCTCAAGTCTGCTCTAGCACACGAGAGAGAATACGCTATCGCGGGAACCTGTTGTTTAACCAAGGCATGTGCGTGAGATCCAATGACCACTGCTGGACGAGCATGGGCATACGATTTAATGTCTGTTGTTCTGCCTTCTCTGTCACACCACAACACCAGCACAGGCTCCCCGACCTTGAAAGGTAGAGGGCTTTTCCTCTCCAGCAAGCGTGGTCATCTGCTGAGTCCCTCTAATCAGTTCCACTGTGAACACTCAGATCCCAAAGATGGAGAGCCCAGTCTTCCAGACACTGTTACTTCCTAGATGCTAAGGACTTTAAGAGTTGGATGCCAGCTCTTACTGTATACGTTTTGCAACTCAATTGCTGTGTCAATCTCTCATGACCAAAAATATTGCAAATACCCTCTAAGTAAGACACCTTTAAAATCATAAAATAAGGCTGGGCATGGTGGTTCACAACTGTAATCCCCATGCTCGGGAGTCCAAGGCAGGAGGACTGTTTTGAGTTCAAGGCTAGTCTGGGCTACAGAGTGAGATTGTTCGAACGCCCCGCATCCTCCCGATGAAATCAGACCAGAGAGCACCACTGTCTGATGAACTGACCTTGTCCTCAGGTGGTGCCCCTTCATTATTCCACGGGTGCAGCATCTCTATGGTCCCAGGAATGGGGGTGAAGCCTTTGGCGCCCTCTCCACAGTGGCATAACAGCAGCAAGAGCGGCACAACTGTACAAAGCAAAGCAGAGTCCAGAGTCCATTTTCCAACGAAGGCCACACCATTTAGAGCTCACACTGGACTTCCTGGAGCCCAGGCTTCACTTTGACACTTCATCTTATGTTTTGTGTTTCTTCACTGTGGTCCAGCCTTCCCAACTTTGCTTTGGTTGAATTACACCAAAGCCAGAAGGCAGACTAAGCCCTCTGACTCAGAGGTTTTATTCATTACAGAGAGCCTGTCTCTGGCTAGTGAGTAGAATGTTGTGATTGTATGAGATCAGATGTAAATCAGAGGACCAAACAAACGGAATGTTTTAAGGCTACTGTCAAAATCTTTTTTTGTCAGGCTGCTATCTAAGAGATGTAGCAGAGCGATCGAAAGCAGCCAAGCACGGCAGCACGTGCCTGGGATCGCACTTAGCTGCTTGGGAGCCTAAAACCTTGTCTCTAAAGCTCCATCCAAAACATGTGCATGGATGTGCACGCACACACACACACACACACACACACACACACACACACACACACACAAACCTGGGGAGTGGTAAGAACAGATGAAAACATCAACATATTCTAGCACACCAAAGCTATTGTACTTTACCTCAGAGTGGGGCTGGGTACGAGACCTGACTCTCTGACATTCCAGTTTGCCTTTCAATGACCTAATACTATTTTCTTTTCGTTGGTTTCGATTTTTTTTTTTTTCTGATAGGCGATTATACAGCCCAGACTGGCCTTAAACTCAATATGTAACTGAGAAAGACTCTGAAGTTCTGATGCCTCTGTTTCCTCTTCCTAAGTTTTGGGGTCACAAGTGTGCTGTACCACGCTCATTTCTATGAAATTTGGAGGCTGAGCCCAGGCACGTTAGGTAAGCGCTCTACCACTGAGCCATACACCCAGCTCCTACAGTAATTAAGTGTCGTGGGCTGAGTGACAGGTTAGGCTTCAGGGAAGCTGGGATGGGAAACCAGGGCATGGAATCCCTGGGTAAAATATGTACACCCAACTCCATGGTGAGTCAAAGCAAGCCACTCACCAGCAAGTAGAAACAATGGGCTAGAGCTCCACTGTAAACTGTTGAGTTCTGTGTACTTAACTAGCTATCTACAAGTGTCTTTAATGGGTTCCTCCTCTTTCCGTGGAGACAGCCCAGGCTGCCTTAGAGGTTGTGCATGCTCTGCCAAAGTTCAAGTAGACTGGGAGTGTAGGCGACCTCAGGCCTTTGGCGGACTGGAGGGCGAGAAGGACTGGCTGGGCACAGCGTGTTATTGCAAAGACACACAGAGTACTTAGAAAAGAGTTGACTGCACCTGGGGCTGGCCAGAGCAAGCTGAAAAGCCAGAAATGGAGGCAGGGAAGCCTCAGTGACGTGACTGTGCAAAGCATGGTTGGATTGGAATACACGAGCTTTGTAAAAATAACCTTATATCCACATGGCATATGCATGTGGCAAGCCTTTCTGAAGACCTGTTGATACTGCTTCTGGTACTGGGAATACAGCTGTGCAACAGCCCCCTCCCCCCCACAGAGCTGATCAAGATACCCACAGGAGTTACGGCAAAAGGTGGAGGAGCATAGCAATGCTCTGCAGTTATCCTAACGTTCACCCTCCAAAGTGTTCTCATGAGGTTGAAGCAGGAGTGTAAGGAAGTCGTTGGCTACAGGGCTAAGACGTCACTCTGGACGGGAGACACTGAAGACTTACGCAGCAAGAGCAGCAGGGCCAGGATCATGAGAGCGATTGCGGCGGGCCCCAGGCCAACGTAGTTGTCATACTGGGCTTCTGCACAGCCACCGCCCCTCAGACACTCACAGACTGTGAGCTGAAGGACCTGCGTCTCGGGGCAGCTGAAGCCCTGGCTGTCGGAAATGAGGACGGGGACCTCACTTCTCCCGAGCTTCCACTCGCTTTGCCGCAGCAGCACACTGGTCCCTGTGAGGGGGAGGCACACGGGCATGAAAACGATGGCTGTTGAGGGAAGAGAAACTAACCCACGTGAAGGGTCTTAGTGTAGCTCCGGCTGTGAGCGTTATTCCTCCCCAGCTCCCCATGGAGTTCATTTCGTTTGCTCATCAAATGTGTCCATAGATTTCAAAAGAAGTTTAACCAGCAGGGGGATAGGGTTAGACTCAGCTTTCCTAAGGTTTACTTTTAACTAATGTGTGTGGCCTAGAAAATGCTGGAACAGCCACAACACTGTCCAGTCAGCGGGAATGCAGCGATGCACGAGTTGACGTTTATATAAGTAAAATTTTCATCCAATGATGTTTATCTTACTGATTATTAAAAAATAAGCTGCCGAAGTAGTTTTCAAGTGTAGCAGAACCTGCACAGCGTCACCCCCAGTTTGGATAATTTTCAGCACAGGCAGACCCATCTTATTTTTATCTCGTTCCACTCTTTAGAGACAATACCTTTTCTTTATATACCTATTGTTCTGTTTTTTTTCTTAAGAAATTTGATAATGGAATTTCACATTATTTTACAAGCATTAGAATACAGTGAAAGACATATTAAAAAAGGAAAATGTGGGATTTGCCTCTGTATGTTGTGAATATGTTTTATTACCATTGGTTAATAAAGAATCTGTTTTGGGCCTATGGCAGCACAGAATTCCAAGAAGGGATAGAGGAGAAAAGAAGGGAGACGCCATGTGGACCCCAAAAGGAGACAGAAGCAGGACGGAACCATACTGGTGGGTCACAGCCACATGGCGATACACAAATGAATAAAAATGGGTTAATTTCAGATGTAAGAGTTAGGTAATAAGAAACCTAGGCTAATAGACTGAGCAGTGTTTTAATTAACATAATTTCTGTGTGATTATTTTGGGTCTTGGTGGCCGGAAAATGAATAAGCAGCCTCTGCCTATAGTTAGCACCCAACTGTTGAGGCAGGATTATAGCAGTCTGAGACCAGCATAGGCTACAGAGTAAGACCCTGTTTCAAAAAACAAGCAAACAGAAACGGCAACAACAGAAAGAGAAAGAGAGAAAGAGAGAGAGAGATTTATTGTGGGTGTGGCTATGCCTGTGTGTTCCAGTACCATGGTCAGCATGTGGAGGTTAAAGATGGATCCTGGGTGGGAACCCAGTAGTTAGGCTTGGCAGCTAGCACCTTTTCCAATTGGGTTCCCTTGCTGATATTATTTCTTTGGGACAGAGCTGAGCTATGTCAATTAGGCCAGTCTGGAACTTGAAGCGAGGTTGAGGCTAATCTCAAAACAGTCGTCTTGCCTCTGCCTCCTAAGTGCAAGGGTTGTGAGAACCACTGTACCAGACTTGTGTGTGTATTCAAAAAAAAAAAAGTAGTGGGAAAACCCAACAAAACCTTTCTCTGAACTATTTGAAGTAAGTTATAATAACTGGTAAGACGGTAGCTGATAACTATGCTGTAAATCTTTCTGAAATGGACTCCACCTGCTAAACAGTTTTCTGGGTGAAATTTTCTGCATTTGAGACTGTCCCAAGGACACTCAAAAGATCACATCAGCAAGAGAAATACGCCCAAGATACAGTGACTGTGTCTGGCAGCACCAGGTTAGCATGAGTGTCAGACCTTTGCCAGGTCACGTCCATCACAAACTAGCTTTGTGCCTTTTAACAAGTCACTACACCTGAGTAAGGCCAGCGTTCTCCACCATCAGGAAATTATGCAACTGAGCAAGGATTAGCTGAGACAGTGTGTGCAGAGGGCCTGGCACACAGTACATGCTCAATAACCATTATTTTAAACAGAATTATGAGTTCACTTTATAAATGTCTGATTGCTGGACACGGCTCCCGTCTCCCCATCTTATGAGACAAAAGTGCTTGAGCTAAAATATTATTGTATGTTCAGAGCCTCATTTCATAAGCCCCTTGAGAACCATATTGGGGATCACATTGGAAGTACAATTTGAGAGAAGAAACAAGGCCTACATGATTATTGTGACTATTATTTTTGATACAGGGTCTCACTGTGTAGCTCTGGCTGGGTTGAACTCCTGATGTAGACTAAGCTGGCATTGAACTCACAGAAATCTACTTGTTCTAACTCCCAAGTGCTGTGACTAAAGGTGTGTGTCACCACGCCTGGTCAGAAAGCATGGGAATTATACTAGAAGTAAAATTTGAGAGAAGAAACAGCCCGTGTTATAAACATCTTCATTATCTATCATGCTTACTGTTTAGACTTTGATAAGGTCAGTCATCTACGTACCTTCTTGGTGTACTATTTTCCACTGCTCTGCAGTTCCAGACGGCTGGTCGAGGACGGAGAAAGTGAACGGCCCGCTGTTCTGGGGTCCATCCAGATCCTTTGCAGTGACATTCACGTAAGGGGCATCCTCGCAGATACTCTGTACTGGCTCCACCAGCGTGGGGCAATTGTCATTGCTGTCTTCAACAGTGATAACGACGG
Organism: Myodes glareolus; assembly: GCF_982192425.1. NCBI lineage: Eukaryota > Metazoa > Chordata > Mammalia > Rodentia > Cricetidae > Myodes > Myodes glareolus. The sequence continues at coordinate 66,620,899 of NC_142038.1, forward strand.
TGCCAGTGATGGTTTTTTGAGGATGATCTTGAAAATAAACAGGAGAGCGTTCAGAATTCTGAGTCTATGGCTGACCACCGGCTAATCAGGTAAGGAGGGGGTGCTAACCGCTGAGGGCAGCTCCCATCCCGGCTGGGTCTCAGATTCGAATCAGTTCTAAGTCACTATGTAAGCAAGAATATGAAGGCATAACCGCTGAAGAGATGAGCCTTTTTTACACAGAACACATGCTTCCCGCACTGAAAGATAACAGCTGAATGCATTTAGTCACACAAAACATCTGTTTAAGAACTTACCACTGGATATAGCCACAACCTTCACAGTGTAGGTGCCATTCTGGACATATCTAGACTCAAAATCGGGAATCTTTACAAGCTTAATTTCCGAAGTGGCAGAATCCACGGAGACCCAGTTGTCTATATCGTCCACCTTTGCATATCTGTTCCAAAACAAACACCAAGTTCATCCTTAATTCTGGGCACACTGGGACTAACATCCCATTGTGCAGGTACTTGTTATACACACTGGATCTGAATGTCACATGGTAGTGGAATAGGCTTATGGTATTCAGTATACAGGGATGTTGTCAATATTTAAAAACAACCTAAAAAACAGTGGTTGCCTTAACTGGGAGCACCTAAACATTTTGAGATGCTGTACGTTGTTAGGAATGATGACTTTCAACCGAACTGGCTAAAAGTGAAGACAACGCATCTCTGGGTTTCCTCTCTGAAGTGAGGAAAATCACTGTGGAAAGCCAGCTATAAGAAGGCACAGGAAATATGCTCATATTTATAAGTTTTCAGAATTGTGTACAGCGAGTACTATTGAGTTTAACATATAAACTACAAACACAAGGCAAACACACGAGTCTCTTGGTTCAATCAAATCAATAATCCATTTTCTAGTAAGTAGCTATTTAAGCACATGGGAATAGATGACTAATCTACAGTAATATTTGTGTATGCTATTTGGAAATAATCCACTTGTATGCTTGAACTGCCCTTTATGCCTACTGTTGTTTCTAGTAACTGATTATAGAGGAAGGTATGATCCAGAACTTGGGAGGTGAAGGCAGAAGGATCAGGAGTTGAAGGTTAGTCTTGTCTGACATAGTGAGTTCAAAGCCAGCCTGGGCTAATGACATCCTGTCTTAACAAACAAACAACACCTAAAACTGTAAAAATAAAACTATGAAAATAAAATGTAAAAAGCAAATGGCAGCACATCTGGATTTTCACAGGTACTTTTGAATGTGCGTCGGGAATTTTAAAGCAGGCATTGATTTGCCTGCCCCGATTTTCCATATCCAAAGCCACACACTAAGGTTGCCTACCTGATGCGGCACAGGGAATGTGTCATGTGATGCCATTTCAGAAGCTTTGCAACTGATCCATTGTGGAACTCAGCAGCTCACATGTCATATCAATATCCATAAACTACCGGATGGGCAATCAGTTCAATACCACACGATGACAAAATTAAAGATATGATTCTTTTGCTGTTCTTATTATATTTTTTAAGAGAATTTTATTATTTTAATATTAAATTATGTGTAAGGGTGCTTATCTGTGTGTGGATATGTGCATGTGCAAGCAGGTGACCTCAGAGGCCAGAAGAGGGGGTCTGAGCCTCCGGAGCGGGCACAGGTGACTGTGAGCCACCTGAAGCTCTAGGAACCAAACTGGGTCCTCTACAAAAGCTGCAGGTGCTCTAAGTGCTGAGCCATTTCCAGACCTTACCGTCTTTAAGACTTCAAAAGCAGGAACTACTAACGAGTTAAACGGTTTAACTTAGCTGTGCCTCCCAGAACTTATGAAATGGTTAGGGCACTCCTGTTCTAACACTCTATAAGTGCACGCTAAAGAAGGAAGGAAGACTCTTTTGGGAGAGAAGCATCTTTTATCATTCTTCAAAGAATGCACACCATTTTCATGATAGTCACAGGTTCTGATAAAAATAGCAAAATTAAAAAAAAAAACCTGTCAGGAAGCCATTCTTAATAGTGTTAGAACATACAAGCTTCTCAGCATATGCAGAGAAAAATCACACAGAATCCTCCAGTCTGGGGACTTGGTTACGGGTGGCCCTGTCAGGCACACAGAGTCACGGGAGTTAAAAGTAGATCCCTGTGGAAGGGCGAATAAAAGATGCTTACAAAGACATCAGCGGAAGGCACTTGTTAGGATCAATTTGGGAAAGAGTTACCCACTCTATGGCCCATAGGTTCCATTAATGGAGACTCAGGAAATATAAACAGACAGTTGGGGAGCCTTGCTGCCACAGCTGGTCCTGTTTTTAGATGTTTTATGAAGCGGCAGCACCCAGGACACAGGCCTAAGGAAGGTGAGCCCCAGAGCGTCTTTGTTATAGAGCAGAGGGTCCCAAGCCTGTGTGTGTCCCCACGCCTGTGTGTGTCCCCGAGCCTGTGTGTGTCCCCGAGCCTGTGTGTGTCCCCGAGCCTGTGTGTGTCCCCGAGCCTGTGTGTGTCCCCGAGCCTGTGTGTGTCCCAAGCCTGTGTGTGTGTCCCCGAGCCTGTGTGTGTCCCCGAGCCTGTGTGTGTCCCCGAGCCTGTGTGTGTCCCCAAGCCTGTGTGTCTGAGCTGCAGGAGGAGTCTTCAAGCTCAACGACGTAACTTCATAAACAGCAACTTTGTAGAGAGAGATGCATTCTGATAATCTTAAAAGATATCAATGTAAGCTATAGAGACAGGGCACAATGAACTCCTTAGCGCAGTGACAGCAAATGCATTTTTCGCAATGACCATTGTGACCCCCCTCACACACCCAAGTTTCCTGGAAAGATGGTTCAGTGGTCAAGAGTGCTTCGTCATCTTGGAGAGGGCCTGGTTTCTGTTCCCAGTACCCACCGAGTGGCTCACAAGTGCCTGTGACTTGAGGTCCGGGAGCCTGGCTCCCTCTTCTGATGTCTGTGGGCTCATGCAGACATGTGGAACAGATATTCATTCATGTGCACACACAGAAAAGTTCACCCCCCCTTGAAATAAATAAAGTGGCTTAAATAAAGATTAATTCTCAGAATTTATTTGTACATAAAATGACTACTCCCATACTGAAATGTGTGAAATTACACCCCCATCCCCGAAAGCTCAGGACTGAACCCAGGGCCTTGCATTTGCTAGATAAGCAATCTACTTCTGAGCTAAATCCCCAACCCCAGGAATGTGTGAAACTATTAAAACGATGTGTGTGTGAAGTGGAATTTGTGGCAGGATTCTCTCTTTATTCACCTATTTGAGACAGGGTGTCACTGTATAGCTCAGGTTGGCCAGGATCTCAGAATCCCCCTGCCTCAGCCTTCACAGTCCTGGTTATAATAGTGTGCTGGCATCGTTCTCATGTGGTTAACCTTATCTGCTACTTCCTCACCGCCTAGTATGCTGGGAAATAAGGGAATTTTACAGTTATTTTCTGAGACGCTTTCAGCCTTCTCTAGTAGGTGTCTTAGAGGTGACCAGCCCAGCCCTGCTCAGAGGCTGACGGAAAGATGGAAACTCCGCCTTCCTTCGACGGCAGGCTCAGTTTGGTGAGAACTGATTTTAGGGCCTTCGGCAAACTGTAATTCTGGGATGTGAGGGAATGAGCTGCTACGATTTTCTAATGAGTTTTGAAAACCGACATTTAAAAACAACTGTCACGTAAGGTAATTAAAACCTGGAAACCCACTCAGAGCCATATCTTACTTTACTTTAGCTGCTTGTCCAGTGTCTTCATCAAAAACTTGAAATTTTCCGATCGACCGGCTGAGGCTGGATCTATCCATCGCCTCACTCACTCGGACGGAGACTACGTTGCTCTTGAAATGGATGCCTTCAACCACGTTCTTGACCTTGACCGTGATGGGGATGGGCGTAGGCTTGAACTTGTTCCCAATAGACTTGTGGAAAGCTGCTTTATTAGTGACAAGGATGCTGAAGTTGAGATCCTTCATTGTCTCGTAGTCCACTTCCTAGAGAGACAAAGCCAACATTACTGCAGAGGAAGCGGAGCCCAGCATATGCAGAGAGACACACGGATTTAAACAACAACATGAAATCTGGGGACACAGCTGCACGGGCAGTCCACTGTCACACCGACAGCAACCGGCTGCAAATCCTGGAAATCCATAAACATGAAATGTTCAGGAGGTTTCATTATTATTGTTTTTTTATTCTTTGAGAATTTTACTCAGTGAATTTTGATCAGTTTCACATCCATCTCACAACCTTCCGAGCTCTGCCTCCACTTTCTCTATGTTTTCTCTCTCTCTCGTCCTCTCTCTCTTAAGCCATGGAGTCCAGTTTGTGCTGTTCAGTTACTCTTGGGTAAGAGGGCTGCCCTAGACTGTGCCAATATATCAGGTGTCACGCCATTAAAGCTGACTCTTCCTCTTCCAGCAGCCTTCAAATGCCAATAGCTCCCCAGCAAGTGCTGGGACTTGGTACCCAACTACCCCCTCTGTGCCGGGAGTTTGTCTGGCTTGAGCATGTCTTATATATGATGTCACAGTCTCTGTGAGTTCACACGTGCAAAGAAACACTATCTTTAAAGTCATCTACTACCTCTGGCCCTTACAATTATTAGTATTTTTGGAACAAAAAATATAGCTCTTTCCTGGCCTAGAACTCACTCTGCAAGCCAAGCTGGCCTTGAACGCTTCTTCATTTTTTTCTGCCCACCTCATTAGGTGCTGCCTTAGGTGGCCTGATCCACCATGTCGAACAAAGCAAGTACTTTCGATTGATTTTTATAAAGATCATAATTGTTTGCAGAAGCATATATTTCTACTTTTTTTAACAAGTAAAAGAAATGTTTTGCAATAGGGAAATTAATGGGCATTTAATAAAAATTAATATTCAGTAACACATGTTCCATGGGCTTGTTTTTGATGAATGTGTGTGGAGTACATGGTGGCTGTGCTGGACAGTTTATCTCAACTTGACACAAGCTAAAGTCATCTGAGAGGATGGTGTCTCAATTGTGAAAGTGCCTCAATAAGATTGGGTTGTAGGCAAGCCTGCAGGGCCTTTTTAAAATTGGTGATTGATGGGGGTGGGTCACCCCTGGGCTGCTGGGGTCTTAGGTTCTATAAAAAAGCAGGCTGAGTAAGCCATGATGAGCAAACCAGTAAGCAACACTCCTCCATGGCCTCTACATCAGCTCCTGCCTCCAGTCTCTCCAGCTTACTTTTGGTTGTGGGTTTCATCATGACTCAGTGGCACGGCAAGCTCTGTTCCTACGGTAGCCTTTCCTCCTTTCCTTTCCTTTCCTTTCCTTTCCTTTCCTTTCCTTTCCTTTCCTTTCCTTTCCTTTCCTTTCCTTTCCTTTCCTTTCCTTTCCTGTCCTGTCCTGTCCTGTCCTTTCCCTCTCTCCCCCTTCCTCCTTCCTCCCTCCCTTCCTTCCTTCCTTCCTTCCTTCCTTCCTTCCTTCCTTCCTTCCTTCCTTTCTTTTTTTTTTTTGTGACAGGGTTTATCTGTGCAGCCCTGGCTGTTGGGAACTAGCTCTGTAGACCAGGCTGGCCTCGAACTTAGGGATCCATCTGTCTCTGCCTCCTGAGTGCTGGGATTAAAGGTGTGCACTACCACTGCTTAGATCCTAAGACAGATTCACACTGCACCTTAACATGCTAAAGGATCTGATCTTTCCTGGTGTAAAGAGAAAGCCTGCTCCCTACTTTTGCAGTGCGATGAGTATCCTACCTCTGGGATGCTGAGTCCAAGGAAGATCAGCCTTCCTTCAGCAAGCTTTGGTAAACTCTGCTATTTACAACACCCACTATGCAGTTTGTGTGATCACTGTGCACATAGTGTATGCTCCAACTCTCCATTTTAGAAATAAATATTGGTATTAAGCTACGCTTAACTCACTTAGTCAGTCTGTGACTAGCTTTTGAGCAATTTACAATTTTTATATAAAATTGATGTTGTTTTGAGAATTTCTATGTAGTTATTTTTTTTTTCCTGTGTTGACTTATATATAGCCTATCATAAAAAAAAAATCACCTACCCGAATTCACTAGGATTCTAGCCCTTCATCACTTTTACCTCTGGCAGTGTTCTGAGTAGTGTAGGTATGGGCTTGTGCTTCAGCGTATTCTACAGCTTCCCTCGTGACTGGATGATCTCGGGCTCCCTTCCCTGTGCGTTTGCTGTTTGTTTACATCTGTCCTGGGATTTGCTATGTAGACCAGGCTGGTTTTGAATTTACAGAGATCTGCCTGCCTCTGCCTCCTGATTGCTGGATTAAAGGCGTGTACCACCACTACACAGCTGCTCATCATCCTCCTCCTCCTCCTCCTCCTCATCATCATCCTCATCAGTCATTTATTTATTTATTTATTTATTTATTTATTATGTATACAATATTCTTTCTGCATGTATGCTTGCAGGCCAGAAGAGGGCATCAGACCTCATTACAGATGGTTGTGAGCCACCATGTAGTTGCCGGAAATTGAACTCAGGACCTTTGGAAGAGTAAGCAATGCTCTTAACCACTGAGCCATCTCTCCAGCCCCCCATCATTACTGTTTTTTAAGACAGAGTTTCACTTTGTAGCCCAGGCTGTCCTGGAATTTGCAATGAGGTCTAGGTTGGCCTTGAATTTTCAACAGTTCTCCCACCAAGTGCTGGGATTATAGGTACAAATCACCATATCCCACCAAGTTTTAATTTATTTGGCACTGCGGATTAAACCGAGGACCTCACACATGCTAGGTCGGCTGTCCACCGCTGAGCTGAATTACACATGCTCTCTAAGACTACTTAATTCAGTTTTTCCTTCATTGATCCAGGAGGCATAGGAAAGCAGACTACTGTGTTTCAAAATGCATCCCTTACAATACTTGCAGTAAAATCACGATAGACTTTTGTTCAAAAGGCAAGTTATGGAGCCCTGGCCCACCAAGTTCACGCTAGGTAGTGAGCTGCCGGGAAGTGCGCCATGCGAGGCCATGTGGCTGGGATCTGAGTTCCTGATCTGGTTCTGAACTATATATAGGGTGACTGCTTCTTTCCATATGACTTGGCCCCGTAAGGATGTCTCTGATCCTGAGCAAGGCTGGTGCCAGTTGATGTCCTCGTAAAGCATGAGAGTAAGGGGCTCAAAACATGTTAGTCTCTCCTACAGCCGCGGTCTGCTCTGATGGCGAACACTCACCACTTACCTTGACAAGGGTCACAATCCCTTCATTAGTCTGCGTGTCAGTCTCAATGTGGAAGTAACCCCCTTCATTTCCCGACGCGAACGTAAAATTTGCTAACCAGTTATCCGAGCCTATTTCATCCGCATCGGTCACTTTGATCCGCATGACTTCCACATCGACTTGGTTTTCTTCTACCAACCCTCCATACTGCAAAACACAGAGAAACACACAGCTCTCATTAATACAGTAAAGCACTTTTAGTTGGGACTCAAGAAATAGTAAAGCTACTACAAAAGTAAGTTACCAATTTATTTTCCACCACAGGTATATTGTCATTGACATCCAAGATCTGAATCTGAACTTGAGCCTGCTGTACCGGCTTATCGGTTATCTGCCCATCAGCATCTCTTGCTTCCACCGTCAAGGAATAGCTGCTGTGTTCCTGCAGAGCAATAAAAAATGAAGAGGACCCATCTGAGGAGGAAATTAGGACTTCCGGAAGCTGCCTTTCTGGTTTTGGTTCACCCTACCCTTAGGAAATGAATCACTGTCTAGTTCACTCACAAGTAACCTCCGGGGTCTATTGTTGGTTTGGGGATGCTAGTTATATGCAGTCAGAGCTTTTAGAGAAGGGCAGAAAACCTGGGGGAGTTTTGGATAATCCTACTGTGTCACCGGGAACACTCTTATGAGCCGGCTTCTTCAAACAAAGGTGGACTGTTCGAGGTGCGCTGGAGGAGGCTGTGGGACTGAGGCGGTAGCTTTGGTTCGGCTCCTATACAATTTCATCCAAGTTAAATGCTAAGTCAGGAAGACTTGGCCAGGGGAAGTAAAACTTGGAAGGCTTGGTCCAGACTCCTGTAGACAGAGGACTCCTAGGAACCATGTCCAACAGATGCCCTGATGTCAAATGTCGCTCAAAAGTACGAAGAAAAAAAAAAAAACCCAAACAAAAGCCAAACAAAAAACAGAGCATTCTCTTCTGGAGGTGGAAGCAGGAGGACCGGAAGCTCCTGGTCATCCTCAGCTCCGTGAGAAATCATAAAAAAATCAGATCACAGCACAAAGCAAAACAGTTGAGAAAGTGAACCCCCTTCTTATATATGGTCTCCGGTCCACGGCTCCATTCATCGAGTCTGGGGCTTAAGGGACTTAACAGCCACTTCAGTGTGGGAAGGTACCGTGTGGGATAGAGCAGAGTCTCATCTCTGCGGTTAGCTGCTTGCTTGTCTGCACACAGACTTAATCCTTTTGAGTCTCAGTTTCCTTATGTGTAAGACGGGAATAAGAGCTGGATTTGTCGCCCACGGTTTCAATGTGGATTAAACAAGACAAGCCTGGAGGCTGCCTGATGAGAGGCGGCTGTGATGGTCAGCTCCACGTCCACACCTCAGAAACAGCAGCTTCTCCGAGGAGCACTAGAGGAGACTTCCCACTCGAGATTCAGGCGAAAGCGCATCAGCAGAAGTTAGGAGTCACTGAGACCTTACATTTCAGGGAGATCTCAACAGGAACGCTGGCCAAGGTCCTTCCCGTTTGAGCCGTTGACTCCCAAACACGACACAGTGCAACAAAGTGTGTCTGCTTCAGATTTACGTCTGGTAGGACTGCCGTGCCCTTGGAACTGCTAACACTCTACTCTGCTATGCTGTTAAAATTTTTGTGCATGTGGCTCTTAAAGGTTATTGATCTTCCCTTTGATTAAAAAATTAGACTTAGGGATTGTAGAGACAGCTCAGTGGTTGAGCCGTGGAAGCTTTCTCAGAGGACCCAGATCTGGTTCCCAGAATCCTCAGCGGCTCACAGCTGTTCTATAATTCCCATTTCAGGGGATCTGATGCCCTCTTCTGATCTCCACAGGCACGAGGCCTACATCGGAGCACAGATATACATCGGTGCAAGCAAGATTCTCACATACATAAAATTAAAACTCCTTTTGAATTAGAAATAAAAAAGAAAAAGGGTTGAGAGAATAATCTTTCTGGGAAACAACTCAAATTCTCAAAATTTCCTTTGAGATTCAAAGCAAGAATTTTCTCCATTATGAGCTCTTTGATTTTCTCTTTCGTTTTTGAGAGCAAGTCTCACTATCCAGCCCTGGCTGACTTGGAATTCTCTTATGGAAACTAGGCTGGCCTCAACTCACTGATATTCACCAGTTTCTTCCTCCTGAATGCTGGGGCTAAAGGCCTGCACTATCAGGCCAAGCAGTCTTTGAAGCTGATTTCACTATGTCGCCCAGGATAAGCCAGAGCTTCCTGTGTGGAACAGGCTAGCCTTGAACTTGAGCAAGGCAGAGCTCCCTATGTAGAACAGGCTAGCCTTGACTTGAGCTTTTTCTGTCTCTGCTGGGAGTGCAGATGTGCTCATGGTCTGAGCCATGTGGTGAGATTTTATAGCCTTCGTGCTAAATTTTCCCAATCTGTTGCTTATTTCACCCATTTCAGCATGAACACAACACACCCCAGTTTGAATTGGCCACATTCCAAGAGCTCAATAGCCACACAAGTGAAAATTAGAACGATAAAGAGCGGAAAGACTAAAAAGCAGAGAGTGTAAAAAAAGAGGGCGGTATGTAACATTAACTTACTTCTCTGTCCAAGGTAAAACTGGTTGTATAAATCTCCCCTGTGTCTTTCTTGAGGTAGAACATGGGAGTGTTGGCAGGCTCCTGAGAGACAATTTTGTAGGCGATTTCGGCATTGCGGGTAGTGGGGTCATCCGCATCCGTGGCGATGACTTTCATCACGAGTGTATCTGGCATGAGGAATAAAGGTGTTGAAGTAAGGGTGCTCACAAATCCTTTCTGTCTTTCCTTACAAGGATCTATGGTTCTTATCAGAATGACACTATACCACTATCAGAAATTTACCTGGATGGGGACAGAGGGATGGCTCAGAGCTGAAGGCATTTGTTGCCAAGCCTGACAAACTGAGATCGATCGTTGGGACCACAAGATGGGAGGAGAGAACTGACCCTCACAGGCTGTTCTCTCATTCCAAGCATTTGTCATGGCACTTGTGCACACATGTGAATATACACGGAATACTTGGAAAGTTTTGAAAAATTGCTGTATGAGGGCCACACCACTCATCTTACAGCCAAGACCACTCATGCTTATTACCCAAGATCCTGGATGCTTATTCAGATGCAATCAAATTAGGATTAGTACAACTGTTCTTTTTATTACGACCAAAGAGAGTGGCCTCCTTCGGGTCTTAGGGAGAGCACTGCATTGAACGATACCATCAGCAGGTCTAATAGTGAAGTAATACAAGTCAGAGGTCAACGACACCCCACGTAGCCCCAAGCCAGGTGGCTGCTCATTTTTGCTCACAAAGTTTGACTAGACCACAACACTGTCCATTTTACAGTGTCTATAGCTGACTTCCCCTTACAGGGCGGGTTTAAACAGTTGCTGTGGAGACCTTACCTGCTGCATCAATCTAACCTATCATCTTTTTCAGAAAGATCATGATTCTTAAGGTCCTTTAAATTTAAAATAACAAGAGATCCAAACCTGGAGTGATGGGTTTATTATTATCCTTCCTGTGAGTAATACTCAATTTTACCAAAAGATAGAATTTTGTGTTTTTATATATGGGGGATAAATGACCATGGTTTTACATTCCAACAATAACAACAGCAACAAAAACCAACCAAACAAACAAAAAGAAAGGAAACATATTTGGGTCTCGGGTCTGGAGAGAAGGCTTAGTGGTTAAGAGCACTGGCTACTCTTGCAGAGAACTCAAGTTCAGTTCTTAGCACCCACATCAGGTGGTTTACCACTGCCTGTAACTTCAGTTCCAGAGGAACCGGCACCCCCTTCTGGCCTCCAGAGGTACCTGCACACAGGTGATGCACATACAGACAAGCACTCACACGCAAACACACAGAATTAAAGAAAAAGAAGCAGTATGTCCTTACGGGCAGCACTCAATTCTTCAATAGAGCCAACAAAGACATCCTGTTGGAACACTGGCTCGTTGTCATTGATGTCGAGAACTTTGATGCGTAGCTCTAAGGGCTTCTCCAGGTTGTTTCCTCTGGAGTCCTGGGCATAGCCTGTCAGCTGAATCGTGACAGGAGCAACAACAGATTTAAGCTAAACTTAATCTAATGCTATGGTATAAATATAAAAAATCATCAACTCATAAAAAAAAGAACTACAAATAAGGGTAAAATTACTCTCTCTTACCAGAAAATACGGTGTTTCTTCCCGATCAAGAATGCTGGTAACGTTTAGGTTTCCTGTGTTTTTATCGAAGACAAATATACCAAAAGGTGGCTCTGTAATTCCCTTCCCAGTGTATTTGTAGGTGATTTTTATTCCTTTTTCTTCTGCAAGGTCAGAATGTATCTAATGTAAAAAGAACAGAGGAATGTCTCAAGTTAAAACCTCTATAAGACTTTTTAATGACAATGTCCTGTTGAAGGTGCCACGGTATGGACAGGAGGCAGGTGGCCCAAGACATGTAGCAGTCCCGTGGAGCCATGGTCTAATCCCCTCTCAGCACACACGAGTGTGACACTGGCTAGCTGCCCAGTCTCCCTGGGTTTCAGTTTCCTATCTGTGAAATGGAAACCGGGATACAGCTCACTGTATGACTGTTGTGGAATTAAGATATAGCTGGAGACCATCTTGGAGGGCAGCAGGTTTTTACATCTTTCTTTGGTGTACTATGATAGAAACCAGTGACTTACGCATGCTAGTAGAGAGCTCTTACTGAGCTACACTTACAGGAAGTAGGTTTTATGAGACAGGATTTCACATAGCCCAGGCTAGCTTCCAACTTGCTGTGTAGCTGAAGATGACCTGGAACTCCTGAGCCTCCTGCATTTATCTCCCCAGAGCTGGGATTATAGGCACGTGCCACTAACCCTGTCTCAGGGGGGAGTATATTTTAAATTTGGTACAGACAGGTAAAACACTGCAGAAAAAAAATCACTTTCATAAATCCACCCATTCGCCCGGAAGGTATGAAGAGAGCATCGTCCCAGACAGGGGTAAATATAGCTAAGTATTTTCTCTGTTTGGAATAAATACGTTGGCAAATCAATACTGTTTCTAGCCTGCTGGGTGCCCTCCAGCTGGCCTCTTTGTTCTCCATAAGCGGTCTTATTCCTTCCTATGTTTCATTAGTTGTGTTTCCCTGTGATCCTCCCCCTAGGCTTCTCGGTGTCTGTAGTTTGTCATCACACATCACTGAAGACATAGATCCCTACCGGCCCAACCAGCTCTCTGGACTGAAACCTTAGGATTAATGACACATTCTTCCCACGGTTTTCCAAATGCCCTGGGGTGGGGCTTCGGTGAGAATTGCTTTTAGGTGGGGAGTTTGGAAAGTCAGGAGAATTTCCTGAGCTATTTTGCCTTCAGTGTAAAGTATTTTAAAAGATGAATTTTATTTTTCATTACGCGTAGGTATGTAGTGAGATGGGTGGGGGAGTTTGTGGCTGTGAATGCAGAGGACTGCAAAGGCCAGAGGGCGGCATCGCTTCTCCTGGAGCTGTAGTTATGGTGGCCGGGTGGTTGTGAGGCACAGGAGGTGCTGGGACTGGAACTCAAGCCCTCGGCCAGAGCAGTGAGGGCTCCTTCCACTGAGCCATCTCCCCAGGCCCTTGCTTTTTGTGAAAAGTTTACTAAAAACAACTTGTGTAATTAAAATGAATAAGATCAGAAAACACTTGTTAGACTCATAAGAGTCAGTTTTATGGAAATCTATTGACAGACAGTATGAAGGTCTCAGATACAAAAAACAGCAACAAAAGCAAAAGCAAGCAAAGTCCCAACAAAACACTCAGCTGCTTGCTGTACACATGCTGCTTTGTGAAGCCACAGAGGAAGTCTCGACTTGAGAAGGCTTTTATAAAAACAATGTGGTGGGGCTGGAGAGATGGCTCAGTGGTAGAGAACACTGACTTTTCTCATAGAGGACCCAGGTTGGGGTCCCAGCACCCACATGGTGGCTTACAACTGTCTGTAACTCCAGTTTCAGGGGATCCAACACCCTCTCCTAGCTTCTGTGGGCATGGCCCACACATTCATGTGGGAAAACACACATAAAATAAAAATCAAAAACAATGGTCATGTTTAAAAAAAAAAACAAAAATAAATACAACATGGTGCTGGAAAAAGGAAACTGTTGTCTTTGGTTCGATAAGTGTATTTCTCTTATAGAAACCCTTTACAGATAAGATAGGAAAGTTGAAGATCAAACTCGGATGCAGGCGAGCATGCTACTGAGCACCCACTTGGTAAGCAGGGCACAGACTACGTCCTTGGTAGCATCTGTGCTAATGAGGGTGGTGGGTAACTAGCAAGCAGAGCCTGGCCAATGTCTAGCACAAATAAGCTGTGAGCCAAACTCATTCAGGTTAAGAGCACAGACAGAAAAGAGGGGAAGGTGGAGAGGAGACGACACTCGATCAGGGATGTGATGATGTTATGTATTAAAAATCCCCTGGGGAACCGACTCCGGGAAGAGATAACAGCAAGACCCAGAGTAGAGGCTGGAGCGATCAGTGGCCAGTTCAGCACATGAGTCCCACAGACTCGGTAGGGGGCATTTTCCTTTCTGCCCTTCCCTTAGCTGATTGCAGGCCCTCAGTAATGGGTGGACATGCTTTGGCTTGTCTTCAGAAGTTTGCTCTTGCTAATATTTCAGAGAACAGATGTTACGTGGGTGAGGATTTAGCAAGAGCGAAATCAAGAAGACCAGGAGTGAGGTGGAGGTGACAGGGACCCTGGCAGTGGAGCCGAGGAGAAGGAGAGGTGACAGGGACCCTGGCAGTGGGGCTGAGGAGAAGTGGACGGTTAGTGTTGTGTTTTGAGGGTAAAATTGATAGTAACGGCTAGATTTCCAACTTGAAACCTAGGTAGGGGCCTCTAACTTTCCATCATGAGTAGGAGTGGGGTCTATGAGTGCCACCCTTCCTGAAGGGGCAGGACTGTTCACGGTTGCTAGAGGAGATGGTGCCATTTATAACGGTATAGTCACTGAGACAATGCAGGAAGACAGAGACAGGAAGGGGGGCGGAGGGCAGCAGGCAGTGAAGTGACAAACTGCAGGTATGTTGAAAACTATTAAAGCATAAAGGAGGTTCAGCAAGATGGCCTGCCTTCGGTCCCTGGAACACACATGGCAGAGGGAGAGAACAGACTCTTAGAAGCTGTCCTCGGACCTTACATGATTGTGGAGCTTCCCCACTAATCCAATGTGAAAATAATAAATAAATACAGTTAAAAGAAAACAGAACAAAAACAGAGGCAGAATTACAGTGTTATAATTATAAGAAGAATATAAGAACGCATTAAGGAGCCTCAGGAGGGGCTGTGTACCCAGGTTTGTACAGCTAACTCAACTTTGGTATTTAGTACGCCACACTAGCACTGCCATAAACTTCATTTGAAAACTTTTGAGTGAAAGGAGAGTTGTCAATCACGGATTGCAGAAGGCAGGCGTACACGGCTGTCCCAAGTCAAGGACACATGTCAGTCACTCTTCCTCTGACTGAGGAACTGAGGCTCCTGCAGCTGCTGCTTTTAATGATATTATCCTTCTATGAATATTGTGAGGTTGTGTATTAGACTAAGGTTGGCCCAATGTCAGATTCCCCAAGTTGTGGCTGAATCAAATCCTAAAATCATGGATTTAAGTGTTATTGATGCTGCATTGTCAGCATTTTCTGTTAAAAGGCCAAGTTCTGGGGGCATTTTTAAACACATCTGATAAACACAGCACCTAATTTCCTTAAGTTGGAAAGTGGACCTAGTAATTTCCATTCACCACAGTCTTATTAACCACACATACACATTCACATGCACACATACACACACACTGATACACACACACATGCACACTCAGTCACACACACTTGCACTGCAGACACACACACTCACGCACACACATTTGCACATGCAGGCACTCACACACACACTCACGCACACACATTTGCACATGCAGACACTCACACATTCACATATGCAAACTCACATACACACACTTGCACATGCAGACACCCACACACACTTGCACATGCAGACACACACACTCACACTTGCGCATGCAGACACTCACACACATACTCGCACTTGCACACACACACTTGCACATGCAGACACTCTCACACACTCACACTTGCACATGCAGACACTTACGCACATTTGCACATGCACAGACACTCACACATGCACACCCTCCCCACACCCATATTCCTCTGTGGCTGGTACCTTGGCAATTGGGTTCTTTCTGGAAAGGTCCTCTCCCTCCCGGAGAGCCACAGGAGCCGTGATCCACGCCCGCTTCTGCCGCACCAAGTGTCTGTGCTTAGGGACCAGTTTGTCTCCTCTACTCGCGCTGAAAACCTGTTAACAAGGTTACCTTCAGTTATTACATCCCCAAAGCTGTAGTGAGACATTCTCTCTTAAACTTAAAAATAGAGCACATTTTAATGTATTACTTAAAATAAACCTATTTGATTAAAAAACAAAAATAGTGTAAAACTTAAGATACGTTTTGTATTTTTTAACAAGCTTCATTTATGTAGAGGAAATGTATACATTCTAGCAAACTCTACAGGCCCATGAAAGAGGGCCTCCAAGGTGTTAAAATGGCAGGATTTGCTTTCCATAGTAAGAAGAGGTTTCCAAAGCGATGTCCACGGAAGCCCAGCAACTAAGCTAGTCCCTTACAGACTAGAAAGAAGACTATGTCAAGGGCTTTCTGTCCGACTGACAACTGAGTTTCACTTTCTGTGAGGACTTTTGGGTTGAAAACACACGACTCTGTGTTTTAGGACTTTCTCTTCACAAATGGCTGATATAAATTTGACCCCAGCAGGCATGGTTGTGCATGTATAATCCTAGCACCTGAGAAGAACAGGCAGGATTCTAAGTTTGAGGCTAGCCCAGGCTGTGGGCTTAGCCCAGCCCTACCAATTAGTAAATAATTAAGTTTGCCATTTTTTTATTTTTAAAATTTGACATGGGAAAATTACTTAGCGTATTTTAAATTAGGTTTTATAAGGAGAGTGTATATATATTCCAAACATTTATTTAGTTATTTTGTGTGTATGTGTGTGTGTGTGTGTGCGCGCGCGCGCGCGTGTGCCAGGGGTGTGCATGTGTGCCACGTGGAGGTCTAAAGACAGCTTGACATTCCTCTCCTTCCTCCATGTTCATGTCCAAACTCAGGTCCTAAGGCTTGACAGCAGGCGACTTTACCTGCTGAGTCTTCTTGTTGACCTGTAAATATTTTTTATCCAAGGAAAATTTCAGTGTAGTTGACTCAGTGTCTTAAGATCAGAGCAATTCTGCACCAGGTTCTTCTCACCTTCTACCCTTTTGTTACTCTACATAGCCATGTGTTTTATTTCACAGTGTTTACACCGCCACTCATTTTCCTTTGTTTCTATCTGAAACTTTTTTCTTAATAAAATGTGAATTACAGCTTGAAATATTTTTCAATAAAAACCTTCATGCAATATATTTTGGTCATGTTTTCCCCTCCCTCCTCTCCTCCCAGATCCTCCCTACCCAACTTCATGTTCTCTCTCTAAGAGCCAGTGAGGACATTAAAGTTTACAATGTAAAACTGTAGAGATCCTATTCTTTACTCATTCCATGTTAATGTCTCAAGGAAAACCTGTCTTGATCTCCCTGGCCACACAGTTCACAGCCATGAGTAAAGGACTTCATCTCACTATGTAGACCAGGCTGGCCTTTCATCTCACTATGTAGACCAGGCTGGACTCCAGCTAATGGAAAGACCCACCTGCCTCTGCCCCATGAGTGCTAGGACCAAAAACGTGTGCTCCTCTGGCAAAGTCTTTTTTTTTTTTTTAATAAAATGTCATGCTGAGTATTCTTTGATGTGGTCTCCTCCATGTTTGTTTGAATGAGATGGTCCAGGTCAAAGCATAGCCAACGTGTTCACCAGAAAAACCAAGGCACTGGGTCCCCAGAATGGGATTAATCTCCCTTAGTTCCTCACCTCTAAGTGGAGTCCATTTCCAAAATCCAAGCAGACCTGTAAAATAAAATTACAGACATTAAAAATACGAGTAACTGTCATCATCATCATTTGGGAAAAGAAACAAATTATAATGTTCTCCCTTACAAAAAACTAAGACTCAGAGAGCAGAATCTACCTATTCCTTGGTCCACTGAGTAGCCTTCAGAGAATACACACACATACACACGACTATATAGTATATACACCATATATACACATATTATGCACATATATTATACATACACACATATATACATATTATGCATACACATATTATGTGTGTATGTGTTTATATGTGCATGTATATGCATATATGGGAAGGTATACATGTGCCACAGGGTGCATGCTGAGATCAGAGTAAAAGAGTCTCCATCTTCCCACCATGTAGATTCTGGGGGTTGAGCTCAGGTCCTCAGGCTTGGCAGCAAGTGCCTTTACCTGTTGAGCCATCTTGCTGGCCCTGAGAACAACTAGCTTCTCTCTCTGTCTCTCCCTCCCTCCCTCCTCCTCCTCCTTTTTCCTTCCTTCCTTCCTTCCTTCCTTCCTTCCTTCCTTCCTTCCTTCCTTCCTTCCTTCCTTCCTTCCTTTTTTCCTTTCTTCCCTTCTTTTTAAATGAACAAAATAGGTCCGGGAATGTGGCTCAAGGGTAAAGGCATGGGCTGTGCCAGCCTGACTGCTCAGTAATGCACATCTGCAATGCCAGCTACAACTCCTACAGAGGCAGGAGGAGCATCCAGACGCTGGGTGCTGGTCTATCATGGTAGAAACAGTAAGAGAAACTGCCTCAGTGAGGGGAGAATTAACTCTCAAAAGTTGTCTTATACTCACATGCAAAAATAAATAAACAAAAATTAAAAACAAAAAAAATCATTTACTTCATAAAGCCTTAGACCATCTCGACTGTTTTCTCCTCACCCTGTGGCTTTTATCTCATGCTTTCTGGGGCATGGTTACTTTTCTTCAGGGCTATGGGTCAGCGATGAGTCTCCCAGGGGATCCCCAACATCTCCATGGCTGCACATGCATGTACACCCCTCCCTGCCCCGCAGTCTGACCTCTAGTTCATTTTCAGCTCCCCTTACTCGGTCCTTTGCAGGCACCATGACAATCTGGATGTCACCACAACACGGAACGGGTTATAGTACAGCCAATCTTCGTCTCAGCCTGCTCCCTAGCTCCCTTCCTACTTCTGAATTTTGGTGCAATTTCTTTGCAGTCCATCAGTCTTCTGCTGGCCTCGTTTTCCTCCTAAGCTTTATCCAATGAGCACTGCCTCTCACATTTATATGAAAACAAAAACATTTGGAGTCAGAAATTTAGTTGCTCAGTGATCACAACAGCCCCAGTAGCTACTGTTGTTAGGACAGTGCAGAATGAGGTAATTTTTATCTCTGCAGACCAGCCAGCTGTCCTTACAATGTCACCAACGGCAGCCAGGGAGACTGGTTTCCTTAACCCTCTGCTATTTGTGCCTCACATTCTTTCCAACTCTGGTAAGCCATTATTGTTCTGCTTCTCTCTGCTCTGGCCATACTGCTGGACGAGCTTATGGTGCATAGACCTTTAATGGCCAATCCTTTGTTTCTCCGTGGAAGTGGGGACTCTTTCTATGTGACCTCACTTTCATTTGCTCAGAGTGGCTCAGCCGCTAGGAAGTCCCTCTTAATAGATGCATTGTTCCCATCTGCAAAAGGGCTCCAGTTACACTGAACATTACAGCCGCTGCTGTGGTCTTGTCCCCCGTCATTGTATCCCCACCATTGCATCTCAAACTTCAGAACCAGGGAGTCACACTGACTTCCGGACGGACACACTGTTCAGTGAGGCCACGTGCAATCTGAGATCACACCTTCAGTCATCCCCTCCTGTCCCCAGGCGAGAGACGACCCGAGGCCTTGCCATAGTTAGCCACCAACTGTGTACTTTCCTTTCAACTCTACCTCGCTCACATTCTCCATCTCAGGAACCGCGCGGCCACTTGGCTAAGCGTCCACCATTTTCTGAGGCGAATTGAACGTGTTCGTTCTGTCTGCACTGGCTGACCAAACCTATCTGGGTCTTTCTTATCCCAGAAGACTCACCTTTGCTTCTGCTAACACTGAATTCTTCGGCTTGAACCCTTCTACGTCTAAACTAGGAACAGCCTGCATCGATAGCCTTTGCTTCTCCACCTTCCCTGTGTGTATGCATTAACTGTAATGTGTCTTCAGCTTGGATTTCTGCAGTCATGCCTGCCTTTCCCCCTGTGCCTTAGGGAACACAGATCCTCGGAGCCCACGCAATGTGGGAATCAAGGCTTTCTCTGAAAAGGTGTGCTCTCGGACAGCCTTCATACTCGCATGGTTTCCTGAGGCGCCTGCGCTTTGTGGTGACACTCAACCCTCTCTTTCCTTGCCTCATCTAAAAGAGGCTCTAAGGCGAGCCTCTGGGTAGAGAGGCGCTATGGTTTGCAGATATCTGCCTTAAGTCTCCAGCATTTGAACAATGGGTCCCTGGCTGGTGGCTGGTGGGGCAGGATTAGGAGGTGTGGCCTTGGCGGAAGTATATTGCCGTGGGGCAGGGTTTGGGGTTTCAAAAGACACATGCCATGTTGAGTTAGCTCTCTGAGGTTAGAGATAAAAGCTATGAGTTGTTGCTCTAGTCACCTGCCACCTGCCTCCACTCTGCCATCACGGATTCCAACCTAGGAGCCCCAAGGGAATTTCATGATGTCTTTGCATATAGAAAAGTAACTAATACAGCAGCCTTAGTCAATTACCCACCTTCTATGCTATAATCAAATACATTTTGCTTACTTTTTCTAAGTTACTTTATCTAGTGAGCAGTGGCTAGAAATGTCTGAGATGTACTCCCCAAACTTTTATATTTTCAACGACATGGTAGCAATGTTGAGATAGGTTACGACTTTGTATGCCATTAAAAATAGAAAACATTTTTGTTCTTTCTTTTTTTCTTCCTTCCTTCCTTTCTTTCTTTCATTTTAGCATGTGTGTGTGTGTGTTGGGGTGTGTGCCTGGAGGCCAGAAGAAAGTGTCAGAGTCCCTTGGAGCTGGGGTTACAGGTGGTGCTGGAAACGGAACTCAGGTTCTCTGCAGGAGCAGCGGGGACTCTTAACCTCTTGAGTCATGTCTTCAGTTTCCCATTTCATTTTTGTCATTTCAATCTTATTGGCCCTAGCAAAAAAGTGCAACCATGTGTTACTTTAGTATTATTGTAACCAAATAGCATATATTTTCCTTGATAAAAGGAAGTGATTTATTACCGTCTACTAAAAAGTAAACCGATCAGGTGAGAATCTTCAGTGATCTATTGAGACCGGTTTCCTAGGTGTTTGTTTAGAAATACAGATTGGATGGAGGCAAAGACATTCCCCACGTGTGGGAACAGGCATCTCGTGGGAGGGCAGTCATGACTCCTTCTTTTCCTCCTAGGGAACTTGACGACAGGAAAATGTCACGCGCAACGCCTGGACAAGAAGAGCAAGCTTCTGTGTACTCAGCCCAAACAATGCTTTTAGATGAACCAGAAAAATCCTTCAGAAGCTCCCTCACACCACAAAAGTTTAAATGTTTCTACTGTTGGATCCCGTGCCTCACATAAAACTTGGCCTTCCTGATAACAGGCAATAACCGAAACCAACCAGTCAAAACAAAACCTTAGTAGTAAGGAAGGCCAAATAGCACTGAAAAATGTGTAACTTTGCTCTCAAGGTCAGCGGCTTTAGAAAGGGCTTCTCTGACAAACACCGTCAGTGTACTCTGGAGAACTGGGTGTCGCTGGCTGACAGCTCCTCCTGGCTGACAAGCCCTGTGAAATCTTGCTCCCCAGCAGGTGACCTTGAACTTCCTCCTGTGGACCTATGGTTCCATGGTGGGGTGACCCTCAAGCTTCAACATCTCAAACTAGTATCTTCTACTGAATATAGAGGTGCAGGAAGTAATTTCAAATTCTGTTTCAACTTGAAGGCACGGAGGTGGTGTGATATTTCCATGCTAGCAGGGATGTCTGTGAGGGTGAACAGTGCTCAGTGGGAGAGGTTTGGGTTCTTACAGGGTTGGCTTAGCATGGCTGGCTGTTCTTTAAATTCAGACCCTCTCTGCGTTGATTAATGTTGTTGACTTGACAGGATCTATCACCACCTCAGAGACAAATCTCTGGGAATGTCTATGAGTTTCTGGTGATTAGGGATAGTCTACCCTCATTTGAAAGGCAGCATTTCATACGGTGGGGTCCCAGACCGAATGGCAGCATTTCACATGGTGGGGTCCCAGACCAAATAACAGGAGAATGGAAGTGAGCACCAGTGTTCATCTCTCTGCCTGCAAATGCAATGAGGCCACCAGCAGCCTCAGGCTCCCGCCCAACAGGACTTCCCTGCTGTGATGGGCTGTACTCTCAAACAGTGAGTCAGAGTAAGCCTTCTGTCCTTCGAAGTTACAGTGTGTGTGTGTGTGTGTGTGTGTGTGTGTGTGTGTGTGTGTGTCATAGCAACGACAAGAGAAACTCCTATTAACTTTCAAGACCATTTCACCCACCTGTCTAACCATAAAGAATGTTCCAAAATTCTTTGTTTCTCCCTCGAGCTATATAGAAGGCATTAGACTGAGGATGCTTGGTTCTGCTCAAGTCCATTCATAAAATGAGTTCAACTTTGGATGAAACAAGTAAATAAGATGAGATAAATCGAGGGTACTGAACGCCATTTGTTTATTACTTCGTGTCTGTATCAGCAGAGCTGGAGATCTGGCCCTGGGTAGCTTCGAAGGTTTTGACAGGGCTTCTGCGGCCATAGGACCTTACAAGGCTGACAGAGGTCGGGACTGGGTGCCGTCAAGAGTGACAATGATTTAGTAGCACTTCTCTGATAAACCTGATGTGGACCAGATTTATTCTGAAATTTAAAAGGCCATTCTTTCTTCTTAAGTTATTGTTTTATGAAGTGGGGTTAGTCTTTGTAGGTCTCACTTTATAGGTAAATGTTACAACTTGGTTTAAAAAAAAAACCAACTTTGGGGACAGTGGGGTGGGAGTGGGCAAGGGTCTTTGCTGCAGGAGCCTGCTGACGGGATTCAACCCCTGGGACCCACGGAAAGGTGGAAGGAGAGAACCCACTCCAGAAAACTGTTCGCTGACTCCTACATGTGTGCCATTGCTTGTGTCCTCCCCCTAATAATAATCACAATAAGTAATAAATAAAAATCCCCTTAGGTAGAATGGCACACTCCTTTCATTCTAGAGCTCTGGAGGTTAAGGCAGGTGGATGGATCTCTGTGTCTGACACCACAGCTTCGTCTACATAGTGAGTTCCAGGCCAGCCAAGGATATACAGTGAGACCCTGTATCAGTTAGTCAGTTAGTAAATCAATGAATTCATAAATGAATAAATAATCCAATTTAAAACTTCAAATTGTGAATGACCCGGACAGTGTCCCTCAACAGTCGGTGTAAGGGTGCAACTGTGGTATTTCTCAGTTGCTACCTTTGAAAACTCTTCAACAGCAGAGGAAAGAGGACTCTGAACTCTATTTTCTAATTTATGAGGTCTGCATTTGGACCTGATGAATACCTGACAGGTGACTAGCAAAGTGTATGATTGCCATAATCTCCTGTCTGCTCTTCAGACACCAGGCTAATCTCGATGTAATGACTCTGACTTCAGATGAATCACCCATTGAAGTTGGCTCCAACAGGAAGGCATCGACTCGGTGCCATTTTACTGACTCAGAATTCTGAAACATGAATTGAGCCATACTGTGCTATACCCAACCTAATCCATTCTATTCTGTTGGGAATTTTTGTATCCAGTGAAGTTCTGTGTCATTATGGTCAGTTCCTAGACAAACCGACAGAAACCTCAAAAAAGCCAAAATAAATTTTCATTCCTTGTGGATTAGCATTCCTAAATTCTTCTCCAAAGACACCCCAATGGCTAGCAAAGGTAAGCTTTTTTAATGTTTAACCTTTTCTACTCTCATTTTCACCATACAGAGATGTGAAGTGTTTTTCACACTTGGGTGCATCCTGATTACAATGAAGACTGCCCCGCCCACCCGGGAGTTCCTGTGCATAGTCCGGGCTTGGTCCAGGGCATGCACATCTCTTCACTCTCCGGGTAACATTATTGCTTCATGGCCTTGAAGGCCAGTTTCAAAATCCACTGCCTAAAATCACAGGCTAGCAAGGGAAGGAGAAAAGATGATGGCCTGAGCCGGGGCAATTTATAAACCAGATAATGAACGCTTTGATGCAGAGACCTGTGTACGGACATGACTCTCAATAATGAAATTCAAGCATTCGGGGTTAGACAAGAAGACTTCACCTTATAAGGGCCAGTTATTATGTGCCATAGGATTGCTTTAGAACGTGTGTGTGTGTGTGTGTGTGTGTGTGTGTGAGAGAGAGAGAGAGAGAGAGAGAGAGAGAGAGGTGTACCAGTGTCTGTGGAGGCCAGAAGGTGTCAGATCCCCAACAGTTGAGAGTTAGTTGTGGAAACCCAACTGATCCTCTTCAAGAACAGTATGTACTCTCAACTGCTGAACCATCTCTCCAGTCCCAAGATTGCTTTCAAAGGTACCTTCTCTCTGGTTTCTATCTCTCCTTCAAGTTTACACCAATCCTGGACATTTGTCATTAAAAATATTACCATTTTATTGCCTCATTTCCTTAACAGCCACAAATGCCTTTGGAATCAGGCAAAACAGAAGTTAAAGTGTGCAGTGTGCTCACTTTATTGGACAAATAAAAACTGTGGGCTCTCTCTCTCTTTTGTTTTTTGTAGATAGTTATCTCTGAAAATTACACTAAAAAAATAAACCAAGGGAAACTGGTCTTCCTCATCTCTGAGGTTAAGAGTGCAGTCTTCTTCCTACCACTAGGTGGCAATGGTCTGCCAGAAAGGCCAACTCCAGGAACCACCGGAAACTGACCCAACAGTTGTCTCCAGAACAGCGGACTGGCAAATGGAAGGGCCTGGAGAGCTACACGAACACGTTCGCAGGAGTCTAGCCATGGAATTAGGTACATTGCTCTCTTGCCCACTATAAGCTTCATGATCACAGGAGAGTGTGAGTGCACCCAGAAGACTGTTTTGCACAAGCACAAATCATGAGTGTTAAGTGTGTGGGAGTCAAGAATTTTCTATTCAGTCTATCTAGGCACTCAATATTTATGCCCCCTCCCCCCAGTTAGCATGGAGAGTAATGGATCTCAGGTGTCATTTTATGCATACATGACTGACTGCACTCTGGTCTACCTTCCTCCTCCACAGTCCAACCCCTTGTTTGTCGTTCCCCTTCTCCCCAAATAGCCCTCACTTTTGCTTTTGTGACATACACCCCATAATTGTTTCCCTTCCCATTTTGTTTAGATTTCCTCATTCCTACACGGCAGAAAAAAACAATGACATCTTGAAATTTATGGGCAAATGGATGTATCTAGAAAACATCATATTGAGTGAGGTAACCCGACCCAGAAAGACAATTATCACATGTACTCACTCATAAGTGGTTTTAGACATAAAACAAAGAAAACCATCCTACAATTCACAATGCCAGAGAACCTAGACAACAATGAGGACCCTAAGAGAGACATACAAGGATCTAATCTACATGGGAAGTAGAAAAAGACAAGAGCTCCTGAGAAAATTGGGAGCATGGGGACCACAGGAGAGGGCATGAGGGGAGGGGAAAGGAGGGAGGGAAAAAATATATAGCTCAATGAAAACAATAAAAAAGAAAAACAAAAGAAAAACTTTTGTGCTCCACAAGAATATCATTTAAATGGAGATTCCATGTGTGGGAAGAAACATGCCATTTTGTTCGAAGTTGGCCTATTTTGCTTAACGCAATGATCTCCAATTTTATTTGCAAATTCTTCAGTGAAATTCAAATTGCTTTGCTAGCTTCTCAAGCACAGGGAGAAACAAGCTCATTTTGAAGGATCATTTCTGTGTCTAAGAAAATTAGTGAGTTTCTAGGCATGCGCAACAAGGACACCACTCTAATGACTAAGAGTTTAGATATAGTTAGGAGAGAATAAGCAAGTCATTCTTCCTCCCAGGACGGAAGGGTCCACAGACCCCCACGGAGGCCCGAGACTCCAGACCAGATAATCCTGACCTCTGTGCCTATGAGATTATTTCAGACATAATCATATCAACAGAAAGTTGTAAGTTAGGCATAGTAAGAGATGAACAACAGCTGTAAAAATGATTTCAATCCTGTACAAAAATAAAAGTTATTTAAATTGTATGCATTGTTTATACCTTGAGTTCTTCATCTAATAGTTTTCTACCATGATTGGCCAAGGAAAACTACAACTTCTGGAACTAAAAGCTGCTGAAGGAGACAGTCTTAACTGTGTGACAACCATCTGCAGACAGAGTTCTGTGGGAGGCAGAAGGTACTTCCTGCTGGCAGGAAGGAGGTGGCAATGGGCGTGGCTTTGGAGAGGGCACAGAACTGGTCTGTGTAGATAGAAGACAAATCAAAAGACAGAGATGTGAAGTCATGCAGAAGAAGTGCTGCCTCCAGAACCCACCGTAAAATGGTGGTAAGGCGAAAACCAGACAAAAGTGGGAAGGACTTTCTCTGATCATGAGGAATGAGTCACCGCCGGCATCAAATGGGGACTTTGCCACTGGGCTTCTGAAGGATTCTCTGCTATTACAGTATGATGAGAAAGGCAGATGACAGTTTGAAGATGAAAGGAATAAGCCAGGAGGAATGGAAGCAGTCCTGGGGTAAGGGAAATGAGACAGGTGGGTGGAGGTTCATCCTTGGTAATGCCCTTGGTGTGGGGGGACAGCACCAGAAGGAGGCATACGAGGACTAAGGCTTACAGGTGAGTGTCTGGAAGGCTGAGTTTTTCAGGATGCATTGGACCTATGTTAAACTAAGATGCTGAGGAAACTGATCAGGGAGCGACAAACAGTGGGGTGCCCAGGTCAGTGATACCCAGCCTGGCCACCCCACCGGCCTCCCAGCCTTCTTACTCCTGTGATCCCAGGGCCTGGACCCTCTCAGCTGCTGCCACCTAGTCCGTCCCAGCTTCTAGCCCCGTGTGATGTCTTCCAAGGAGGCACCCACGACTGTCCTTACATCCTGTTTGTTCAGAAAAAGTGGGTTACAGGCAGAACTCACTAAAGACAAAAAGCCCCAATAAACCATTCCTTCTTTGGATTGCTTCTGTGGGCATGCTACTCACAGCACTGTGAAGCTAAGTAATGTCCTCTCCAGAACACCCACTTGGCAAGAAACCTTTCCGGCCTCTTCCCTAAGCTTGGAGGCCGAAGACCCACATCCTAGGCACCCTTCAGCCTCACAGTCTATGTTAAGGCAACGTGTGATGTGGGGTTTCCATCTGTTTGTTGTCAATATGTTTTATTACCATCGGTTAAGAAAGAAGCTGCTTTGGCCAACGGCTTAGCAAAATAAAGACAGGTGGGAAATCTGAACAGCGGTAAATAGAGAGAGTAGGCAGAGTCAGGGAGATACCTTGAAGATTTTGAAGGAGAAAGATGCCCAAAACTTTATCTGGTAAGCCACAGCCTTGTAGTGATACACAGATTAGCAGAAATGGGTTAATTTAAGATATGAGGTAGCTAGGAATATGCCTAAGCTATTGCCCAAACAGTGTTATAATGAATATAGTTTTTGTGTGATTATTTGGGTCTGAGCAGTCGGGAAACGAATAAGCAGGCTCCACCTACAAAAGTGGACTCCTCTAGCTCCTCCATAGAACAGGCCTGTGGGCTTGTGCTTACTCCTCTCAACCTAGAATGTTCTCCCTCTTTCTGCCAGTCCATCAATTTATAATATTTCATATAAATTTCAGATCAGTTTCTCATATCCTGGCTTGGAGAATCAGAGCTGGGCTGGTTGCTCCTTCTGTCCTGTGGTGATTGCTGCTGTTTTCTGCACACAGTGGGAAGTTCGTCATTTCACTGTACCATTTACGAGACCGTAGGCATCATGCGGGCAGGGCATGTCTGCTTTGCTATAGACTTGTGTCTAGCACGCTGCCTAGCACTAAGTGGTTACACATAGCTGGTTTCTTTTCTTACATGCATTTCTCATCTTACCATGACACCCTGGCACCCCAAATTCCTGCATAGCAATTATCAAACCAATCATCAATGGGTTTTGAAGAAAACAAGCTAAATGTCATACGAGGCATACTTCTGAAATGTTAGGATGAACTGAGCTGGGAAGACGTCTTTCATCATAGGCATATGGTTAAAGAGTGCTCCAAAGCAGCTGGGCTTCAGGCAGCCCTGGGGAAGAAGCCGTTAGTGGGAGGCTTACACACATCTAGCTCATTTGTACTTTCAAATTGTGCTTCTAATTTTGGGGGAACTGGAGAAACGGCTCTGTGGTTAAGAACACTTGCTGCTCTTGCAGAGGACCTGGATTTGGGTCTCAGAGCACAATATGGTGCTTCACAATTGTCTGTAATTCCAGACCCAAAGGACCCAACACCCTCTTCCGGCCTCTGAGCTCTGTATGTATGTAGCGTACTTACAAACATGAAGACACAACGCTCATACACAAAAGAAATAAATCTCTAAAGGCTCTAATTTAATAGAATTTGACCATTTTAAAAGGTATTAACCCAGGGGCCAGCAAGATGGTTCAGCAGTGCTGGTGCTTGGTGCAAGACCAACGTTCTGAGTTTGATCCTTGGAACATGCATTGTAGAAGTAGAGAATGCTTGTTCTCTGACTTCCACATGTACACTGTGGTATACATGTTCACACACACACACACACACACACAGACAGACATAAAACCTTTTGAAGAAAAACTTAAAAATATCAATCTACGTTTGACTTTTTTTTTTCTGTTCTAAAGACAGGGTCTAGTTATGTAATTCAGGCTGGTCTGGAACTTACAACGTAGCCCAGGGTAGCCTGGAACGCATACTCTATTGCCTTAGCCTCCGACGTGCAGTGGTCATGGATGTATACCGCCAAACCTGGCACTAATGTGCAACATTTCGCCCATGTGGGCACTGGCATGCTTTCAAGTATTTTGGGAAATACAGACCAGTAATTCTCACCCTTACACTAGGGTCAACTGGAGTGTCTGCAAATTCATCTTTCTGGACCTCAGCCTTAGACACTTGAGTTTAGCTTCAGAGTTCCTCACCATAAGGGAGAATTTAGACTGGCACAGCCTCATTTTTCAGGTAAAGTCTGTTGACTGAAATTTATAATTAGGAAAACTGTTGGCATTTCCCTATTAACTCATTTTTAGAAAGCAAAACACATGAGCTGTCCTTTTCAAAATTCACAGATATCTGATCATTCCTATGCGCATCAATATTTACCCTGCAATTTGTACTTTATTCTTAAATCTAGGCAATTTAGTTGCATAGCTTGCATAATTATCTAATTGCTGGCAATTTGTGGAGCCCATCTGTTAAATTGGGTACCCTAAAATAAGGTGTTGAGATGTTAATGACTTGCAAACAAGGGTCTGTGCAGATTTAGCTGAGCCCCTGAGGCTGGACCTCACTAAGCAGAACACAAAACCTGGGCACAGACACACAGAGGGGTACAGAGTAACTGTGTGTGAAGAGGGGAGGCTAGAGTGGTAAGCTGCAGAGGGGGAGGGTCAAAGACAGCCCACCAGCTGTCAAATGCTGGAAAGAGGCATGGAGGGGACGCAGGGACCAGGGTCCTACTCACCTTGATGCTGGGCCTCCCAGCTCTAGGACTGGGAGATAGGAAACATTTGCTGTTTCAGGCCACCCAGTTTTAGTACTTTCTTAAAGGCCTGGCGAACCAATATACCTTTAAATCCCTCAGCTCACAGAACATGGGCACCCGTTGAAACCCCCTTCTCCACTGCTACCGGCCCTCTTAGAATGGCTTTAAATGTATACAACATACTGCATTATAAGCCCAAGTATATTAAAATTACTTCAGAATTTATAAACTAAAAGGGTTATAGTAACTTCACATACTTTACTACTGAAACGTGAGTTTAAAGAGTATGCTAGAATTTATTAGTGAAACTTAAAATAAATGGTATCTTGAAATAACCAATATATTAAAATGTTGAGGGGGCTGGAGAGATGGCTCAGAGGTTAAGAGCACTGACAGCTCTTCCGGAGGTCCTGAGTTCAATTTCCAGCAACCACATGGTGGCTCACAACCATCTGTAATGAGATCCGGTGCCCTCTTCTGGCCGGCAGGCATACATGGAGGCTGAACACTGTACATAATAAATAAATCTTTTAAAAAAATGTTGAACCACATTGTGAAGATGCCATAGTTCTGCTAATGTGGACACATCACCACAACTTAAACAAATGCGAAATCTCAGCTAGAGAATACATATGTGCGTAAATTCCCGCATGGGAATATATGTGCACATAAGTCCCCGCATTTGTGAATAAACGTGTACATAAGTCCCCAAATGGAAATACATGTGTACATAAGTCCCCGCATGGGAATACACGTGCACATAAGTTCCCACATTTGGGAATACACGTGCACATAAGTCCCCACATGGGGATACACATGCACATAAATCCCCACATTTGGGAATACACATGTACATAAGTCCCCGCATGGGAATACGCGTGTACATAAATCCCTGCATTTGGGAATACACGTGTACATAGGCTCCCTCATGGGAACACATGTGTACATAAGTACTCACATTTGGGAATACACATGCACATAAGTCCTTGCATGGGAACACACATGTACATAAGTCCCCGCATGGGAACACATGTGCACATATGATCCTGCATTTCCAGACACCACCTGAGTTCTGTCTGTGGATAGCTTCACAGTGAAGGGACCCGGATGAAGAACACTGGAAGTCTCTTGGGTTTTATTCAGAAACTCTCTTTGTCATTTTGACAGATTTGGCCTAAATGTGGCTGACAGTCAACCCTTACTTCGTGGGTGCTACTGAAGGAGCAAGCCAGAGACCGCTGCAGGCTCTGCAGAGACAGCTCAGTGCTCAACATCTGGGCCTGGGCACTCATAGTTGAGCACCCTTAACTGAAATGCTTGGGACCAGATGTGTATCAGATTTCAGTTTCTTTACAGAACCAATACACGGGCAGACTTTACTGACAAAGCTTCTCCAATCCAAAACTCCAGGCTGAAATGCTCTGAAAGCCTAGGATCTTGGGTCACTTTAGGTGAGGACCCGTACTCCCATGGCACTGAGGGAGGCTGCCTGCTGCTCCTCTCCGGGTGCACAGATGCGATGACCTGAGGTTTTGTAGCAGTCTTATTCAGCCTCTGATGAATCCGTGGGTGGCCGGAGGCAAGACACAGACATGAAGCTTCTTACGCGGTCCACTAACAGTGTTCGCTAGATTGTGGGAGCGACAGTATGGCCCCCGACCCCAGCTGAGACAGCTACCTGCATGGCTGGGCCTGTGACTTTGAAATTCCCACAGCTCAAATGGGTGTAGATTTCTGCAATCCTTTTTTCCATATAGAAAAATAACAATTCCATAAACTATAATGTTCTAAAATTAATCCCTTTTGTGTGTGCCTGTGCGTGTGCTCATGTGTTAATATCTCTCTGTGTGTGTGTGTGTGTGTGTGTGTGTGTGTACACTTGTGTGCGCATGGGGTTAACCTCATGGGTCATGTTTCTTAGGAACCACTTTGTCTTTGGGGACAGGGTCTTTCATTAAACCTGGAACTTGCCGAGCTGGCTAGGCCAGTCAACCACCAAGTCCCAGGGAGTATGCCTGTCTCTGCCTCCTCAGCACTGGGATTATAAGGGAACACCTCTACACTAGGTGTTTTTTGGAATGGATTGTGGGAATCGAACTCAGGACCTCTTGCTTGCAGGGCAAACATTTATTCAGCTGAACTCTCTTTAGTTCTAATCCCCCCCCCCCCACCACCAGCAGGCTAGAGTAAATGCTATCACACGCGGCTGAACTGACCAAACTGACTACAACTTACATTCCCTGCTATGAAGGACCCCTTTCCAGCCCTTACCAAAGCATGGCCGGGCCAACGTCGTACAAACTGAGAGCAGAATGCTGGCATGCCTCCTGTTCTTTTCTGTTTGTATATGTATATATATATATATATATATATATATATATGTATAATTTTTTTTGCCTACGCTTCTTGGGTCACCACACCCCTTCGTATTTATATCACAGAAAGCACTCTAGAAATACACAGACTAGCCGGAAGATTCTGTCCCTTTCCAAAGGAGTAGCCCATCACGTCTACGGAAGTAAAAACCTATATAAAATGCTAGGATGGGTACCTTGACCTCACCTGTTCCTCTGGGAGGCTATGAACTGGTGCTTACTATACCATGTGGAAATTAAATGAAGTTTTTTTCCTTATAAGGAGATAATTTGTATCGAACATTCCAGGTGAGCCAACGGCTGTTGGCTTGGTCTTTGAGGGATAAAGTTACTCCTCAGGTCAAAACAAAGCCCAACATTATGTCATAGAAAAATCTCCCGAAAAATGACCTCAACAGCATGGGCAAAGCAAAACCAAAACAGACTGTACCAACAGTTCCTGGTTACCAAGGTGTCGGTGGAAAGTGAGCTCGTTGAAATCTTTGGATTGAATTTACTCATCTTTTTTTCTGGTTTGCCTTTTTAAAAAAATTATTTTCTCCCTCCACCCCCTCTCATCATAATCTCTCTTTATCCCTCCCATCCACCACAACTTTAAATTAATTGTTCAGAGGCAAGAATTTCCAATAGGGTGAAAACACTTGCTTTTTAAATCACAATAATGATGTAGGAAAACGAGGTGTGATTTTTGTATCTAATCTCTCCGAACCTGTTTGTGAAGTCTCGGCGATACGATCCCACACTTGATCAAAACCCAGTGGGCAAATCAATGAAAGTCACAGACATCCCTAAATTGCATGCAATTTTGTTAGCTAACAAACAAACAAACGAACGAACTCAGCCATTTAAAATCCAAGTTGATCATAGAAACCAAACGTAAGAGAAATCTAGACCTTGGGTTAGGGCCCTGCCTCTAGTGCGGAAAGCCCTTTTCTTTAAAAGGGTCGTTTCTGAAAAACCACTTTGATGGAGTTGGCTTCGATTTCCCTCTAAATTACAAAAGCTATTAAATATGTTCATGTTAATACCGGGAAAGTGCTAACCGATCAGGCGAGTGACCAAAGCTCCTGGAAACTTTAAGCTTTGAAGACACCACTTTTAAAGCAGGTATTTTTAGTTGCCGTTTTTCACTCTAGGAACTCAGGTGTTTCCTGGTTTCCCGGTTCACGGAGTTCCTAGCTGCAGGAGCTGGGAAACTGCGGGAACTTTAGCAAACTTGAAAGAGGGTGCGCATGAGGCTTCCCACTGCCTCCATGTTTCCCAATCCAGAAGGCTCCAAACCAAGTCCCGAGCCCCCAGGAAGGAAGTCCCTGCCCTTGGGCTCAAAGCACCCACAGATCACAGTTAGATAGGTCACTAGGGCCTGAATGGGACGGTCAAAGAGAGAGTGATTGCGTGTGAATTCTGCCCACTCTGCTCGCCGCAGGTCGGGCCCAGTGCTGTCCCACCTCGGGGACGCCGCAGGTCGGGCCCAATGATGTGCCACCGCGGGGACACCGGGTGCGTTCCTGGCTGGGGCGCCGGGGGCGGGGGTCACTGTACTTACCAGCAACAGCAGCAGCAGGGCGCACTGGCCGCCCGGGCTCCGCGCCATCGCCTCGCTCCGCCGCACCCTCGCCTCCGGACCTCGCCGGCGCCCTGCGGATCCTTCAGACCAGGTCCCACCCGAGGCCGCCCCTCTCCGCCTCAGCCCTGCCCGGGGTGCGGTTCCAGGTGTGGCCGGGTCAGAAAGGGTAGCCGGGGGCCGGCCCGCGAGCCTGGAGGTGGGGAATGCGCTCCGCGGGGAGGTGCGAGCCAGTTCCCGCCCTCCGCACCTGGGGCGGTGACGTCCCGCGCTGGGGACCTTGAGTAGCTGGCCCCGCCCCGTCGTGCCTCCTGCCTGATCTCCCCCCCCCCCAACCCTTCCTCTGGGATCAGCTCGAGTAGAGAACTTTCTAGCAGCCTGTCCAGACCCCAGGACACAGGGTCTAAGGAGCGGGACTCGGAACCCACGATCGCAAGGCTGCTGTGGAAACCGGCTGGCGGTGCAGGAATGGGCGCAGGTGGCGACGGGGAGACACGCGGGACACGTGGCGTGGGGCCTGCTGTTGGGAGCGAGGCTTCAGCAGTGTCCTTCTAAGGGCTTCTCACTCATCTCTGTGGCCCTTTCCAGCAGGTTTGCAACTTTTCTGGCGCAGCGAGGAGACCTAGAAGGCCGTAGAAGGCTCACATAGCAGGGCAACAGAGACAGGTCTTTGTCCTGCTGAACTCGGTTAGTAACATCCAATACAGTGAGCTGCAGTAGGAATAAAATCACAAAATGTTTATGAATCTTTCTGCAGTAGCCAGCACTTCAGGACTCAGTGATAGCTGTTAAAATTAATACAATATTATTGAAAGAGTAAGTGAGTAAATGTTAAACTGAACTCTATTGCTATACTGTTATTCTAATTACTATTATTTTTAGACATAGTCTCACTTGTAACCCAGGCCCATCTCAGACTTGAGATCCTCTTGCCCCATTCTCCCTGTCCAGTTCTGTGATTACAAGTGTGTTACCAGGTCTGGTTAAATGAATTCTTGAAAAGCAGAAACTGAATATGGGTGTCCAGACACTGAAGTCAGCACAGGTTAGAAAAATCCCCTTTGGCACATAAGAAGTAAAGTATTATGGAAAACACTCAGGTAAATCTGAATATATGTACATTAATTATCTGCACAAATATATTTTGAACTAACAGTACAGCATCTAAAGAAAGGTGTTTGCCATAATCTTTTGCCGATGGGGGCTTTGTAAGTTTTAATTTTCACATCTTATTAACTCTTCTGTTTATTTCTGGTTGATATCGCAGTAGTGGAAGATCCTCTATGCGCAGAGGGCTGATGGGAA
This sequence comes from Myodes glareolus, assembly GCF_982192425.1. Classification (NCBI taxonomy): domain Eukaryota; kingdom Metazoa; phylum Chordata; class Mammalia; order Rodentia; family Cricetidae; genus Myodes; species Myodes glareolus. The sequence goes on from NC_142038.1 coordinate 66,655,012, forward strand.
ACTGGAGCCGCTAAATTTAGCTCAAGCAGCCGAGTTACTGCTATAGTCACAAGAGGCTCCCTCTTTTCTCTGAGGATCCCCTACTCTTTGCCCCTTAGTTTCAAAATGACACTTTTCACAGTGCAATACCATCCTTAACTATGTTATTGTCAGCCCCTTCTCCCGAGTCTGCAAAGACGCCCTATGAGCTGAGAAGCACATCCTCTTGCTTATAGAGTTTGGTCACTGGCCGACTTACCCTGTTTTGCATATGGTGGTCGGTAGATGAGCTGGTGACAGAGGAGTTTCTGCTCACTGTCCTCGGCAGTGGAGTGGACCCCTCTGCCCGGTTACACAGGTAAATGTTGAGAGAAGAGTGTCTTTCAGTTTCTATGCCTTCCTCTTGAACTAGCTGTGGGCACTCCATAACCTGCGGTAATACCCATGCTTCACAATACTGGAAGAACTAATCCGAGACAGCAGGACTTACCAAAATGTCTGCCGACCTTCCCAGGGAGCTTCCTCTCAGCTCTACCGAAGAGCGCTCTTGCCTGTGAGCCCTGTAGACATGTATTTACGCTTCATTATCAAGACCGCAGGAACTGTTTCCTAATGAAGATAATTGTAGCTTCAGTGTAAGGACTAGTGAATGCAGATTTTATTTCTGTTGAATTATTCAACAGCCTATGGGACTGTCAAAGTAAGGCTTCAGGCAGCATTCCTCTATAAGGTTCTATCCCAGGACCTGAGAGGTGCCAGTCCTACCTGTACCGTGTGATGTCATCACTTTGCCAATTCTGAGAGGGGACTTTCTGAGAACCAGATAATTCATATCTACCTCTTTAGCCCCTGATTTCTTCACACCTGGATGATGTTAAACTTATTTAATAAATCTCTGCATATAAAGCTAAGTGCGGTCCTTTCCAATGAAGCAGTAAGATGACTGTGGGATAATGGAAATGTTGACAAGATGTGAAAATTTTAACTCCTAGGCTCCTCCCTATCTAAAGTAATTTAGATTATGGTACACTCATTTTCTTTACATGCTTAAGTTCATTAGCCCAAAACATATTTTGTTCCAATAACTATATTCAAATCTGTTGAAATTGGCCTGGAGAAGTGACTCAGTGGTTAAGACTGCTTGTTGCTTTTGCAGAAGAGCCAGGTTTGGTTCCCAGCACATACATGGTAGATCACAACCATTTGTCACGCCAATTCCTGGGGGTTCATCTCCCTCTTTTGATCTCTCTGGATACCAGGCACACACATGGTGCACATGTATACACACAGGCAAAGCATTCAACCACACACACACACACACACACACACACACACACACACACAAGCATTAAAATTCGCCTGTTTTCCACAGTGGGGATGATGGTACTTTCTAAGTGATTAGTTTTGGGTTCACTCCTAATATCACCTAAAATAAACATTTTAAAGGTCAATTAAAAATTAGTGTATCTCCTCCCTACCGTCACTGCCTCCTCTTCCCACCACTTGGTCTCTTTTTATTATTGACGTCTTTTAGCTAAAGGTCAAATAGCTAATCTGGCCATGTAATTCCATTGACAAGCCTTCTAATTATTAGAGTTAATCTTTGAGACTTTAAAAGCCCAACTTGGCTGTTGTTGTAAGAAAATACTTCCCCAGAAAATCATGTAAGGCACAAAGTTGTTGTGGTCAGTAGGCTTACCCACAGAATTCTGATTTATATTTGTGGGGGAAGGAATGGTCAATTAATCTCTCTTTCTCTAATTCTCTCCCCCCTTTTACTTATTAAACATGATTTTACACTTATTTTGTCATTGTGTGTGTTGGCGGAGGTGCGTGTGCCAAGGCTGGAAGTAGAGGACACGCATATGGAGTCGGGGGATGGCGTGTGGGTTCCTGGGAGAACTGGGGTCCCCAGGCTCGGCAGCCACATCTTTACTCTCTGAGCCATCTTGCCTGCTCTTTCTTAGCCCTTCCCTGCCTGTTCATACAATGATGTGTCTTTTGAGGTGCGTTTTCATTTCCTTCTTCTTCCCTGACACCAGGCATAATCTGCAGCCATTTCTAGTGGGCAGATCGGCCACAGTCTTTCTTTCTAAGCTTCAAACACGAGCCATTACTACACATGTGGATATTGCCTGGGAACCTCAAACAACCATGATGATGTGGCAGAGCTGTCACCTCAGCGCACCGACAGAGAAGGATGTGCTCATTCTTCATTTGCTTGTTAGAGTGAGTGGTGGCCTTGTCACCTAGCTACCCAAGCCGGACCCTCTCTATCATCCCCAATCTCTCATTAGGACTCCCGAATCCACAGCGAATCATACTCCCTGTGTGGAGCAGCAATCGCTGTGATCTGACCCAGGTCAGCTGCTCTCCCATCCCGCTGTCTGAAGACTGTTAGTTCCGTAAGACAGCGACTCAGCCCTAGTTAGTTTCATAGGGGAAGAGTGATAAAAATTCGTTGGACCTAGCCTGCAGACCAGAAGTAATTAATTATAAGTGAAAAATGAGTATTATGAAGGAAAATGCTTTGAGTACCCATCGTTAGTGAAATGATAGGTTAGTTAGAAAAAGCTGGTCTGTGATGTGTGTTTCTTCTCTCTCTTCTCTTCTCTTCTTCTTCTCTTCTCACATACGCGCGCACGTATGTGAATGTAATCACATGCATGTACATGTGATCTGTGTATGTGTGTTTCCTCAGCAACCCTGCAGCCAAACAGAGAAGGTGTGAGTCAGGTTGTGGAGCACTCTGGCTGATGGCTGAGAGATTTAAGTATCCAGGATATACATGGAACTGAGTGTGGCTGGGAGTGGGAGGGAGGGGTGATGCCGTCAGAGTTCAGCAGCCAACTGAGAACAGAGTTCATCACCCTGAAGGTGGAGAAGTTAACAGAATTATCCTTCCTCTCAGTCCGGGCGAAGGAGCTGTGTCCTATGCCCCAGAGGCCAAGGAATGAGCGTCAGACACGTCATAGCTGGGTCTTGAAGTTTCTGGATTCCCTCACTTTTTGGACCAGCAGCCAAATGCAGCAGCTTAGGAAGTGAGAAGGAAGCACTGTAGGCTATGGGCTGCTAATGGAAAGGTGGGTGGAGAGGTAAAGTCAGCAGAGGGAGAGCTGGCAGAGCTCAGAGGAGGCAGCAACACTGTTAATAAACAGTCGGCACCCGGCAGGCAGACGCAGCCCTGAGCACGGGCGAGGACACCAATCTTTGAGAACGACATAGTCCACCGCAGTGAGCTGGTGCCTCACTCACCAGTTCCCCATAGGTTCTTCTGTGTGAGTCAGCACCCTAGGACCCATGACTGTGGGGACAGAGTCCCTTAACCTAAGTATTTTAAGGAAACTGTTAGTTGATCATGAGGAAGAGAAGAAACAGAAAAAGATGCAAAAGTAACAAAGAGTAATTTGTGCAGTGGGGGACAAAACATTTACTCTTGGGTCAAAGTATTTTCCGGTGCGACCGAAATGTGATCAAGATGTACACAGAGCGGGCCTGGGAAAGCCCAGGCAGGTGGTACTGCCCTCCCCGCCTGACACTCCCTCCCTCTGAGTCATGCCTGCTGAAGACTCCCTTGGCACCCAGTGAGTGCTGTGGGGAGGTGGCATGTTCTGCGTGTGACTCTGCCTCCTCAAATATGCCCCCTGTGCTCCACCTCATCTCAGAGCCTTTGTTCCCAGTGACTTTTCCCTTCGCACGATCTGTGCTGTTAATTTCTTCATTCTTCACTTTCTTTGTCCTCAGACTTTATCTTCTCGATAAATTCCTTCTCTGCCCCATGGCTTTAATGGTGTCACTGCCCCTCTTCATGCTTCTCTGTGCCCTGTTTCTCCTTGGCACATCGCATCCTCACAGGTTATATTTCTCTTACTATGTTGTCCAGAATGCAAATTGTGTATGGTTTCTCTGTGTGTTTCTAGTTTTTCTTGGAAAAACGCAACTGTGAAAAACACATGAATATGAGAAGGAGCTTGCAGAGAGAAGTTCCCAGGAGTGGGAGGAAAGCAGTGGAGGTGAGGGATTGAGAGTTCGCAGAAGCCGCTGTGTGCATCCTTGAAAACGTCAAAGAACAAATTTAATCAGAAATTTAAACAGGTGGACTCATCCAGTAACTATTAGTTAAATGTATGAATGAAGAAGTGAATAGGTTTTTGAAGTTTTTTTGGAAAATGTGTGCATACATGTGTGTGTGTGTGTGTGTGTGTGTGTGTGTGTGTGTGTGTGTGGTGTAATAAGGGCAAAGTGGGAAAGAGCAAGAAGATATCAGTTTCTTGGAGCTTATGGGTAACTCTCCAAATGAGGGGGGGTGTGGTTGAACCTCGTTCACAAAGGACAAAATTTTCTGACTTCCGCTTTTGTTCAAAGGTGACTGTGAAGCTGGGAAGCTTAGAAGCCACTGGCAAGCATCTCTGTGTCCACCCGAAGTCTGACAGTCAATCGTGATTGTCCATTAGACAGGACATAGTGTCACCATGGAAACTCACCTCTGAGCTTGTGTATGAGTGGTTCCAAAAGATCTAACAGAGGAGGGTCACCTGACCCAGCATGTGGGTAGCACCATCCTACTGGCTGGAGTCCCAGACTGAACAACAAGCGAGGGTAGCCAGTACCAGCTTTCAGTCTCTCAACTTCCTGTCTGGGTGTGCAATGTGACCAGATGCCTCATGCTCCTGCCTCAATGCCTTCCCTACCATGACAGACCATGCTCTTATGCTGCGAACCAAAATAAACTCTTCCTTAGTTGCTTGCCTTTGTCAGGTATCATGCTACAGCAAGGAGAGAAGCAGCCAACACCCAGGAGGACAGAATGAGAAAACATGAGCAATCGGGAAAGTCCCCTTCCATCTGGTACCAAGCAGAACAGACCTTCATTACAGGAATTCACTACGAGAAAGGTTGATTTTATCCACTCATGGTCAATCTATGGCTTTGGTTTTGCCCTGGGATTGTTTATGGGAATTCTTAGAGAGATAAAGTCACCAGTGGTGGTCAGGAATGAGAGGAGGGTGTCCTTGGCTGCTGACAGTGGCCTGGAATCCATCTGTAGTCTGACAAAGTAGGGTTTTATGGGAGGCCAACTGCAGTGTTTATAGAAAGCATTCAATAGAAACAAACCACTACTGAGCAAAGATGACTAATGGGTCCATAGAAACACACAGAAAGAAACCCTCAGAAGACGAAAAGAAATTTCTTGGATATTTCATTCACTTGCACACAGATAAGTAGCATTTTTCTATATAACAAAAACCACACCAACCAATCATCTACCAACCACAAAACAACAACAAAAGAACGAAAACAATAGCAACAAAAAGCTAAATAGATGCCATGAGAAAGCTTTGGAATACAACCCCAGAAGGTCTTGACAAAATCATGTTGGGTTGAAATCTTGAAATGACCTATCGTGATGGCTTAGATCATAGAACAAACACACAAAAATCTCAAAACTAAACCTCCCAAGGCCTTAAAGGAAATACTTATTTTAATCCACTTTAAAGATCGTTTTAAAATATGCAAACATGAATGTGATCTCTTTAGAATGTTGATGCTGGTTGAGCTGATATGTAACCCTCACGTTCAGAAGTCCGTGGATGGTTGACTCTGTTAAGATGCTTAGAGTGCAGTTAAGGGTGTGCAATGGTGATGGTTCTTCTGGGAGCCTAGCGATGCTAGGAGGTGTGCCTTGTAGGCCCCAGGATTGAGTCTGAAAACAAAGATGTCGCTGGCTTGCATTCTTAGGAGGAGGTAGGAGGCAGATCCCACCAGGATATGAGAGAAAAGTGTCCATGTGTGCTTGTCCTTGGGAGGGCAAGAGCTTGTTCCTCCAGGGAAGACAGGGAAAGCGTTGCTGTGGAGGTTATTTGCACCAACTGTTCTGACTGAAATGATTTTCATGACTTCCAGTTTGACATTGTGAGTGGCATTTCTATCTAGTAACTCTACTTCCGTAGCAAAAGTAATTGAGGACCTCAGAGCAGGAAAAATGGCAGTTTAAGTCAAGTCCACTTCTGTGATAAACACACAGGGAGTGGGGATGCTGAATCTGCCTTTTATATACTATTTGGGAAGGGCATCAGAACCTTGTTCAGCATCTCAGAAGAGTGGTTTTGGTTTTTCGAGCCTGGGTTTCTTCGTGTTGACCTGACTGTCCTGGAACTCACTTGGCACACCAGGCTGGCCTCAGACTCTGCCTGAGTGCTGGGATTAAAGGTTAGCCATCCCCCATATTCAGAAGAGTTTTTAAAATTTGTTTTGTTAGCGTTATTACAGCTTTGTTTTTGTGAAATTGTTTGGTTTTCATAACTTCTAGTTCTTCCTCAAAGTAGAGATTTTATCAAAAAGGAATTATGTTCAAATATTAAGCAACCAATGAAACAAAAACTTGATACAGGGTCTGGGGATGTAGCTCAGTTGATCGAATGTTTGCCTTGCGTGCACAGAGCCCTGAGTTTTCCCCAGAACCACATGAAGTCTGTGTCGTGGAGTACACCCGCAGTCCCAGCACTGTGGAGGTAGAATTAGGAGGATCAGAAGTTCAAGGTCGTTTTTGGCTTTGTAATGAGTTCCAGGCTAGCTTGGGATACATGAGGCCTTTCTAAAAAGGAAAGGTCTTATACAGAGGAAGGGAAGTTTTATACAAAACAAATACATGGGAAAGCGTTTTACTTCATAATCATAATAACTCTTACTAGCTTGTAGAAGGATATTGTGGTTAATTTTCAATACAAATCATAATGTTTATTACAAACATGACTGTATAGCTTGAAAGGTAATCTGTCATTTAGCAAGGTAATTGTCAGTTAACTTCTCCATAATTTTCTATTTCACCCGCTACCAGATTGTCTCTCTTAACTTTTACTGAAGCAATAATATCTAAGTGATGTCAGACCTTTGGAATGAGTCACATGGGTTTCATGCAAATTCAGCTACAATAGAGGGGAGCCTGACAACAAAAACTTGTTTTGATTAATTTTCCAATGGGTATGTAGGAGAAAGAAAGTCTGCCATTATTTTTATTTCTTAATGTTGGGATTAGAGCTGTCATCTAAATTAATTGGTTAATTGGATGTCAAGTGAACAGGTTAAGCAGAGCAGTATTTCAGGGAAGCCTTGGAGTTAAACAGACAGAAATCCATATGAGGCTGTATGTGAAGAACTCTGTGGTCACTAAGAGCAGGTGAGTTTCCATTGGTTAGCCCTGTGAGACAATCAGCCTGTCTCAGAATTTTTAGTAGATGCTGTGGTGTTTTCAAAGGAAATGGTCTCTAAAGGGAGTGGCAATATTTGGAGGAGGTGTGTCCTTGTTGGAGGAAGTGGGTCATTGTGGGGGTGTGCTTTGAGGTCTCCTATGCTCAAGCTGTGCCCAGTGTGGAACACAGTTCACTTCCTGTTTTCTCCAGATCACGATGTAGAACTCTAAGCTCCTTCAGCAGCACCATGTCTGCCTGTAAGCCTTCATGTCCTGCCATGATGATAATGGACCAAACCTCTGAAACTGTAAGCAAGCCCTATTAAATGTTTTCCTTTATAAGGGTTGCCATGGTTATGGTGTCTCTTCACAGCAGTAGAAACCCTAACTAAGACATCATCTTAAGAACAAAGTAAAAACATGCAGCAGAGGATGATTGTTGTCCTAGAAAAGATACCCTGAGTTTCAGTTTAGAATTTGGCAGGATATTGAAAATGACCACTTTCTCCCAATAGAAGATAGTCAAATCTGATTTCTTTTTATTGTTTTGTTTTAAAAATTTTATTTATTTATTATGTATACAGTGTTCTGACTGCATGTTTGCCTGTGGGCAAGAAAAGAGCACTGTATCTCATTACTGATGGTTGTGAGCCACCGTGTGGTTGTTGGGAATTGAACTCAGGACATTTGGAAGCGCAGCCAGTGCTCTTAACCACAGAGGCATCTCTCCAGCCCTCTGATTTCTTTTATTTCTCAGTCTCTAGCAGCATTAAACCAATTAGTCAGAATGGGAGATCTGAGTTCTAGGTGTTTATTCACACAGAGAGGGTCCTACACAGACAGATAGCAAATATATGATCTATTTGGTTTTTGCTTTGTTTTGTTTTTTGAAACAAGCTCTCTATTTATAGCTCTGGCTGTCTTGGAACTCACTGTTTAGACTCTGTAGACCAGGCTGGTCTCGAACTCACAGAGATCCACCTGCCTCTGTCTTCTGAATCCTGGATTAAAGGTGTGTGCCGTCACTCCTAATGTATGCATTTGTTTTGAGGCAGAGTTTCATGCTCAGATTGGCCTAAATTCAATCTGTAGCTGAGGGTAGCTCGTTCTTAAATGAGCCACCAATCAGCAAGTCATTCCCCAGATTTGGTTTGAGCATATGCATAAAAAAGGCTATTACCTCCACCCAAAGCCACTTGGCCTGGGCAAGTGCAAATGAACCCTGAGCCCATGGCACTGGGTGGTTGGGCATCATCATGGTGAAGGGGTACAGGGTGGGAAAATGGGAGATTGAGGCAGGAGGGTTCATGTGCTAGGGAGAGAGACAGATCTGGAAAGGCTATTGTGGTAAGGAATGGTCCAGTGTGGGTGGACCATGGTGATGTCTGGGCTTGGGCTGCTGCCAAGGGACATGTCTGGGTCCATGGCCCTGTTGTGGCCTGTAGTCTGGGCTGACAGGTGAGGTCATATGAGTCTTTAAGAATCAAGCTGCTGCGGGGGCCATACAGATCTGGGTGGCCTGTGCTGCCACCTGGGGCCATGGTGATGTCAGGACATGAACTATGGTGGAGGGCTATGTCTGCGTCCCTGGCCCTACCACAGCCAGGGCTCAGCAAGAAGCTTAAAAAGAATTAATATAAACATTAAAAAAAAAAGGAAACTGCTGAAAAACGTAAAAAGAAACTGCTGAGGAAGAAGAAGAGAAGGAGGAAAAGGAGGAGGAGGAGGTCATGGCAGGGCAGCAGTGACACATGCCTTTAATCCTAGCCCTCAGGTGTCAGAGAACTCAGATCTCTGACTTCAAGACCTGTTAGATCTACAGAGTGAATTCCAGGATATCCAGGCTACATAGAGAAACCCTGTCTCAAAAAAAAAAAAAACAAAAACAAAAAAAAAACAAAAACCCAAAACAAAACAAATAAAAACAAAAAAAACAAAGACAAACAACTTTCCCTAAACAAACAAAAACCCCAAAAGACTGTGGATCAGATGGTATCAGTGGTTTGAGATTCTGTAGGGCAGGCAGTCAGCATGTCTAACTTAGAGTTTGTCTTAAACATTTTGCATGCAAATATAGCTTTTCCTCATTACTTACTTTGTCCCAAATCTATTTCATGACTACAAGAACCAGATGAGGTACAGGTGGTTATTATCCATAATAATAGTTCGTAGACATTAAGCAGCTCGCTATGAGTTTGAATCCTAGTAGCTTGTCCCCAAAGTCTGAACTGTTGTTAATAAGAAACTCAAAACACACATGGACGAAAACTGAAACTATTTTTAAGTTTATCTTTTGTTAATCATTAAAACAGTTATTTCTGATTGATTAGAAGGGATAAGATTTCAAATTTTTCTCTACATTCTTCCCATAGCAATTTAACTTTATGAAAATTTTAGTGGACTTTCTTTGAACAACTCGTTTCCTGTCCTTAGCAATGTCTCCGGATTGCTTCTACAGCGGATAAATCTTTGGTTAATCAGAGTTGGTGAAGGTGGCCATTGCAGGCATCCGCAGGCAGGAGAAGCCCTGGGAGAGTTTTGGCCGACAGAATAGGTCTGCGGTTACCTTGGCGATGTATTTGTTGTTAGTCTGCTTCACTGAAAGGCAAGTCCAAGACCAGCATAAAAGAAGACAGCGGCAGGGATCTAAGATTGTGTCTCTATAAAGAACAGCAAGGATCTTTGTTTGTTTGTTTGTTTTTAACAAACAGGGCTGGAAAAGTCACTCTGGACTTGAAGCACTTCCTGCTCTTGCAGAGGACCCCAGTTCACGACCACTTGTAGCCTAGCTTCAGAGGATCAGCCACCCTTCTGTGGCTCTGCAGGTACTGTGCTTATGTGCATATATGCACACACGGATGAATAATTAAAATAAAGATAAAATCTTAAGGATAACTTGGATGTCAGCTTATAACCATAGAGGTGGCTTCTGAGGAAAAATTGTGACTTTCTAGCAGCCGTGAAGATAGGAGAGATGTGTTTTAGAACCTAATTTAGAATAGTTTTGAAGGGACAGGGAATGTCAGCCTCATCAGTAATAAGATCTGGTCAAACACAGACTCTTGATGATATCTATCTAAATGAAGTTAAGTGGAAAATCTAGAGTCTTCTTCTTCTTCTTCTTCTTCTTCTTCTTCTTCTTCTTCTTCTTCTTCTTCTTCTTCTTCTTCTTCTTCTTCTTCTTCTTCTTCTTTTCCTTCTCCTTCTTCTTCTTCTACAGATCTCGCCTCAAGTTTATTTGTAAAAGCAGCATAAGGTCCTGATCATCTGCAAATACTGTATAGATATTCAAACCAGTCCATCTGTCTTCACATTGGCAGACTGAGACCATTTTATGGGACATTCACAGAGGTCTGGGCCCCTTTGGGAGCCTGAGATGGAGCTGAGGCCTCTGCCTTGGTTTGAATCTTTGGCTTTGTTATTTGGAGCCTACGACCCCTGGCCATGTAGCTTCTAATTCGCCTCCCAAGCTTGGTGTGAGCAATGAAGATGAGATGGCTGAGTTTGCAGCTGGGGACCTTTGACATTTGACATCTGTCTGTCTGTCACATTGACAGTTTTATTGTAACAGTTTTACACTACCTGCTTTATTTGTTTGTGTGTTTGTTTGTTGTGTGGGGGACATGCATGAGCCATAGTGTGCATGTAGAGACCAGAGGGAAACTTTTGGGAGTGACTCTCTCTTCCACCATGTAGGTCCCAGGAATCAAACTCAAGTTGTCAGAATTGAGTGCTAGCACTTCACCCACTCAGTCATGCCACCAGCCTTGCTATGTGCTTTTTTGCATACTGCTTAAAATGTGTAGTATATGAAGTCAAAGGAGACTTAAATTTTCTACTTAAAACAATTTTTATTTTTAATAAAAAATACAGATACATTGTTATAAATGGAGAGAACTCCTAGACTGTTCCAAAGATCAATACATTTTCAAACTCAAACACACATTTAGATTTTCATCTATATAAACTTTACTACTGTGACCTGGATTCCTTTGCATTTTAATAACGCATCAAATATCCATTTTTGAGGCTATCTTTCTAACCTCCTTTTGTTTGAGACAAGGTCTCATGTAGCCAGGCTCGTTATGTGGCTGAGGATGACTTTGAACTTTTGATCTTACTGTTTCCATTCCCAAGTGCAGAGTTATAGGTATGTGCCTGGCTCTAAATCCCCATCTGATAAGTTGGGTTTAAGGGCTAAAGCTAGAGTGCTCTGAGAAACCCGAGTCCACCTCTGAACATTGAGTAAGGGCGGTCCTGATTGTTAGTCTAGCAGAGGCACAGACCAGCGTCTGTGCTCTGGATCAGAGCAAGTCCCTGGGCAGAAGCGAGGGGTGGGCTGCTCCATATGCTTCCCCTATGCTGGGCTGCTCCACATCCTGGGCTCATCTCACCCAGTACAGGTGAGCTGAAAGTCTTGTCTTGGAAAGGTGGGCTGCTTAAGCTTCTCAACCTGTTTATCCTAATACATACATTCCTGGGAACCACAATGCTAGCAATAGGGACAGGTCCTAGGGATAGTGACATTTGGGTGTTTGTTTCACCCAAATGAATATCCTTAGAATGTATTTACTTTTAGGGTTAAAACATAATTAATTAATATTCGGAGTCTGGAAAACATTTTAAAGCTTTCATCATGAAAAAAATATCTGATGTCTGCGGTGGTTCATGCCTACAGTCTCAGCACTCAGGCTAGCATGACTGCATAATGAGTTTCAGGACAGCCTTAGCTACAGCAAGACCCTGTCTCAAACAAAACAAAACAAAATAAAACGAACCAATCAACCAAAAACAAACATCAACAACGAAAATAAAAACCCAGAAAGGAAAACTGAAAGACCTGCTTTTCATGCAATATGAGATAACTGAGCTGGACCATGGCCTTGGAAAGATTCGGCGAAGACAGTAATGCTGAGAAGCAGGTGAGGTAGGGTGTTCTTTGTGGGCTGAAGGTTGGGGTCATGAATAACCAGACACGTCCTGAAGAACTGCATTACTGTTAGGGCAACTCTCATGAAATATGTTCTAGACCAGAGGTTCTCAACCTATGGGTACATGATCCCTTTTGGGGGCTGTTGTGACCCTTTCCCAGGGGTCACATTTCAGATACCCTGCACATCAGGTATTTACATTGCGACCCATTACGGCAGCAAAGGTACAGTTATAAAGTAGCAGCGAAAATAATGTCGCTGAGTTAAAGGGTTGCAGCCGAAGGAAGGCTGAGAACCGCTACTCCAAATGTTTGCTCACACAACATCCTCCCACTCAGCATTAATTGCTACAGCTGTCCAATTCTATTTCACTTGAAAATGGTTTCACTTTTTCTCCTAAGGTTCACGCATCTCACTGCCTGCTATTTCCATCCACGGCCCTTTTGGTTTAGAGAAGAAACCTCGCTTTCTCCTCCCACAAGCCCTGCTCGATGGTATTTGCACACCACACCTCATGTGCATCTGTGAGCCAGTCCTACTCGTTGGCACGTACACTAACGCTATTTTTTTTTTTAAGACTGGCACAGGCTTGGCTTTGGAGGCGTATCTATGAGGGAGCTTGTGTTTTCTGTATGAAGTTACGTTTCATGGACTAGCTTAAAATACATACAAAATATTATTTACATATACTAAACTTTCTTACGTGTTCTTTGCTACTTGTATTTTAAAACTGTCTTATTGTGAATACACACAGAATCTAGTTGCAGTAATTTAAACATGTTTACCCACAGCTCTGGGCTTGAGCAAAAGACATGCTTTGAGTTCTCTCACCAAGAAGACAAAACCCCTGAGCTGCATCCATTCCCTTGCCCCAAGCTGCCCTGAAAGCTTCACCATGCACCTCAGATTCCCACTGTTATTAATAATACTCTCATATCCTTATTAACGATGCCAGAAAGCTGACAGAGACAGGAACCTGAACTCCAAGAAGGAAGCCAATGTAGTAACCCACACTGCGTAGGGCTACAGCATCTTCTTTTGATGTTGATATTACAGAAACTGTAAAGATGCTTAGGAACACTCCCTACATAATATCTTAAGATTTTTTTTGAAAATATACAGGTTTACTTGTGCTTGAAAAAAAATCAGAGAATTAGAAATGCCAACAGACCTAGCTGGTGTATAAGAATATGTAAGTCAGAATCATGATCAGAGGTTATCCAGTAGGAGCCAAATTAGTCCAATACCACAAGCTTTGCTAGATTTTAAAAAGATATTTGGGTACAGATATCCAAATGTGGCCCGTATATTTTTCCAGTTTGCTTTGGTCATAGATGGGAACAGGTTTCTTTTGTGTAGAGCATGCTGTAGGAACCCCGCAGCTCTGTGGGAGCCACTATGCTGCCAGAGATACTAGGAAGGGGGCAAATCACTCTTTCTGTTACGGTGACATTCTGGGTGAGACGTGGGTCAGAGGTGGCAGTGGTGGGCTGCACAAGGGAACCCGAAGTTGCGTGAGTTTCTGTGAGCAAATAGTTACCAAGCTGTAGAGGGTCAGGGATGGCAATGGCAGGGTGGACAGACCCGGAAGTGAACAAAACAGAAGCATCCTGACTGCCAGGCAAAGTCTGGTGCCTTTGAGCACCCGACTGAGAGACCTCCAGACTGCCAGGCAAAGTTTGGTGCCTTTTGGAACCTGACTGAGGGACCTCCAGACTGCCAGGCAAAGTTTGGTGCCTTTTGGAACCTGACTGAGGGACCTCCAGACTGCCAGGCGAAGTCTGGTACCTTTGAGAACCTGACTGAGGGACCTCCAGACTGCCAGGCAAAGTCTGGTACCTTTGAGAACCCGACTGAGGGACTTCCAGACTGCCAGGCGAAGTCTGGTACCTGTTAGCACCTGACTGAGGGACTTCCGCAGGGCGAGCGCGGATGCCTGCCCCAGAACCGCTGTCTTTAGGGCCTGGCTTTGCCTGCTTGGCTTCGTCATCAATACCGAGACATATCTCTGCAAGCTTTTTAAATTTGGGACCAAGGGACTCCAAGAAGCTGTCATCTAGGTCATCTGGAATGAAGCTGCAGGAACTGAGGGTAGGCGAACAGGGGGCGCCATCCTCGCCTTCGTCATCGTAGATCAGCAAGCAGTCATTCACTTCCCGCTCATCCTCCTCCTCGGCGTAGGCAAACGATTTCTGAAGATGGAGAGAGGGGAAACAGACCTCACAAAGACCATCGAACTTACCCATAAAGCCCAAGGCTGGAGAGTGAACCCCCACATTAGGAAATCCCCACTAGTGATGAAAATGTTCTTCATATTTTAAATTTGGTTATTTTTTCCTTTGGATAGCTAAAATGTTTTCATTTATTTATTTTTATTGTTAGTATGTTTTAAATAAATGTTCAATAAAATAGGTTTATGACATTCTCATAAATATATATATATCCTTGATCTTTGATCATATTTAGACCTCTGCTTGCTCTTTCTTGTTCTCCCCTCCCTCCTGCTAGCCATTTTCCTTTTCCCAAACAGTCTGTCCTTGGTGTCTATGTGCTATATATGCATATATAGTTAAATTAGATTTTCCCAATGAGAGAAAGCAAGGGATGGCTTTTCTTCCTGTTACTGTCCCTTGTTCCCCTCCTCTCTCCTATTTTTTCCCTTCCCTTCCAAGAAGTCCCCCCCCCCCCTTTCGTGCCATAGGTAAAAGTAAATCTAGGTCCACATACTAGAGAAAGCAGGATATGGGTCTTTCTGAGTCTGGTTTCAGGAAATACTCTTTAATTAACATTTTTGTTTGGGGAATTGGCAATATGGCTGACAGTCCATCAAAGAGGCTAGCCTAGGCTTATGTGTTAGTTCTTGATTTCATCTGGATTTCAGTCTCCATAGCCATTGTATATACTGCCTAGAGTCTATCACTAGGGCTGATCGTTTTTTGTCTCGGGGACAGGTGGCTTTCTCAGCGTGCACTGAGACAGCTTTCACCCCGTGGGGACTTTGCATTAACTTTGTCCTGTTGTCTTGGTTTGTGAATTTGAACTACTGGCTCAATTTTGACAGTCACCAAAATTACCTGATTTATTTCGACAAGAGGAAGCTTTTCTTTCCTTGCATTGGAAAAAGTGTAGAAGAAATGAATCTCAAAACTAATGTGTACAATCAAGTAGCCAGATTTCCTATATAAATGAGATAACCCAGCCTGACAGTTTGCTACGCAGTTACCTGATTAAAGTAGGAGCCTAGGAAAGTCATGTTCACTGGCGCAGCAACGTAGTCCTTCAAGGTCCCTCCAGTGGAATGCCTCGTTCTCATCGTTCCTGAGTGACCCAAGGAACAGGGGCCAAGTGTCCCCGCAGCTCCTGATCCAGTAGCCACTCCCAGTTTGGTAGTCATTTCCATTCCCGAAACACCTTCCACCACTGTCCCTCCAGCATATGTGTTTGTACAGACTTCTAAAGGCAGAAGAGAGAGAGAGAGAGAGAGAGAGAGTTCTCTGATAGTCCATGTTGTGACTTCGTAAAAGCTCCCATGGGTGCATATGTATGTGTATGTTTGTGTGCAAGCATATGTATGTGTATGTTTGTGTGCACGCTCAGGGTTGTGCTCATGCCCATGTGGTATGTGTGCACATGTCAGACATGTTGGAGGTCAATCTTGTTGACCTTCAGGGCACCATCATCTCTTTTGGGCCCAGGTCTCTCACTGGTCTGGACCTTGTAGATTTAGCTAAACTCTCTGACAGTGAGACCCGGGGATCTGCCTCCCCTATTGCCCCAGCATGGCCACAATACTCAGCTTTCTCATGAATTCAGGGTCTCATGCTCACACAGCGAGCACTTAGCTGACTGAGCTCTTTCCAGTCCTTAAAGTTCTCTCATCTTTGATGGACAGTTGCCGTATAAAGCCGCAATGTGAGGAAAGTATGGTGGTGTGGCTGGGGAATAGCATCGCAGAAGGTTTCTGTGAGAGTAACAGGGAAGGGGCGTGGGCAGGTGGAACAGCCACAAAAACATGCCAGTCAGTTAGAGGAGGGTGCAAGGGAATTGGGTTATCAGTGGCAATAGCCAGAAACAAAAACGTGAAAAGAGAGTTGTCAGTGATCAGTCATCGAAAGCTTCCGAACACATGTACTCTTGGGTACAATGACACTGCAGTCAAGCAGCCATACCAGTACGGGAAATGAAGAGAGTCTCCATGATGTGGCTGTGCAAAGTAACAGATGGTATCCACGGGAAATTTAAAGAGTTATGATGTGTTTCCTATTTCTTTCATGTTACTCTTTCATAGATTATTTAAATCTATTTTTACTTTTTATCTGTGCATGTGTGAATGTGGGCACATGTGTATGGGTATCCACAGAAATCGCAACAGGCTATCAGATCCCCTGTGACTGGAATTCACAGGTGCTTGTTAACCACCCAGTGTAGGTACTGGGAATTGAACCCCAGTCCTTTGGAGTGCAAACAAGTACCCTAAACCACCGGACCAATTCCAAGTTCATCATGAGCTATATTTTACAGACAATTCTGAGTTTAGTTTTTGCTATATAATCATAGTGGGAGAAGCAAGTGAGTATTTGAGGAGCTGTTAAAGGCCGTCACATAACTGGAGATAACTTATGTAGATTTTTGCTAACTATAGAATTAAGAATAAAATCTCTGTGAGTGTCATATCTTATCACATGCTAGTTTACAGTGTGCTTCTGGTAACAAGACAGCATGATTGAAATTGTTACTCCGTAAGCCCAAAGAAATAACAGATCCACTTAAATGTCAGCTTTAGGCTTCATGCCCCATGGTGATTACATAGAACTAGGAACTAAACTCAAATCAGGAACACAGTTGATGCTGTTACACTAGGAAGAGGGACAGAATTGCAGATGTGCATACAGTGTACACACACACACACACACACACACACACACACACACACACACACACTCACATATGAGGCATGAACGCTCACACATGAGGCACAGATGTGCACACATAGAACTTGATGGGCAAACATAACCCGACCTGAACTAGCAATAGACAGAGTTGGTGGTAGGCACAGTTACTGCTTGAATTTTCATTTACAGTTTTCTAATACTGTAAAATAGTTCCTAATTAAAAGTTATTGATTAGTGGTTGGAGAGATGGCTCAGAGGTTAAGGGCTTGGCTGCTCTTCCAAAAGACAGGTTCTGTTCCTGGTACCCATATAGTGGCTCACAGCCATCTTTAACCCTGTTTCCAGGGGATCCTATACTCTCTTCTGACTCCTGTGGGCAACAGGCATGCAACTGATGCATAGACATACATGCAGGCAAAATACCTCTAAGCAAAATAAAACAAAAAATTAAAAATATTTTAAAGTTAGTAATTAGTTGATTGAGAGCTATAGTTGTTTCAATTCATTGAAATTTGGAAAATTTAAAAAAAGTCTTTAGATTTTTTCCAAACAGCGACATCAATGAATAAATTAACTCAGGGAGGGCAGACCAGTGCTGTGGACTTGGTTCAGACACAAAGAACTGTAAAGTCAGCTTCTAATCTCAGTGGTGATATCTCTCGTTATGTACACGAAAGTGCAATTATTGTTCATTTCTTAATTTTGCCTAGTTCCCCTCTAACCTGCCCTTACTTTCAAAGATACATTTCAAAAATAAATTCTAGTGACTTAGGAGGCTGAGGCAGGGGGATTTCAAGTTCAAGGACTGCCTGGACAAATTCGTGAGAGCCTGTCACAAAAGAGAAAACGTAAAAAAGGATGGGCTGTAGCTCAGTGTGTGCACTTGCTTAGCAGGCATGGCGCCCTGAGCTCAAATCCCAGTACAAATAAATAAACAAATTTGATGTCTACTCACCAGAACTTTCCATAAAATCTGCACCATTGGTTGTGATAGGAGGCACACAAATATTTGTCATTTCCTACAAATTATAAGACAAACACATATTTCAGTGCAATATAGATGAAGTGTGGCCCCCTTGTAAGTGATAACATTAAAATCCTTCTAGGAGTGTGGCCCTTTTTCGGACAGGACTTCTGTCCTAAAAGTTCCCATCCATGACGGTCCCAAACCTCCACTTAGGCTTAAGATGTCTCTTGAGTTCCCTCCATTTCCTTTCCTACTTAAGTATGAATCATTCCCCACTGCACGGCTGCAGTAACTGTCTTACAAACCGGATCCTCACCTTGTCTTCAGGCTGGGCTCCTTCGATTCCCCATTGATGGATTGTTCCTTCTGAACCATCAGGCACAGGAATAAAGCCACCTGTGGCGGCTCCTCCCCCAATGGGACCTGATCCACAGTCACAGGCCAGCAGCAGAAGTGGGGCCACTGGGCAGGAACAAGGATAACAAGAGAATGCTTGAATCCATTGGAAACTATTTGACATGGCAATTACATGTTACAAAGGCAATGCAATAATTCAAACATTAAAGGAGTATATTTACTGAATGCAAAATTAGTGTCTACAGAATACAATTTGGTAAGTTAAATGCAGTAATTTTCCACTGATCATGAGCTGTTGGAGGCCAGGCCATTTCTTGGAGGGTTTGTTCAATTTTGTAATTCCGTTATTATTATTATTATTATTATTATTATTATTATTATTATTATTATTATTATTATCATCATCATCATATTACTTGTTATTTATTATTATTATTTATTATAATGTTATTATTATTTGCTTCTGATGTTGTTATTATTGTTGTTGTTATTACTATTTATTGTACTTAAACTATTGTTTAAGTACAATAAATAGTACTATTTGTTGACTGTATCAGTTATGTCTAGCAAATATACACAAAACTATGATACCCCATAACCAGGATTTTAGGTGATTTTGATAATACTTAAGAATCTGATCTTTACTAAAGAGCAATTGACCAGCAAAGTGCAACAGAGATTAAAGACAGTTGAATCAATGGCTGTTAGTGCACGGTGTGTAATGCGCTGTGTGTGTGTGGACTGTAGGTGTGAGGTGCTGGGAACTGGAACCCAGGTTCTGGCAGAGCCTGTGCTCTTCACCTCAGATCGTCTCCCCAGTCCCCATCAGTGCACTTTTAATTGTGAACCAAGAGTCCTTAGCGTGGAGGGTCTTCCAGCCACTGTGCCATTCTTTCTGTTACGGGTAAGACATGTTCATTTAAAAGCATTTTTTTCATATGTATGGGTGTTTGGCCTGCATCTTTGTCTATGTACTGTGTGCCTGCCTGGTTCATGCAGAGACTGGAAGGCAGTGTCAGATTCCCTAGAACGGGAGTTACAGGCACTTGCTGGCTGCCATGTGGGTGCTGCAACTCAAATCCAGGTCCTCTGGAAGAGCAGCCAGGGCTCTTAGCTGTTGATCTACTTTCGAGCTCTGTTGTCACTGCCTCATCTCCATCTCTGCTCTGTCAAGGTCATATGAACCCTAAGGCTTGAACTGTCCGCTTAGAAGTGGTTCCCTGAAGGATTAGCAAACCCCGTCTCCAAATAAGACTAGCTAGGGTTTGAACTTTGGATGCATGGCTTTTCAGTTCTGTGATCCCGAGTTGTATGATCTAAGTCATCGATTCAAAGGGGAAACAACTGGTGCCTTCATCATGGTTGTCTGAGAGAGGGAAAAGACAGTAATGGATGCTAGGAAGACCTGCTAGTATTCTTAGAATGAACTACATAATTATGCAAGTCATATATTAGTATAAAATTATGTCAAGTTATAAAATAGATGGAATGTAGTTCATACAGTATATTGAATTTTAATATAATGCTTTTATGAATTGTATTTATCATTAAAATATTTTATTTTTAATAATGTGCATCTGTGAGTAAGTATGTACATGTGAGTGCACATGTCTCTGAAGGCCAGAAGAGGGTGTTGGGTCCACTAGAACTGGAACTATAGGCAGTTGTGAGCCATCCACTGTATGTACTGGGAACTGAATTCAGCTCTCCTAAGAGTTATGTGTTCAAGACCACTGAGCAATCTCTCAACCCCACAAACTGTATTGCTAAAGACGGTTGAAGTAGAATCTACATATACACCATGAAAAACTGTTTTTCCATTAATATTTTATGATGAAGTAATAAACTAAGGAATTATTGTGAATTTATTGAGGATCTCTTATCCGACTCCTTTAGAAGTTTCTCTAAAGAGAGGACTCTCACATTCACAGCGTCATTTCATTAATGAAATTTTGGTTAAAATGAAAATTCCAGAAATCTATCTACTGAATAAACTAAAATGCACATTTATTAAAAGACAGTAAGACATGTAGTTTCCCCTAAATGTCTTCCTATTATGTGTGAACATTAAAATGTTTTTTAAAGGTTTATTTTATGTATGAGTGTGCGCTACATGTGTGTCTGGGAGTTATGGGTGGGTGTGAGCCACCATGTGGGTGCTAGGAATTGAACCTGGGTCCTCTGAAAGTACTCCTAACTACCGAGCCACCTTTGCAGCCCAGGGGTGAACATTTTCAAGGGTGCACATGAGATAAGGGGTAAACTCTGATTTGAGGACTTGCTGGATTAAATAATACATTTTCAGGGCTCAAGTTCTGCTAACGTGGATCCTAGATGATCTCTCTGAGGTTATGTGACCAGCATTCTTTTGTTTTAGAACTGTAGTCGTGAGACTAGTATATGGGTCGGCGATGTATATGTACATCTTAGAAAGCCCATGCATATGAATAAAGGCATGGTCTTGACTGTGAACATAACTGACTGAATGTAGAGCATCTTTAGAATTTTTCCCTCACTCTTGTCCCCTACCCTCCACGTGTGGAATGTGCTTGTGAGCACACACTATATGAGTGTACTCATGGAGGTCAGAGCACCACCTGAATATCATTCCGTGGGTGTCTTCCCCTTTTGTTTGGGACAGGACTGAATGGCCTGTGCTTCGCTAAGTAGGCTAGACTAGCTGACCAGTGAGTTCTAGAAATCAGTGTGTCTCTTCCTTCTGTCTTACTATGGCTGGGATGACAAGCATCCATCACGGCGCTTGGCTTTTTAGGTAGGTGCAGGATTGAACTCAGGTCTTTATGCTTGTGAGGCAAACACTATTGACTGTTTTTTGAAATGTTTGCCCTTTAAGTGATTAGAGAATGATGCTTCTCACATTGCACATTGCACAAAGACTCTTGCAAATGTCGCCCTGGCCACTGACTCCGAAGGGCGTTTTAGCTTACTCACACAACAGCATCAGGAGTCCCAGCAGGATCAAGCCGATGGCAGCTGGCCCCAGCCTCCAGGATGACTCTCTGTGCCTCATAGGCTCTCTGCTCGGGTTAGGGGCTCGACACATGCTCCGGTCATCACACTGACACACTGTCAGGGTCAGGATCTCTGGTGTGTCACACTGCCCACCCTCATTGTCCTTCACAATGACTGGGACGCTGTACACTCCTGGAGACACCTGCTGCTGGGCTCGTAGTAATGCTGAGGTAGCTACAAAAAAGTAAAAACTAACAGTGAGATTAGGTACCGTTTGCTCTTAAAACCTCCTGTTTGTGATAATGTCAGAACGGTCTTGGAATCACGGTCACAAACCGTCAGACTGGTGTGGTTGGAGCAGAGCTGAGTGGTGAAGAGGTTTGGCGGGGTCAGTCTGCCCACCAGGAGTGTCCAATAAGGTAGGCCACATGTGGCCCAAAATAGCTCTAGATACAGTTGAACACAAAATTGTAAAAGCTAATCAAAACACAAGAGATAGGTTTTTTGTTTGTTTGTTTTTATAGATTGATTGCTCAGTACTTGAAGTCTTTAGAAGACAGCTTCAGTGTTGTGTCATGAAACACAGTGTTCTGAAAATAAACATATATATGTTTATTTATACAAAATATTATATATATATATATATATATTTGCAGCCCCCAGGCTCTTATAGGTTCAAGGTTGTGGGTTGGACATCCCTCTGTGGCCCAAGACAGTTTTTCATCCAATGGATCCTAGAGAAGCCAAAAAGTTGAACCCCTCTGGCATCTTCTTGTCATTCTCTCCCATAGCCTGGCAGGCCCATGAGTCTCCTCCACAAGAACCCAGTCTTGTATTGTTTTTTTCCACTGAAGATGGTAGGAGATGGGGCATCACATTGCCATGTCTATATCCTGAACTTACCCACTCTTGTATATATCTGCACCAATACTTATAGGTGCATGAGCTCATGTATGCTTTCACACTCTGATCTTCTGTCTGACTCATTGAAATCCACTTTCGGCTTTGGGGGTGCCCTCTCATCTGCTTATCCCCAGAGCTGAGGGCCTGGGTGATAGGGTTCCTAGTGGTGGGGCCCATTGCCTATTATACAACTGACCGTCACCTGTTCTTGGTTCTCCATTTCTTTATCACCTCTTTCTAACTAGGAACCCTGGCAGTGTTGTATTGCTCGAATCATTCTGGAACCCACAGTGCCCTTGACATTGTGCCATGGCTACACAGTTTGCGTTGACCAACCTAACTCAATTCAGTCACCCCCATCCTGTCACCCCAATACTTGACTTTGGGGCCCTGGGAGTGCTAGGCATGAGCTGTACCACTGAGCTACATCCCCAGCTGTCTCTTCATTGACCGTGTGTCTATCTGGCAAACTCCTTTGGAGACCAATGGCGCATACAGTTTGACGCTATTTCTCTAAATAAGATCAGAACGCCGAGAGCGAGAGAGCAAGATTCCTTTGGTGTCTCTGGCCATGACTGACGTACGACAGCAGGATATACCATGGAGCACATCCACGAGAGGAAGCAAGATTTGCACAGAAACCAGTGAGGGAAAGTGTGTTTGCAGAGGACTAGAAATGGCTTGGTGGCCACTGTGCAGTCCAGAAAGGGACTTTTGACAAACTCAGAAAATCTATGATGAACACGATACACTTCAGGAGGAAAAGATTCCCTCTTTTTCACTGGCTAGTGGGTTTGCAGCTGTCAGCCCACCGTACTCTCAAGGTTCCCTCTTACAGGGCAAGCTCCAGCCCAGGCTAGACCGCACAGAGAGACCCTGTCTCAAACAACGATACTAACAAACCCAGAAACCAGTAAACGATGCTCAGCTCATCTAACTTCTCCTCTCTTCAGAAGAGACCAGGCTCATGTCTTAGTTTCAGAGCAATGCTTTCAGTTTTTCTCAGAAAGGACCTCTGTCAAGAGGGTTCATCTTCCTCTGGAAATACACAGCGGCCGCAGCTTCGGCCCACAGAGGCAAGTTTGCTCGCTTGCTCACCGTTCACCATTCTGATGTTCCACATGACCGGCAGTTTCAGAGGCTGCTCCTCCAGCGACACTGTGTAGGGGCCAGTGTATCTGCCCCTCTCCAGGGTTCTCACTGAGAGGAGCACGGACGGCGAGGCACTGCTACAGATCTCGTTCTTCTCCAGGACAACTGAGGGGCAGTTTTCACTGAAACTGGGCACTTCGACGTGTACTGTGCCTGTAGACGTCTTACCAGTGTTTTCTGTAAGAATAGTAAAGGAACACAGAGTACAGTTGAACAAAACATGATCTTCTACACCCTGTCTCCTCTCTCTCTCTCTCTCTCTCTCTCTCTCTCTCTCTCTCTCTCTCTCCATCTCGTTGCTTTCTCTGAGTTCTTCTCCTTCTCTTCCTCCTTACTGTTCCTCTCCACTCCCCTTTTCTTTCTATCTTTTCTGTTTTTCTCCCTCCTTCACACACTCTTCTCTTCTCTCTCTTCCATCCTTTCTTTCCCTTTCCTTCCTTTTTCTGTCTTCCCCCTCTCTTCCCCCTCTTTCTCCCTTCCTTCCTTTCTTTTTGAGAAAGAGTCACTCTAAATTTCTCAGGTTGGCTGTAAACTTCGGCATCAGTCTCCTGAGTAGCTGGAATTATAGATTGTCCTGAACACAATTTACAAGATTAATTTTTTATATTTCTCTCTTGTTGCCAAGTTATGATAACTTCCTATGAAAAGAGGGTGTGTTTGTTATTATCAGGAGTAAAAAGACATCATCCTATCTCTGCAACTTATAAAACCAGTTCAAACTTGTCAAGTTGTCTGGTGTCTCTAGTAAGCAGCATCAGTATTAGTTAAATAGTCTTGAAATCAAAGTAATTGATTCATTAATTACAAATGAAATTAAAACAGACAATAGCTTGTAAGGGTCTTGCTTCTGCAATTTGAGCCCCAGTATTTGAAATAAATAATTATATTTATTACTTAATACTTAAAAGTTTACTGAAGCCAGGGTGGGTGGTGGCATGTGGCTTTTTAATCCCAGCACTTAGGAATAGAGACATGTGGATCTCTGTCAGTTCGAGACTAACCTGCTCTACATAGTGAGTCACAGGCCCAGCTCCATATAGTCAGGCCCATTTCAAAAAAGCAAGCAAACAATTAATGTTTACAATCAAGCAACAAAATAAAATTCTTCGGTGATGAGATGATGAATGAGTTCTGTCATTTTTACTGTTGGGTGTTTTTTCCAAATGTTAACATTTTTGATGTTTGTTTTTGATGCTTATTACCCTGAGCTTAAATTAATTTTATAGATCATTTAACACATACATTCTATGAATATTATTTTAAGACATCTCAGGAGAGAAAACTTTATTGCTTAATGGTGTGAGTTTACAGGGAGCTCACAACGTGAACTTACATTTGGAGCGAATTTTTGGATTGACTGTCTATAGGAATTTTTCCTTGTCCTCTAAAACTCAGTTATTTCTGTAAGTCAAAAAATTCCCCCCAAGGCTTGGGAAATGGCTCAGGGTGTGAGAACACTTGATGTACAGGCATGGGAACCCAAGTTTTGATCCTTAGCACTATGTAAAAATCCAGGGCTACTGTGTATATGCCTGTAATTCTGTCTTGTGGGCCTGTTGACAGCCAGCATTGCTCCAGGTTAAGTAAGATACCCTGTCTCAGGTTACTAAGGCTTACACTGATGAAACAGGAAGCTCAACATCTTCCTCTGGCCTCCACAAATGCATGGACACATGCTTTCCCACACACATAAAGACGAGTATACATCATATATACACACAAACACACGAACACACACACACACACATGTACACATGCACACTTTCTCCCTCACCCATAGTGTCCAGAGGGACCAGAGTTATGGTGGGTACCAACTAAACTGGGAAGTGGAAACTCTTAGTCTCTTTTAGGTTAAGGTGTGGGGTCTCAGACTCAAGGCCGGAAAGTTCCTAAGATAATAATATCTATGATAAAGGGAATATGCAAAACATTCATGACCATTTACTCGGAAGGAAATTCATTTTTTTTAGAGATATTTAATTCAAAACCATGGAAATAGCTTTCTTACCATCTATAGCCAGAACCTCAGCTGAGATTGTCTTGTTAACTATGAAAGTAGAATCTCGGTCGATGTTTTTGATAAATTTGATCTGAGCAGTTTTTGGGTCGATAACAAGCAAACCACCATCATTACGACCCAGGACATATCTGTTTTATAATAGAACAAAATATAAAATGTTACTTGTTCAACAAATATTATTCATTAGACAGCTAACATATTTATGCATGATCTAAAAATGTTGTATATGTACTTGTAAACAACATCAGAGTGCTGGAAAGGTAGTTCAGCACTCAAGAACACTTGCTGCTCTCTAAGGGGATCTGGGTTTAGCTCCCAGCACCCACATGGCAGCTCAACCACCTATAACTCCAGTTCCAGGGGATCTGATGCCCTCTTCTGGTTCCTTAAGAAACTACACACATAAGACACAAAGACACACATGCAGGTAAAACACCCATTCACATAAAATAAACATAAACATATCTTATAAAGCAATTAAAAAACCAGAAAATTAGCATGACATAGATGGGTCACAATGCATAATCCTTACGCATGCATTAGTCTGGTTACCCAAATTTGGCTGTGAAAAATAAAATAGAACAAAGTAGAACAAACCCTGTGCCTTTGCTCTTTACACTGTGACTTTACTCTGTACGGTGCTTTGTGCTTCAGCTATTACTGACTTTGCTTTGGATTGAGCTATAATGTCTTATCTCACTGGAGCTCACTCTTCTGATGAAGTTCTAGCCTTTTCCAAGTCTCAACTGTGAAGCGCTCTCCTGATTTCCACATGGGCTAAGGCATCCCTCTTTTAGGGTCTACTAATTTACGGGCATACTATTTCTGCTCATGGCACAATGTATTCTAATAATTTATCTTTATATCTCTTCTTAAGTTGTCTAGCTCTCCAATTTCACCCTTTTTGTAGCTCTGGTTTTGGCAGCTAGTGGGCGGAGCATTATGCTGTAGTCGCTTATAGATGAATGCTATACTAAGGCCTGAAAGGATAGAAGGCCTGTCTTACCTGACAGCTGAGGCAGCTTTACCAGTGTCTTCATCAGTAGCTTGATATGTTCCCAGGATATAACCAGCCAGTTTATTAGTACTTATACTCCCTGGCACAGTAAATGTCTTGGAAGGAGGACGGAATGAAATGCCTTCTTGAACATTGGTGACTTGGATTATGACTGGAGTTGGTTGCACTCGGTACTGAGAGATGACGGACTGGTGGAACTCAGCTTTGTTCCTGACGGCGATACTAAACTGCAGGCTTTGCATTTGCTCGTAGTCCAGAGCCTGGAGTGAAGACCAAATTAGACAGAAGGAAACGTCACGAAAGACAAAACAAGCAAGCACAATCTGGAAGACAGGACCTAATTCTGTACAGCAAAGTAGGTTCAGAAGTGATTGTAATGCCAAATAGAGAATGCCTTAGGATTCTTAACTCATGAGACCTCGTTTTGGTAACCCATGTTTAAAGCATAGTGTCTCCTTTCTAGATTAACAAGACATCAACCCTTTTTAGGCTGTAAGGTAGAACTTAAGAAGTACTGAATTTGTGGTGGTAACATGGCTCAAGTCTTCATTCTGATACATCTGAGCTGTGATCCTCAGCTTTTTGCTTCTAAATGTTATGTACATTTTATTAATTTGTTTAAAAATATTAGTCTTTTGGTACTGGAAACAAAACCCAGGATGCTATGTAAGGCAGGCAACAGTTCTATCACCATGTGACATTCCAGGCCTTAACTTTCTGACATATAAAACCAAATCTTATCTCATCAGGTTGTTGGGAGGCTGAACAAATTAAATTCTATAATTCATTCTTTTTGCTTGTTTGTTTGTTTTTGAGATGGGGTTTCTTTGTGTAGTTCTGGCTGTCAATCTATAGACCAGGCTGGCCTCCAACTCAGAGATCTGCCTACCTCTGCTTCCTGAGTGCTGGGACTAAGGGTGTGCCTTATCACTGCCTGGTGATACATTTTTTTTAATAAACAGCCATTTGACCATTAGTAAAATATTCATTGGATTCATGTATAGTCTTTTCTGACACAAATAAAATTCCAGGGTTCAAAGGCCACCTATTGCATCTTTGTTGGCAAAAAGACTAACCAATTCTTTTTATAGCAGTGAGCAATGGGCCCAAATCTTTATAAAACCATTTTTCAGTGTGTTTGCTTATAGTGGCTGGGTTTTCTAGTTAAGCTGGCCTAAATCAAGAATTCAAGGTTAACAGTTTTCATTCATTCATTTTCTTCTTCTTCTTTTTTTTTTAGGATGATACATTAGGAAATGCTAATTTTGGCTTTATCTATTTACCAGCAGAAATTTTTTAAGGGAAGAGATCTGAATTTGAGAGTCAGCTACAGGGACTACTTGACGTGTCAGAGTTCCCCAGCGGAAGGGAAAGTGTAGGTAGAGGCAAAGAGATGGCAAAGCTGCCTGGAAGCAGGAGAAGGCTTCTAGTCAAAAGCTGGGAAAGGCATCTGAGAGGATCTGAACTGAGAGCACTGAAAAATGCTGTGAAGTTCTTCAGGGAAAAGGAAGTATTTTCAAACACTCTTGCTGCGGAAGGATCTGAGCTGACTGGTAGGGTCTTGGGCACCGTAATGCGAAGGTCTGCCACTTCATTTTGAAGTAGATGGTCATCCACCTGGATGGCATGTGTAGGTACCAAGGTCTTTTTCCCTTCTTCCTGGCGATTCACAGGGCCGTGTGACCTCTGGCTTCCTGGAGATTCTGCATTAGCATTGGCTTGAGGGGATAGCTTAGGAATAATTTGACTCTCTTTGTTATGGTGATTCCACCTGTAATCAAGGTTCTAGCAGTAGGCTCCATATGCCTGGCCCCTCCCAGCTGATTCTGCCTGAGGTGCTGGGGTATTTCCCTTTTCCTGCTCCTGATGGGAGGAGGCCTTGCTCTTTTGATCCCGGTTGCCCACTGGTATAAATACCCGACTTGAGTTTAATAAAGTGGCCATTTACTCTTGGTAAATGAGCAAGGTCTCTTTTTTGTGTGTGTCTGTTTTAAACCCTCAGGACAGTCATCCATTCTCATGGGCCCGAGTTCGGGAAGGCGCACACTTGGATCGGGTGTGGGTATCCACAGGAAGGAGTGGTCCAACAGATGGCGTCCCTGGGTGGGCCTTAAAGAAGAACTGAACAACTGCGTCCTGCCATCAATGGATCCACCATGAGAACCCCAAAAGAGGTGAAGGGTCACCCCACGATCCGGAATCTGGTCAGTTTTATAGTGTGCAATTGTGTACATATGATAAGGGGGTGAATAAGCGTGATATGTAAAGTATGGGTGCCAAAAGGTCTGATCCGGAGCTGAAGGCTAGTGGGCAAATCAGCTGCTAAATTTCATAAAGAGACTAGGCACCAGGATTAAGATGACACTACACTAGAGACTGCTTAGATGATCTTAAAACTCATTCCCTGGCTCTCACATGCAGGGAACTTTAATTTTTGCCTAAGAGCACAGGCTGGGCACAGTTAGCTCCTAGCGGGAATCCGTTCCCAAGGCAACAGGGCCGATGTAACTAATGACTAACAAAATAAATAGCCGAGGGCCCATATAGATACGGGCCTCGGGCTAAGAGAGGATTAAAGATATATTTGTAAGTTCTATTAAGAGTTTTTGAGAAACAAAAAAACAGCTTCACAGAGCTTGTCTTTCAGGGAGACTAGAAAGCTCCCATACATGTTTGAATGCAGGTCACAGGACTGCACTTGGTCACTCACTATGGCTGAGGTTCTGCAAGGTGCACTTAGGAGCAGAGAAACAGGCTGCTGGGTGGCACAGAGAGGAGTGCAGGCAGCCGCCAGGCCCTGCCTATGAGCGGCGGGGCCATTTCAGGCAGGCCAGGGAGGGTTAAAAACGCAGCGATATGCCGGTACACACAGCCATGGATGCAAACTCGTCCGGGAGGCACGGCCACACTGACCAGACACAAAAAGGCAGTCGCACTGCTCCCTCGCCCAAGGTGGCTGATGAGCGGTGGGCCGCAGAAACCTGGGACAGGACACAATGCCGGTTATGGCGGCGCCTGAGCAAACAGATAAAAAAGAGAATGCTAGGCGGCCGAAGAAAAGCGGCGATGCCTGACTGAGGGTGACCATGGCAGCAACTGACTACAACAGGGACATGGCGGGCGCGCTAGGCACCTGGCGGACTCCGGCGCCTCCCAGGCGGGGGCTACGGGAGGAAGGCACAGGGCAACACAGGGCGCGGCGCCCGGCCTTTCCGCGGGGTCCATGGCTTATTGGCAGACTGTTCTGGCACCTGAACTGGCTTGGAGGACTTGCCTGGACAACAGAGGCAGCCCACAAAAGGTGGCAATAGCCAGGCCTTGGTGGTACAAAGGATAGTTAAAAATCCGCCCACCAAAACTCAGGTGACAATTTGCAGATGGAGTGGAACGGGTCTGTGTCCCGCCCCCCGCTGTGCAGCGCAGCTTCAGCAGTTTTAAGTTAGAAACTGTGATAGATTCAAAGGTTATACAGACCCAAAAGAGGTTAGCTAAATCTTGGGATGGTTTGTTGCCTAATTTTCTAAAAATCCAAACTATGCCAGTTTGCATTTCCACCAATGGTGGAGGAGTTTCTCTTAAGCATAAGTTATGAGCAATATTTGATCTTGATCATATTATAGGATAAGATAGAGTCAAGAGTTATTTTGATTCACATTTCTCCGATGATTAAAGATGTTATAATTGAGGATTTTTTAAATGTCTTTCAGTCATTTTTGAGTTTGTCTATTGAGAATTTTCAGTTTAAATTTGTTGCATATATTTTTATTTGATTAATTGTTCTTTGGAGGACTAATTTATGGAGTCCTTATGTTTTTTATATAGATTGATGACTGACAAGATTTCCATATCTATAACCAGATATGTTGATCCTATTAATTATTTCTCTAATGTTGACGGGAGACAATGTGCCCCCATAAATGTAACAATTTTTATAATTCTGTCCAGTTATGTAAATGCTCACGTACTGGATCAGATAATTATTTTCTGCCCCTGGAAAAGTTTCAGGCAGAACTAATTCTAAAAAGATGTTTTGGGGCTGACAATTCAGCCCAATTCAAGACCTGCTATGATGGTGCGGGCCAAAAAAAAAATGATGTTTTGAGGTTGGCTAATTCAGCCCAATATTTAGGCCGGTTACAATGGCACAGGCCAATGGAATTTGCTCCTTGGAGACAGAGACCTACAGATCTCTATATGTCCAAACCTGCTTGGTTATAGTTTAGATCCTAAACAGCTAAGCACATCGCTCCCAGAGACTGATGAGGGGAGCCAATTTCAGTGGCGCATGCAGGCAGGATTTGCCTCAGCTAGTGTCTGGCATGGTCCAGGTCATGTACTAATATACATGATCTGGACCGGGTTTTGATTTGGGGAAGAGGAGCGGTTTGTGTATTTCCACAGGATGCAGAGCTCCCGATCTGCATCCCTGAGCGATTGGTGCGGACCATGGATTCCTCTGTTCAGAGACCTGAGGATGAAACGAGATCAAGAGATCCCACGGACACGGCGGCAGAGGCTGCGGCGGAGTTGACAGATTCCTACGAGATGATCCAGCGCCTGATTTTACCCCTTTCCCAGCTTTCTGTCTTGCTCTGCCTTGATCTGTCCGTTTCAGCCAAGGCTGCTTGACCCCCTGAGGGAAAAGCAGCTACTTCCCCTGCCTTGTTTACAATGTTAGATGTTCAAGGCTAAAACCTTGCCAGATAGACAAAATTACCATAACAAATAATTTAAATTCACAATTGGACGCTATAGTTAATCTTTACAACTGGGTATGAATTTTGATCTCTGCTGGTCGCAGGTTAAGATTTTGCTGCTTTTTCTCAGACCCCGGAATACAAAATTGCTAATTGGCTCTAATTTAGTTTGACTAATCATACCAGGGGTCCCATTTGCCGATGCTGTAGCCCTACTCAAGGGCCCTATTCTGAGCAAACGTTTCAGATATTGTGCAAGCACTATCTCTTCCAGGAATGCTTATGTATACGTACGCTGGAATGCCTTCACCTGGCCAATGGCTTCAGGTCCGCCACGGCCTGGCCCTAATAGGCGTTCGCCTTGAAATATCTTTCAACATAAATATGGCTGGATTCAATATATGACTAATGAAGCAATGACGGATTTATTGCACGGGGGGGCTGTCTCGCCTAAGACAAGGGGTGCGTTTGGACCTGAACACATTCCCATGGACGGGTTTAGAGATCTGACCCAATGACCGACATGCCTAAGACAGCTGCTAGTCATCATATTTAATATATATATTTAAAGGGAGACTTGTAGGTACCAAGGTCTTTTCCCCTTCTTCCTGGCGATTTGCAGGGCCATGTGACCTCCGGCTCCCTGGAGATTCTGCATTAGCATTGGCTTGAGGGGATAGCTTAGGAAGAACCTGGCTCTCTTTGTTATGGTGATTCCACCTGTAATCAAGGTTCTAGCAGTGGGCTCCACACGCCTGGCCCCTCTCATCTGATTCTGCCTGAGGTGCTGGGACCTTTATTCCCCTTCTCCTGCTCCTGATGGGAGGAGGCCTTGCCCTTTTGATCCCGGTTGCCCACTGGTATAAATACCCGACTTGAGTTTAATAAAGTGGCCATTTACTCTTGGTAAATGAGCAAGGTCTCTTTTTTGTGTGTGTCTGTTTTAAACCCTCAGGACAATCGTCCATTCTCATGGGCCCGAGTTTGGGAAGGCGCGCGCCTGGATCGGGTATGGGTATCCACAGGAAGGTGGGGTCCAACAGGCATGTTAGAATCACGTTGCTTAATTTAAGACTTAATAATATGAGTGTTTGCCCCACAGACTCTTCCCACGATTCCTTTCTGTATTCCATCTAGAAAAACTGCAGGTGATGTGAAGGTGCTGTTGGCACCGGGGCCAGCTCAGGGCACTGAGAGTCAGGGGAGGATTTACAGAACAGAGTAAGTCATCTTGTTTGTTTCTTTAAAAAACGTGGTAGTGGACTAGTGGCAGTGAGGACGACAACTGGGGACAGGCAGCAGGGACACCTGCTAGACAGTATCGTAAGAGGGAGGGAGCAGGGCCAGGCAGAGGCTAGGTGGTGAAAGGAAGAGGAAGCCATCCTTGATTCAAAGCTTGCGGCAGAACTCGGAGGCTGGCGGAATGCTGTAGTAATTGTCAAGGTTCAAGGATAACAGCCAGGTATCAAGTTTGGGAAAGTGAATGACCCCGGGACATTAAACAGGGAGTCACGATGATGTTGGGATTTATAACAAGATCCTTGCAGATTCAGAAGCAGTGACACTCTCTGTGAAATGTGAACCACTAAGGAAGTGTTTGCAAAGCTTCCAGAAGTCTCTTTGTTAGGAAAATACTATCACTCCATCTTTACGTCAGACCTAGGCAGTAAAGAAGCTCCAGAATGTTTCAAATCCAGTGCCAAAGAACATCATCACAGTTGCTACCGTTCGAGTCTACACTATTTCCAGGCACAGCTGCCCTGATGTAATTCCAGCTGGGGAGGCTGTCACGCTGAACCCAAGTTTTACTCAGTGTTTTGCTTTTTACCTAGCAGAATTTGTTAAGCTTCCATTTTCTAGAAATTTTGTGATTTCTTTCTGTGATGAGATTAGCTAATGCACTTAAAACATGTTGACAAAATACAAGCCACAATCTCATGCTTTATCTCTTCTGAACTCCAATCCAACTGCAGACAGTGAATTTGATTAATATATGAAATGTCTTTTCTTTCCTGTCATGAGAGTATGCAAACCTCCCCCACTTTGTGTGTGTGTGTGTGTGTGTGTGTGTGTGTGTGTGTTAAAGAAAGTATGGTAGCTTGGAAGGAAAAAAATACTATTTCAAGAGAAGTTGTCTTTAGGCAATAGAGCTATGATGATAGTAAAATAAATGCTATTCACTTTGTTATGTTTTCTATTTTTTTAAATAATAGGGTGGCTGTATTATTGATGTAATTTATTTGTATAACTAATAGTTTGAGTTACTGTAGAATGTTTTTACCCACTAAAGAAACTCAGACCTTACCTTAACCACCTTCAGGATGCCTTCGTTGGTTCTTGGATCTGTTTCGATTTCAAACCAATTGCCCTCGTTCCCAGAGGTGAAGAAGTACACGGCCAACCAGTTATCCGTGTACTCTTCATCCCAGTCTGTCACTTGAAATCGCAGTAGCTCGGAGTTTAGAGTGTTTTCCTCAATGCGCGCTGAGTACTGAAAGGGAGATGCGCAGGGTTTAAGAGTCAGTGTTAGGAGTCCTGAGGGCGACCTGGCTGTAGTACTGCAGCCAGCCACTCTGTCCGGAGCCAGGGTCGTTTGGGTGACCTGGCTGCTTAGCTCAGTGTGCCCTTCCTCCCGCACTGTGTCAGCCCTCCTCCAGCTGAAGAGGATGGTCTGCAGCCCCACTGCTAGAACCGCTAGAAAGGGACTCGAGATTCTGCATTAGGGTTTACCTAAAAGAATATTTATTTTAAATAGTATTAATTTCTTATTTCTCAAATTATGTGTTATTTCATACCAATCCCTTAACTGTCATATTTGAGCATTTTGAATTGAATTTTTTTTTTTTTTGAGACAGTGTTTCTCTGTGTAGCCTTGGCTGTTCGGGAACTCATTTTGTAGACCAGGTTGGCTTCAAACTCATAGAAATTCACCTTCCTTTGTCTCCCAAGTACTGGGTGAGATTAAAAGCATGGACCACCACTGCTCTACCTAAACTATTTTTTTTTAAATAGAAAAACAGAAAATTTAAAACCCAACAGACAGGTAATTAATAAATTGAAATGCTAAACTGCTAACCACATATAAAAATGGTTCTTCAAGGCCAGGACCAGGGCGCATACCTGAGAATCCCTAAGCACCGGGAAATTGTCGTTGACGTCTTTCACTTTGATACTGCATTCGCATTGCGTTGACAGTCCCGTTCCGTCATTGTCGGTACCACTCACAACCAGATGGTAGCTACTGATTTGCTGAATTTGGAGAAAAAGAATAAAATTTACAAGTGGCCAGTAGTTGCCTTCTATGGATCTGATGAAATGTTTCCATGAAAACATTTAAGACCATGAATCGTGGCTCATGCACACTGTTAGCTGTCCGTGTCAGAGAGGGACTGGTGCGGCTCCAGATGCCTGGGTGGAGGTGTGGAGGGGCTGTAAGAGGCTTCCTCTTTGGCCGACTTCTGAAGGAAGCGTTGTAGATGCAGAGCAAAAACATGGATATAGGAGTGAGGGGTGCTGTGCCTGTTTGAGAGAATGAGGGGTGCTGTGCCTGTCCGAGAGAAGCTCACGTGTGGCGTTTCCCTGCCAGTCTGTTGGGAAAACCATTTGTATGAAAGAAATGTGCGCCTGAGTAGCCTGCTCTGGTGGAGAATCATGGTGGTGGGGAATGAAGAGAGGGGAGAGGAAGAGATCCTTCGGTGTCTGTAAGGAGAGGTAAAAATAAATGGAGATGTCTAGAGGAAAGGTGTGCCTTCCGACTTTTATGACAGAAATCTCCTCATCTAAGAAATTTCTCCCATTCGTTAGGAATTAATCCCAGTGTGGTCTGCTTCTACACACCAGCGTCTTCTTTAACCCCATTTGAGCAGTCGTGTGAGAGGTACTGTCCCAGGTACACATGCTACTGCAGCGGAATCACATCCATGGAGGCAGGGTCCTCCAGACCGTCTCTTTGTA
This sequence comes from Myodes glareolus, assembly GCF_982192425.1. Taxonomy (NCBI): domain Eukaryota; kingdom Metazoa; phylum Chordata; class Mammalia; order Rodentia; family Cricetidae; genus Myodes; species Myodes glareolus. The sequence goes on from NC_142038.1 coordinate 66,690,044, forward strand.
TCCTCAGGTAAAATGGAGGCACCTCTCTTGGGTTGCTAGTCGTCAAACCCTTTAGATAATCTTCCTTACCTCGCGATCGAGAGAACTGGTCAAAGTGCGGACTTCCCCAGTGTTTCTGCTGATGAGGAACATGGGCATGCCTGCCGGCTCCTGGGAGACAATCTTGAAGGCAATTTTAGAGTTCAGATGGTTTGGTTCATCTGCGTCTGTGGCGTTTAGGATCATTACCAGCGAATCTAGAAATACAGGAAAATCCTCAAAGACCTTACATTCACATCAAAGAGCCAAACTAGTTTAGCACTGATCCCCATTCAAAACAATTCTTTTTATTAAAAAAAAACTACCTATTTGTTTAAAAAAAAACTCAAAGTGTGTCACTATTGTTGTTTCTTTTTTGAATTTGTTGGCTTTCAGAAAAATCTTCCAATGTTCCCTCAGCCTTGACTTTGTTGAGGTTGGGGCTATCTTCTGGCTGGAGTTCTTCCCCAGATAGATGCACCTGTGTGTTTCCTTTTAAATATTACCCAAGGAATGTGACTATGTCTCGTCCTCCTCTAATCTAAACTCACTGAGCTTGTGCATCCAGGCTGCCCAGGAGGCCTCTTCATGGTTGGGACACACACAGAGGTTGTATACCTAGGTCCTAGCTTCGTGACGAGACCATAATCTACAAACGTAATTCTGGTGGGTAATGGCTGAGAATTACTACAAAATTTGGAAACGAAATCTCAGACTATTGTGATGAGGGTTTTTTTTTTGTTATCAAACTACAGAACAAGAGAACAGAATAGTTTTTAAAAATGGTATAATGATTTGTGTAGTTGAAAGTCGTGGATAGGAGGTGGTGGGTGCGGCTAAAGACTTACTTGAAGCACTATTTTCTTCAATTTCACCCTTGAATATGGTTTGTGAAAATATCGGAGCATTATCATTGACATCTAAAATTTTCACTGTTAGTATGAGTGGTCTCTCTACATCTTGTCCCAGGGCGTTTAGAGCTCGGCATGTGATCTAGAGACAGAGGGAGAATATCTGTTATCACTGTATGGAGCTAGTTTGAGTATGATTAACACCCATAGAAATAGACCAATGCTGGTATTTACAGAAGTTAATGAGAAAGGAAGAAAGAACATTTTCCCCAAGTGTGGGTAAAGGGAACTCTTGCTGTTGGTTCAGTTGCTCTTCCTTCAAGCTGCTGCATTTTGGCAGGATGAAGTTCTGGAACATGTCCCCAGTCCCTCCCCTACTCCCCGTCATCCCCTACTCTCCGGTGTATTATCCCAGGGTCATGAATCATGGGGTGGGGGTTAGGAGAAGGATTAATCGTATTCATTGATACACTAATCCATGTAATAATTTCTTCTCTTGCAAACCTACCTGGAGAGGAGCTACTGGCTAACTTCACAAAGTACATGGAGAAGGCTAGTTTGATTGGGAACTGTAGAAGGAGCAGTGGGCTACTTTTCGTTCTGTCCGGCTCCTGGCCGCCTGGCTAGCTTTATCCAAAATAATTACATGGAAACTATATCCATTTAAACATTGCCTGGCCCATTAGCTCTAGCCTCTTCTTGGCTAATTCTCACATCCTGATTAACCCGTTTCTAATAATCTGTGTAGCACCACGAGGTGGTGGCTTTTTGGGAAGATTCAGCACGTCTGCTCTTGGCAGCACCAGGTACTTCAAGACGAACTTGCTTGCGGCCCTGGCAAGGAGCGTACTACCATCCCCAGGAGCAGGGGGTAGGGAGCCGACCACCGTGCTGCCCGCTCCTTGGGCGACCCCGCCGGGCTGAGGCGACGGAGCACCCGGCAGCCTGAGCGCACAGCCGGCCTTGACTTGTCTGCCAGCGGCCCCACATTGGGCATCAGGGAACTCACCAGGAAGCTCGGCGTTTCCTCACGATCAACTATGGCTGTTATGTTAATATCACCATTGTTTGGGTCAACAACAAAGATTCCAAAAGGGGGCTGATCAATTCCCACCCCAGAAATTCGGTAGGTAATCTTCTGGGTTGCTTGAAAATCTGAAGTGATCTGTAAGGAAAAAAACTGGCTTAAATGTCAAGCTGACCCTTGATGAACCTCTAGCTCCTCCATGGTCTAAAGTTATCTGTTCACTTGACCCACCCTTTCCGTTGCTGTCATTTATTTTTGCTCTATTTATTTATTGGAGAGTCAGAATAAAAAATCAAGTACAGTTGTTCTGCTCACCAGCATGGACCAAGAAAGACAAGCCATTCTGAGCTTATTTGGGTCGTGGTGCCAGGGTGGGAATGTTAAAATGTTGTAAGAAAACAAAGGAAGCTTAGTGGTGAAAAAGCTTCTTCTGGATGCCCAAGCCTTACTTACCATTTACAAAAGGATGCTTCCGCAAGTTCGGGGAAGTGACAAGGAAGGGGGACACGGAGAGAATAAGGTAACAGATGTTCAGAGTACGTGTGAACATGGACTGATTTTTATGTTTATAATCTTAAAGCTGTTTAGCAGAGTGAAGAGTACAGAGCTCACGAGACAGCTCATTGCCCAGCCTCAGTAGTCTCCCATCCACGGCCACGCCCGCATTCACTCCCAGTCATCTAATTACTATCTCTTTCTATTTTTAGCCTTGTTTAATAGAATGTGGACAGGCACAGGCTTATGCATTAAAATGAGCCAATATATTTCTTAATCCCATTTATAGCTCTAGAGGCTGTCATTCCTCTATCTTTTTTTTTTTTTTACAATATTAATATAGTTTTGTTGTAGAGGACAGGTTGTTGTTCTGTGGACTTTCCAGGCTGCACGTTGTTGAGTGGAATTTCTACATTGTCTTTTATTTGCATGTAATATGTTTATTCTAAAGCGCACACTGCTCCGTCTATATGACTTACCTTGGCAATGGGATTTCTTTTTGAGTTGTCTTCTCTTTCTCTGCAGGGCTTGGCAAATTTCACCCACTCACGTTTGTACCTTCTTTTGACCTGCTGCAGTGCTGTCCCGTCTTCTCCGGGCTGCCCTCCTGCCTGTGTTGAAAGAGACCCCCATTTATCACACCCATGACTGGCAGTCTTTGCTTTGAATATTGATCACAGATAGATGCCTACGCTGAGGAGCTTTACGTTTCTACATTGATGAGCATTTGCCCACCTGACACTTTGTCGAGAAGAAGCAGCATTAAATAGGTCATTACAAGGCTATGTGATATTTAATCTTACTATTTAGTCATATTTGATTTCCCCTATAAACTCCATAGTAGGATTTGACTTCTTGTTTATTGAGGCTATGAAGAAAGGAGCCAGACATAGTAGTGGATGCCTGCAAGCAGGCACCAGGGAGGCTGAGGCAGGAAGATTGCCAGGAGTTCAAAGCTAGCCTGGTCAGCATAGTGAGTACCCGGCTAGGTAATACTAACCAGAAGAGCGGTTCTCAAGAGAAGAGAGCCAAGCACCCAACCCAGAATCCAATAGAAAATAAGAAAAAATAAACAAGACCATATGAGACAATAATCATAATATGTATGATAACTTTAAAATATCTTGGGTTATTTGCTAGAATTTTAGTTTTACATATTTTTACAGTTGAATTATCACATAAGTAAATTAAATGCTTTTCTCAATATAACTAAGTTTTACCAGTGAAGTGATTCTAATGATGCAGGCTGCACACTTTACCTCTATTCGCAGCTCCCCGTCCACCAGCAGCACCTGCAGACATAGAAACAAGCTCCACGTGAGTTCCCCAAACAGGTGACTGTGGAAGGCTGTCCATCCTTATCACTGCATCCTGTTCTCCAGGTTGTAGTTTGTTTCTAGCTTTAAAAAAGTCAGTGTGCAGAAGGATCCCGAAGTGTGAAATTCTACCAGGAAAAGGAATATTCTCCAAATAAACAAGGTCCTCAACTTTTTCAATCTGACTTTAGACATTTTAAGGATTTATTTGTTTTACTTTATGTCTTTGAATATTTTGACTGCATGCATGTATCTGCACTATGTGTGCACCTGCTGGATGCCCCACAGCTGGGATTAAGGATGGCTGTGAGCTACCATGTCAGTGATAGGAATTGCACTTGGGTCCTCTGCAAAAGCACCAAGGGCTATTAATTTCTAAGATATGTCTCCAGTACCATGACTTCAGATTTTTATGCCAGAAAAGAGGAATTTACCATTAGAGGCTGATGTTGGAGGATAGACAAACCTGAGATGTAGAGAGAATGCAGATCAGCTTGGACTATAAAATAAAAGCCTGTCTCAAAACAAAGCAACAAAACCAAAGCAAGGGAGAAGATTCACAGCCACCCCCACAACATCACCATCATCACCATTGCCACCACCATCACCATCTCCTTGGCTGTAAAATTATGCTTTCAGGCAGTCTCAGTCACTAGATATTTCTTACATGGTTATCATATAAAAACCTCCCAGAAATCATTGCTTTCGGAACTGTTGTGATAAACTCCTGAAAGTGGCCACAGAGTTATTGACAGCTGCTATGCTGGGCATGATGGAGCATGCCTACAATCCCAGCATGTGGGAAGCTAAGGTAGGAGGGTTACAAAGAACTGGAGAACAGTCAGGAAAACATAGCAGGACTTTGTCTCAAAGAAAACTAGGAAAAAAAAAAAGCAACAACAAAATCAAATCCCCAAACCCCTGTTATCTCTCATGTGTGCTTACACAAAAGCAACTCCAGATTAACTCCTTCTAAAGACAGGTTCTTTTGTTCCCCACTTTTTAATCACCCCTCCTCTTTTTAAAGCTGAACTAGAGTAAGGACAAAACTATTCTGGTTTATGAAAATGGAACCTTTTTCTAAAAGCAGGGATTGTCCTATGGCGGTTTTAGGTGTTGTTTGCTGTAAGACATGAACCTTTTCTTCTTCCCACTGTAACATCAACATTACACTTCATTTTTAATTCCAGACGTGGTGGTGGTGTCTTCAATCCCAGCACACAGGAGACAGTGGCAGGTGGGTCTCTGTGAGTCTGAGACTATCCTGATTTACATTGTGAGTTCTAGGCTAGGCAGAGCTACATAATGAGACCATGTCTCAAACAAACAAACAAACAAACAAACAACAAACAACAAACAAACAAACACAAGAGTTTCATTGTGTGCTACGGGTCTAAAAATTTAAATGAGGATAAAAGAAGTGGGACTGCCTGGGACCTTTGCTTTCTTAGGAGCCCACAGGCCTGGCGTCTGGATTGCTTCCCACCTGGAATGCATTCCTGCTTCTCACTGCCCACCTACAGGTGATTCATCCAGTCAAGCACCAGCATGCTACATGAAGCTGCCTTTACTAATGGCTCCCTCTCTGAGTTTGTACAGCTCACATTCTCTTTAAGGGCATGTAGCTCACAAATGCTCCCTGTATCTTACTGTTTTATGAGTATTAAAGAATTTCTTCATGAGCTTTCCAAATCCTGGGTCTTATGCTATGGTTCTTCCCTATTCAAGTGTTTAGCAACTATTTGCTGGTTCACTGAGTGTGAGATCTGAAGAAAAGAAGGTCATGGAAGACAAAATACAGGGTAAGTTTAGGAGAGTGATAGTGGTGGTGACTTGCTTAGTGTTTATTCACAGAACATTGTACTCAGTATTGCTATTATTTATTGCAACCACCTGAAGAAGATTTGATTATATAACCCCTGTTTTTATGTATATAGAGATGCAAGAACACGGGTACTTTTTCCCTGTTTAAGAACCCTTGATGAGCTAGGGTTTCAAACATAGCCACTTTATCTCCAGGGTGTGTGCATTGCCGTGACAATAGATTCTAACCCCAACCTAACGTAAATACGCAGAAGAAAGTTATATGATGGTGACTTATATTTTTATCTGGCCAAAGGCTGTGGTTGATCCTGAAACAATGTAGATGTATTACATCATTTATTTTTAAAGATTATAATGAACAGGCAGGTCCAAGTCTTAACTAAAGGAGCAATTACGCCAGACATATGATCAACCCCTCCATCATAAGCATTTCATCGAAAATTCTGATTTTAAATAGCACCTCACAATGATGCCCCAACATCGTGCAATCTCTGAGGAGAGATGGGACCAGTATGGTGTGGTCACTGACCGTTCTTTCTCATCTGACTATGAGGGGAAGGATGGGCCGGGCGTGCTCCTCTTTACAGGAAAAATGGAGTCATTCAGAAACCATGAGTCACGTCTGTGCTGGCTCCGTGGAGAATGGAGCTTCTCTAGACCTTAAAGCCCTGATCCTACCTTCCCAGGCAGGCAAAGCCTGGTGTGTGGAGAGTTAGCAGAGCAGACCTTGGGATGTCGCATTTCCAGGGCTCTCAGAGAACCAGAACCATCGGATGACTTCTCCATTTAAACTCTCTTCTTTTAAGCCTGATCTCAAAGAATGTCCCTTCATTTTAGTGTTGTGGAAAGATGTTCTTTGTTTCTGGAAACATGAGAGATACCATAGGAAACATTTCTGAATGCTGAGCCATTATTTTTTGGCTGGCTGGAACTGTGATTGCAGCTGTACATTAATTCTGAAGAATGGGGGGTTCTGGCTGGAGAAACAGGTCACCGAGGGTGGGGCTCAGAAAGTTGCCTCCTTCTCTAGTCCCAGCAAGCCCTCTTTGCCTCCGTTGCGAGCAGCTATTGATGTAAGATTCTCTTGGCACGAGCTTTGCCCTCATGCTTTCCAGTGGCAGACTGGAATCATTGGCCAAAATAAAGCTAGCCTCCCTTGAGGTTTCTGTCAGCTGCCTGCAGCAGCTGTGACAAAAGCAGCTTACACAGCCACTGCCCGTTTCCAGAGGTATCACAGCGCCCGCCACACTCCCTGCTGGGGAGTTCAGAGCATAACTTAGGTAACTCGAAGAAGTCATTACATAGTTTAAGTATGATTTTAGATTTATGCCTTTCAGGCAAGAAATGGCATGAAATGCCCATAGGCTGGTGTTTCACTGCTATAATTGATCAACTAGTCAGAAACTGATTGTAAGCACATAGGTCATAGCAGCCCTTCAGGATACATTTGGTAAATGAGTTATACAGTGCACAGCTCACAAGAATGAGTGACTTCTTCTGATTTCTATGTGGAAGCTCCTTCACTTATGGTGCACAGTGTCCTAATAACCCCCTGTAAGCTAGAAATACTGATCCGCACGTGCATGTAACATCCACAATCCTCTGAACATCATAGCTTAGTCTGCAGCCTCAGAACACTTGCTACAGTCTATGGCTGGGGAATCATCTAATACAGAGGCTGTTCTATAATGAAGCATTGAGTATTCATGCTATTTATTGTATTTTACACTGAAAACAAAACCCCAAGGGATGTATAAATATAAAGCAGAAAAAAATTTAAGTGTAAGTCAGGACTGTGTAGAATTTTTGAATTTTAAAGCCACAAAACATCTTAATAAATGTTATATTCATCAAGACAAAGACAAATTCTCCAACTGAATAATATATATTAAATTGTTTAGAAATTAGTATTTAATTTCAGGCAATTCAGTTTTTGAGAACTGATATGTAAACTCAATTAATTTAGAAAGCTGACCTTTTTTTTTCTGCAGTGAAGCAAAGCTAAGTAAAAGTGATGTCCTTGGTTGCTTGTGGATGTTCTATTTGGATGTATTGGGGGATGCTGTGTCAGGGGTGCTGGTATGAACCTGGTCCCTGCACACTGGTTTTCTTTTTAATCGTGTGTGTGTGTGTGTGTGTGTGTGTGTGTGTGAGAGAGAGAGAGAGAGAGAGAGAGAGAGAGAGAGAGAGAGAGACCACGTGTGTGAAGGTCAGAGGGCAACCTTAGGTGTTGGTTGGTCTTCATCCACCTTGCATGAGGTAAGAGCTCTGGTTTGCTGCTGCGGTCGCCAGACTCCTGGGCCATAAGCGTCTAGGGATTCCCGTCTCTTCTTACTGTCTTCCCAGAGGCATGTTCTGATTACACGTGTATACTGCATGTTCTGATTACATGTGTATACTGTGTGTTCTGGTTAATGTGTATACTGCATGTTCTAATTACATGCGTATACTGCATGTTCTGATTACACTTGCTCGGCAATCCCCTGAGCCATCTTCCTAGTCTCCAGGCCCATTTAAATCCCGGTCCTAGACATGCACCACTAAATGGCTGGGGAGCATGACCCAGTTCTTGCATTTCCTCATCTGCCATAGTGAGATCACACCATTTCTTATTTGCGTGTTGGTTTGTTGTGGGGATTGAACTATGAGCCCAAGTGCATAGTAGGTGCTTAGTAGATGCTAGTAATTTCTGTTAGAATAACAAGAAAAGGAAAGGGGTATCAAAAGCCCTTTGACTGGTACAGAGACTCCTTGACACAGTGCTCCACCGTACCGCTGTGCAGGCTGCTCCTCGCAAACTTCCGGGTGCTGCTTCCACTGCAGATCCCGTGAATGCACTGAAGTTGTGCAATGCACAGCCTGGCCAGCGGCACTGCATTAAGAAAAAGTGTGCATTAAGCAGATTCAATTATTCGTCATGTAATTATGGACGACCAACCCATCATCTGTGTAATTTCCTCATGAGGCATTTCCCCAAACAAGCCCTCACCTTAGGCTATCAGATTGACTTTTTACTGGAAAGGAAGAACCAAGAGCTAAGAGGTTTACGAGAAACCTCTGGGACATGAAGTGTTCTAGTTAGGGATGAGAACCGGCTTCTGGTATTAAGCAAGGGGGAAGACTAATTGGTAGAAATAATTGGGTCTATCCCAGCTGCTGCCCAAGCCAGGCGGTGTTAGGCAGGAGTCCTGGCAAGGCTCCCTGCCTTTAGAATTTAGAATTTCAAAGAGATTCAGTGGGACTCATCTTCATATGTATTCGTCAGTGGAGGAAACAACCATCTCACCAATCAAGACAGGAAGAGACACTTCTGAGACTTCCATTGACTGAAGTGGGATGTTTGACTTAAAACTGTTTTTATAAACTTTGATGGGGCAGAGAAAGATGGCTGGAAGGGATCTTGCTAGTTTTAGGGGATATTCTGCTCATAACCTGACTTTTTAAAGGCTGTCACTCTTCCCCTTTACCACAACAGCTTAAAGAGCTGTGTTAGGGCCGGGTGGTGGTGTCGCATGGCTTTAATCCAGCACTTGGGAGGCAGAGGCAGGTGGATGTCTGTGAGTTCAAGGCCAGCCTGCTCTACAAGAGTTAGTTCCAGCCCTAAAACTACAGCGAAACCCTGTCTCAAAAAACAAAAACGAAAAGAAAAAAGCTGTGTTAAACCTTCGGGTATGACATTGTCACATGAGGTTGACAAGCTCATTCTTCAGGTAAGGAGTGTTAAAGCACAGGATGTGTGCGAGAGTTTGTTAACTATGCGGCGGGGAATGATGGGTTTCTCTGAGGATAATCTTTATATTCAGAAGTGAATCTCTGAAGGGGAACATCTTCCATAAAAAGTTTTTCTGATTTTGTGTTATGTGAAATAAATCAGATACTAAATTAACTAATAAATCTGACACCTTAAAAGGGATATTCAGGTTCACATTATACCTACATATTTCAAAGAATTAATCTTAAAGCCCAAATAGCAGAGATTTTTGAGAAAAACCTCTACATTAGAAAGCATGTCATTTTCCGACACTCACAGTATATTTAATTGGCTTTTTTCCCTGTAATTTTCAAAACATTCATTTCAGAAATAATGTTTTTAAATTTTTTATTTGTGTATTTATATATGTAGGTGAATGGTGTGTGTGTGTGTGTGTGTGTGTGTGTGTGTGTGTGTGTGTGTTATGTATTTACATGTGCCTGTGCCTAGGGGTCAGAGGGCATTGGGCATGCTCACTATCACTCTTTATTCCCTTGAGACAGGGTCTGTCACTGAACATGGAACTAGGTTAATGGGCAGCAAGACCAGCAGTCCTCCTTCTCCATTTCCCATAGTGGGAAGCTTCAGTCATGCGGCCATACCTGGTTTTACATGGTTCTTGAGGATTCAAACACACATCTTCATGTTTGTTTAACAAGCTCTGTTAACCTACTGGGACATCTCCCCAGCCCCACACAGCTATTCGTAATATATTCTAACTGAAGAAACATGTTCGTCCTTCCTTGACATATTAAAATGGATGTCAGTGGTTACTTAAATCATTAAAACACAATACTGGGACTGATATCATCAAGAATCACCCCTAGAATGGAAACACTACAAGTGGATGGTATCAGAGTTATTCAAATGCTTCTGTTTCTCTAAGCACTTCTGTGAACACAAGAACGCTCCCTTCTCACTGTGGGCATAATAGAGGCAGGGGGAGGACTAAGGTGATTCACTCGCTACTGTTACTACTTTTTGCAGCTTGCTTTTTAGAGACAGGATTTCTCTACAGAGCCCTGACTGTTCTGGAACTTGCTATGTAAGACTGGCCTTCAACTCACAGATCATCTGCGTCTGCCTCTCAAGTGATGGGGTTAAAGGCATGTGCTACCATGTCCAGCCTAAGATGGTTCTTTGTTGCCAATGGAGAGCACAGGACCGGGAGTGAGTCACTGGAACAGCTGCACAGTCTCGCTGTTACATCTCACGTTACAGCGCTGTCAATGACCTTGTGTGGTGTGTGCGATGGGAAAGGTACCTAGAAACCTCCAGACATGTCTTTCAACTTTCAGACACCACCCTTCAACAACAAATGGTGCCCATGCTCTGAGAACATTGCCTTTTACCCGTAACCACATTATGTCAAAACTCTGGGTGGCTCCGCGTTCTAAAAGGATTCCATTTGCCTTCACAGAATGAACCTTTCAATGTCACACTCATCTACCTTTGTAAATTGTGCCCCGATCTCCTAACAGACACTTTCGGTCCAGTCAAACCGGTAGCTCCACAGCCCCTGGCAAAGGCTACAATTGCCCTGTCTTTGCTTGTATCGGTCTGACAGTAGTTCGGTCCATCACCATTTATGGAATCTCAACTCCCACTCAATCCATGGAATCTTATCTGCCTACACCGCCCTCTGCAAGTAGAATTAGGACACGGCTTTGTTTAATGTGAAGCACAAATGCCACCTACATGAACAATTTTAAAATTTCTTATACTTTTATGAAAAGGTTTGTTAAAAAGTTAATTAGTGGTATATTTAGTTTAATCTACTGAAAAAGATTATAATTTCAATATGTAACAAAATAAAAACTAATAAAATATTTTACACTCTTGTTATGTGGTATGTTTTACATTTAACAGCATATCTCATCTCAGAACAATTATATCCCAAGTGAAAAATGTCCATGTATGGATAGTGGCTATGATATCACACAGCTCACATCTCGACCCTTCATTTTTTCCCTTTCTGTTTCTGTCTCTCTTCGTCTCTGTCTCTCTCCCCCTTTACCCTTCCTTTCCCCCTCTCCCTTCCTCCCTATCTTTCCTCTCTTCCTCTCCCCCTACATGGGCAAAACTTCACTGTGTGTTGGGAAACATATATGCTCTAATTTCCTCATCACCAGCATCACAAGAGAACTGAAGGTTGAGTCAAAGTTAACAGAGGCCTTGTTCAATCACTGGTTCAGTTTTTAAAAAGTGGTGCGGTGCCTCCTTTCTGTCTGAGCACTGTCACATGAGGGAGAGTTGAGTTATTCCTCCACAGGAGGCGTCTGTATAATGGTAGACAACTTTACTTTTCAGGCAGTCCTTGAGATCTGTCTCCCTGTATCTTAAAAGCCACCGTTCTCTGTGTTTTGAAGTGAGGCAATGGCAAGAATGGATGCTGAGGCCAAGTTTATCATCCACAACGTGGTGATAAACCTTGCTGATTTTCCCCGTATTTATTTATATTCAAGTTTTTGGTGAAGTGCACGTATGAGATAAGTCATATTTTTGTCTCACTAATACAATGATTAAAGCATAAACTAGCTTATAGAATCTGACTAATGCTTTTACTCTTGATTCTTTTTGTCTATCAGAAAACATGTAACATTTCCCCAGCCATCAAAAGAGCTACTCTCCTGAACATGAACACATAAGTTCATGTCACCCCTCCCCAAAAGGCTCGGTATAGTTTGTACATGGTGGCTAAATGTAAAACCGGTTTTCTTAATAATCCTCCCAACTTGTCTAGCATCAAAATTACTTTGATTTTAGTTCAACGGTTGATGAGTATTCTAAAAACAAGTCGGGTGTCAAGATTGGGCATGCCGAGCTCTCAGCCGTACGCTCAACAGGAGATGTGTAATCCTGGAGAACAGAAGAGGCTGTGTTGTGCGCGTTCTCATCCGGGTGTCGGAAAAATGCGCTGCTTTGAAGAAAACGAAGGTTGTGGAAAACAAAATCTGGGATTGGGATGAGTTAATCTGATCACTGAAGAAGTAACTATACTAAATAAACTTTTTCCTGCTTTACACTTCTTTTCAAAATTGAACATTAAGAAAATCAAAAAAGGAAGGAATGTAAAATTTTCAGTTTAACGCTCAGTTCTGCTGTGTCCTCTTTAGAATGTACACCAGGGATTCAGCAAACAAAGCCAATCTTCTGGTCTATGCAAGGAAGCAAAGGGAGTTTTCTAGTGTTATAAAAAGAAGGGACTTACCATCAGGAGGACCAGAGGCCCCAGGGATCTGGGGAAAAGGCAGGTCATTGTCGCTGGTGTCCCTGGTGAACAAATCCAAGCCTCTTGCTGCAGCTCCTCACCCGAGTGTCTGTATCCAAGGTCTGGAACTCCCTTCTGGAAGTGGTGACTCTCTTGTCTGCCCTAGGACTCTCCTGGTGGCCTGTTAGTCTGTTCCTCCCCACCCCAAGCCAAGGATTGGTCTCAGCTGAAACGCTTGCATCACTGCCTCCCAGGTAAAAGCTGAGACACACCTCAGTTCCTACAGCAATGGAATCCTTTGTTGGAAGCGAAATGAGATGTTCACAGGCTAAAGACAAGAGTTGACTAGGAAGGTACCAGATGAATAACACATTAATCATGGCATGAAAGTACAAGAGCTGGCCCTGCCACACTTAAAAAAACCGATCTAGTTGGCTTCTGATGGTCATAGCTGAAAACTAGAAAGCTCCTGAAGAAGAAACAGAAAACCCCCAAACCTGCTTGTGGAAAAGTACTTGTTTGAAGACTGTGTGTGGATAAGGGGTGCATATTAATTAATAATGTATGTTATTGAAAGGTCTACAAGTAACAAAGGAAGGAGCCATATCTAGCCACCACGAATACAGAGTTTGAATGAAATTAATTAGCAATAACTAGAAACAAACAGCTCCAAGGGTGCGCTGGGGTTTGAGGTATATGACTAATGCATTGCAGAATCTGATTGTGTTGGCGCTGAAGTGACAGCCTATTGTGCCTTTGTTCGCTCATAATTTAGGGAAAGTAGATTGACTATCAGATAGGTTATCACAGTGCTCATTTAATTACCCTTTTAATTTCCCGAGGCAGTCACCAAGTACACTGTCACATGGTCAGAAGCACCTGAACACCCGGCCTGTACCCCAGGTTAGGGGAGGGAGCTAGAATCGGCTCTTCTCTGAAATATCTGAAGAAGGATTTGAGGAAGAACAATTTTATCTTTGAAATATTTATACATCATTTTAGAAGCATTTTGTTATAGGTAGCTCATTTAATCCTAAAGCATTTGACATAAAAGATTATGTAGGCCAGGAGTTTAAAGAAAATCTGGTAGAAAACATTTTGTCTCTGTTTCTCTTTAAATTGTGATGAAATATTTGGGAATATTACTATTAAACTTTTAAATGACATTCCTCGTAGAGTTCCCTCCATGTGATTCCAGCAAACACATTTTATGCACTTTTGGACCAGCATTAGAAAGTGAGTGACTACTCAGCTCTTGTCAACACTGAAAGATAGAGGCACAGGACAAAGTCTGGACATGGAGGTGGTTGTTCTGTGCCTCAATCCTTGGGAGACTTGGGAGCAAGTGTGAGTGTCTAGAAGCTGAGCAGAGATTTATCGCATTTGCCAGTGTTTTGTTCAGTGCTGATATAAGTGATCAAATGTTAGGGGCTCTCTGAATTTAGTGTTTGAACTTAGTTAAGGTTGTAGATAACCTTGGGGTTTCTGCCTCTACATTGTTCACACAAGGAGAAATGCAGAAGAACGACAAAGCAATAGTAAAAATCACCACAAACCCCAAGCTTAGTTTGAAGAGTCTGAGTGTATTTTACCGATTTTGATCATATGCTGACTTATTTGTGTTGTGCCCAGATCATGACCCCCAGAAAGAGACCACCAGAGAGGCCCAGACTGTAATAAGCAAGGTTTAATCAGCAAAATAAAACATGTTTGGAACTCATCTCCATCCCTGTTACAACAAGGTAGAGAGGAGTTGTATCTCCTCTGTGGGGTAAGCTTTTAAAGGCATAACTACAAAGAGAATCTTTGGAGATGCTTTGACATGGGTACAAGGACTTTTACTCCCTCACATTTTGTTAAGTAAGTTTTTTTCTTGCTTTTAGAGCAAGGCTACTGTTCTTGAGTTAGGGCCTCCTTATCAGCCTGTGCCAGGTGGCCGGCTGGGCTGAGCTAAGTGACCTTGTGCCCAGAAAATCCTGGGTGGGAGAGGGGAAGGCCACTATCTTCCTGGGAAAACATTCTGCTAAGAAATTTCTTCTTGCCCCTTTGAGAATAAGGGGTGAGGGTCCCACAATTTGTAATTTTGTTTTTTTGGTGAGAACCTTTGCCATTCTACTTTGTTTGGTATTGTTTGAGACAGGATCTCACTAAGTTCAAGGCTCAGACTGGCCTTGAACTCAAGGTCTCCCTGCCTCGGACTCCTGTGTGCTGAGACTGTAGATGGGCACCACCCAGCTTGAGACTATATTAATTTTCAATTGAAAAGGTAAGTTTCTTTAAAAGTAATGCGAAGAAAGCAAGGCTTTATAAGTAATATTCCAAACTTATTGGTAGGGAAGGAAAGATAAATCAAGTGTGGCGGCTTTCTCCCATAATTTAGTATCTTGCAATTCTTTAGGTTATTTTTGAGCAAAGGTATCCACAGGCAGATGAGACTCTCTGTTTTTTGTCTCTGTTCCTTTATATTTTATTTTACTATTCTGGGTTATATAAGGCAAATTTCATGCAAGTGTATAATATACTTGGGGCATGTTCCTGCAAGCCCTGCCATCATTCTGTTTTCTGTATAACTCCCTCAGACAGTTTGACTTCTATGTAATGCCATCTGTGCTTATAGGATTTTATTCATTGCTATTAAATATAGGACCCACATATGAGAGAAAACGTGATTTTTGTCTTTCTGAGATTGATGTAATTGCCTTAATATAATTATCTCCAGATAAGTCAATATTTTGGCAAATGACATACCTTCATCTTTCTTCATGATTGGGACATTCCATTGTGTATATAGACCATATTTCCCTTATCTGTTCTTCTGTTGATGGGCATAGGTTGGTTCCATGACTAAGTTACTGTGAAGTGCTTCAGTAAACATGGAAGAAATGCAAGAATTACTGTGATATCTTGACTTGGAATCTTTCAGGTTAATACCCTGAGTGGTGTAGCTTGGTTATATGAAGATCTACTTTCAGTCTTCTGAGGACCCTCCACTGACTTCCATAGTGGCCCGCATATCCTGTTCACTGAAAGATGGACCCTTACCAAGGTAAGGAAGCAGCCTGGTGTAGCCATGTTCATGTGGTTGTAAGAGTAGTCTGGACGGTCTTTTACACTTTCTCTTTCTATTTAACTTGTGTTTGGAGTTAAAGAGGTTATGAACTGCCATGTGGTGCTGGGAATTTGAACTTCAGTCCTCTGGAAAAACAGACAGTGCTCTTAACCATTCACAAGTTTCCAGTGCTTTCTGTTTGAGCAATGGTGCTATTATTCTTGGGATAATTGCTTGGAACCCCAGCCTCGCTTGAACTGGCTCTGGATCAAGAGACTGAAATCAAAATGAGAATCATAACAATAACAATTAAAGGGGAACTTCATTGTATGTGTTGGCTGTGCCCCAACTAATGTACCATGTGAAGACAGGAGAGGCTGAAAGTGGATCCAACACAAGCTGAAGAATTCATCTTCTCTTTGCTGGAAACTGAGCCTCAGACGCCAAGCAAATAAAAGTGAGTATTTATTCAAATGGGCAGAGTCTCCAGAAGTTTCCATGCTGTTTTTGAAGCTTGTTATCTACAGTAGCTCCCTTATCCATCAAGTGCAGACACTAATTAGACTTCGGCTTCCCTGGCAAGCCTTTGCTGGCGTTCATTGCTTCCACTGGAAACATGTAAGCAGCTCTGTGTCACATTTACTACTTTTCTGATGTTTCATTGTGCTTGAATGTTCACAAACTCATGAACTGAGATTAGTGATGCCAGTCAAAAATGTACCTGTATTTTGATATGACTTGTAAAAGCATGGATCTGTTTTCTTTTGTTATTCAAGGTAGTGGGAACTGTATACCTCTTCCATTCTGATCATCCAGGGGAGACATCCAGACATGCCAGGAAGTCTGACTGTGCTGCAGAGAACAGCGTGTGTTTAATTAGTGGAAACCCAGCTGTTGTCCCAACAACGCTTCACATGCTTCTGTGGTTCTTAGGAATATTTTGATAGAAAGCATTACATAATCATCATCATCATCATCATCATCATCATCTTCTTTTTCTTCTTCTTCTTCTTCTTCTTCTTCTCCTCCTCCTCCTCTTCCTCCTTCTCCTCTTCCTCCTTCTCCTCTTTCTCCTCCTTCTCCACCTCCTCCTCCTTCTTCTTCTCTCCTCTTCCTCCTCCTCCTTTTTTTTCTTTTTTCATGTTTGTGCTTGTGGCATCAAGGATTAAATCCAGGACTTGGCACATGCCAACTGAGCACTCTGCTGTTGAGCTACATCCTGACTTGTATGCTGACACTAGCCCAGACTTCAGACTTCAGACTTCATTAAAAAAAAATGAATGTATCTGGGAACCAGGTCAGCTTTTCTTGCTCTGTTAGTCTGATTTAGTAATTGCTTCCTTGTGGGAATGTTTTGTAGATAATAAAATGTGTGAGTGAGAGGTTTTCCAAATGAACCAAATGCTGCTTTAGAATAAACTGTTTCTTGGTTCCTGTGATTTGTTGGAGGTAAAATTGACACACTTGAGTCATTTTACAAAAATATATATTGAAGTCAGGAGTTCCTTCTTCTCCCAGCTACCTTAACCAAGTTCCTAGCATCTGTCTCAAGGCAGAGGTAAGAACTTACAATTTTGTTCTTGCTCAGGTTGCCACTCATTAACATCCTACATGCTATTTTTAAAAAGATGCTATTTCCTGTGCTGGGTGGTGATGGTTCACGCCTTTAATTCCGGCACTTGGAAGGCAGAGGCAGGCGAATCTCTGAGTTCGTGGTCAGTCTGGTCTAGGATGGCTAGGGCTATACAGAAAAACCCTATTTTGAAAAACTAACAAAACAAAACAAAAACCTGAACAGAACACCAGTAGTGCAGACACTATGATAAGCAATTAATAAATGGGACCTCATGAAACTAAAAAGCTTCTATAAGGCCAAGGACACCATCAATAGGACAAGATTGAATGCAGCCTACAGAATGAGAAAATATTTTCACCAAATATCTGATAGAGGACTAATATCCAAAATGTATAAAGAACTCAAGAAACTAGATCTCAAAAACCCCAAAATGGGATACAGATCTAAACAAAGAATTCTCAATACAAGAATCTCAAATGACTGACAGAACACCTAAAGAAATGTTCAGAGTCCTTAGCCTCAGTAAAATGCAAATTTATATTACTTTGCAATTCCATCTTACACCTGTCAGAATGGCTAAGATCAATAATACAAATGACATCTCATGCTGGAGAGGATTTGAAGCAAGGGGAACACTCCTCCACTGCTGGTGGGAGTGCAAGCTGTGCAGTCACTATGAAAATCAATATGGCAGTTCCTCAGAAAACTGGGAATCTATCTACCACAAGATCCAGCTTTATCACTCTTGGGCATATACCCAAAGGGTGCTCCATCCTACCACAAGGGCACTTGCTCAACCATGTTCATTGTGGCTTTATTGATAATAACCAGAAACTGAAAACAACCTAGATATCCCTCAACCAAAGAATGGATAAAGAAAATGTGGTACATTTACACAATGGAATATTAGTTAACTGTTAAACTCAACGACATCATGACATTTGCAGGCAAATGATGAAACTAGAAAAAAAAATCATCCTTAGCGAGTTAATCCAGACCCAGAGAGACAAATACAGTATGTGCTCACTCAAAAGTGGATATTAACTGTTAAGTAAATGATAATCAAGCTACAACCTACAGATCCAGAGACGTAAAGAGAAAGGCTTTTGGGGGGTACACACGGATCTCTCTGGGAAGGGGAAATAGAACAGAATTTGTGGTTGGATTGTGGGCGGATGGGGATGGGAATGGGACGGATCACATTGGGGAGGAATGAGATGGAGAGAGAGAGACTCAGAGAGGGATGGCTGGAAACATCCTCTTTTGGGGTGGTGTGGAAACAGTGTAGTGGAAATTTCCTGGAATCTATGAAGGTGACCCTGGCGAGGACTCCTAGTAATGGAGGATGCAGAGTCTGAATTGGCTCTCTTTGTAGCCAGGCAAGGCTTCCAGTGGTGGGCTGGGTTGCATTCCCTTGAGTTGTTGACCAAAGGGATCCCATGGAGATTCCTAAACCATCCAGGCTGATGCTAGGACAGAGGGTTATTCTCTGAAAACTGATAGGGGGTCCCCATTGCTGAGGATGACATCTACACAGATTATTGAACTTAGAGAGGTAGGGCTGGTGCTTGCCCGGAGTTTTCACCCTACATTCTGGTCACTTTTGTGTTGGAAGGTGATCTGCAGGTTACTGAAAAAGAAACCTGTATACCAACTCAGCTCCAAAATGGTCGACCTACAATCTGTTCTCCTTGCAGGATGTGCTGGGGGCAATGGTGACACAGAACTTGTCTAAATGGTCCACCTATGTCTGACTTACCTTGAGGCCCATTCTCTGAATGGGAACACCAATACCTGACACTGCTCGGATGATCAGGAACCAGACACTGGACAGCCCAGAGATCTAAGATGGTGCCTTGGCCTCCAGTTGTTATTGGAGAGGCTTCCTATGACAGTATATGGAAGTCTGACATTATACAGAGAGTGTAAATTGGAGGTCTCCATTGGGTCTTTCCCCTTGGAGCTTTAGAGAACCCCACGGAGGAGGAAGATGAAATACTGTAGGAGTCAGAGGGGTATGGAGAACACTAGGAGAACATGGCCCACAGAATCAACTAGGCAGAGCTCATACGGGCTCACAGAGCCTGGAGCAGCAAGCACAGGTACTGCGTAGGTCTGCACCAGGTGTATGTTATAACCGTTAGCTTAGTATTTTTTGTTTGATTCCTAGCAGTGGGAGCAGGCATGTCTCTGACTCTTTTACTTGCTGTTGAGACTCTTTTCCTATTGAATTGCCTTGCCTATGAGGGTTTTTGCCTTGTCTTATTGTATCTTGTTTCGTACTGTTTTGTTGCTGCTTCTTGGAGGTGTGCTCTCTTATGAAGGCAAACCTAGGGAGAGTGGATCTAGTGTGGGAGACTCAGGGGAGTGGAGGGAGGGAAAACTGTGATTGGGATGTATTGTAAGAGGGAAGAGTCTATTTTTAATTAAAAAAAGATACCGTCTCCCTGTGTCTTTAGGACAGAATCTAATCTGCTTGATGCAACGTTAAATACCACACAGGATTCTCAGCTGCTACTTTCTATTGGTTGAACGGTACCAGTATCATTTACTAGCAATTCTTAGGGAGATTTTTAAAAAATAATTTTTGTGAATTAAATCACTACCCATTTCTTCTTCCAAGGGAAGAAATATGAAGTGGGATATTCTTCTGGCCCCTCAACCCCGTCCTGGAAGATGCAGTGACCACTGGTCACTGCCTGGGCTCTCTGTCATGTGTGGAAGGGTGCTGTCTGTAAGCAGCATGCCACATTGAGATGGAGCCGTGTAAAGGTCTCAGCTCTCAGTGTAGTGGAGAACCGCCAGCTCTGACATGACAAAAACACGTCATACTTAATTCTTCAGGACCTGTGCATTTTTTATTCAAGACTCATGTACTCCTGTCTTCTCACCCAGTGAGGTATTGGGCATCTATGTTTGTGTGGTTAGTAAGTCCCCAGTGAACTTACAAAACCTGTAAGACTTGCACAACTAACTGGGCTCTGTGATTTTTCTATTGTCTCCTAACCAGAAGTTATGAGACACTTCCTGAAGTGATTAACTGGTGGGAATAGAAATTTCGAAAGAAGAAGTCACTTCTGCCTTTCAGAGGACAGAATAACACTAGCTCATGAGAACCTACTTTGCATTCTCCTGTGGTTGGGGAAATGACCTACAACTAGTTTGGGATGCGTTTGGTTGGCCTTTCTTTGCATCATCATAGTTCTAGCCATTGGCATTAAGGGCAGAACCCATTGTCTATTTGACCTGATCGTGAATCTGCCTTAGAGAGATGTGCCAGTTAGTCTACAGAGATTTCCTATATTGTTTCTCATTGCTTTGATTCTGACTCTGATTACAATCTACCTTCTTGGTTAAAATCTCTCTAGGATTCCAAGGGTTATTTAGTCTGAACATTAGATGTGCTTCTCAAAGAGGGGTTTATAATCTTTGATCCAAGACTGGTACGGATGCAGCCATTTGTGGTTCCCTTTCTGGAAACTTAACCTAAAGCGGGTGACAGTAGAGAAAACTCCACCTTTCTCCTTCCTCACCGTGACTGCTGCTCCATGAGTCACATTAGGCTGAGTTTCTGATGCGTTAGTCAAAGGACAAATTCGATGGTTGTTTGTTCTCATCCCTCATCTTGTGCAATATAGTGGCTTAGCATTAATCTTCCATTCTCTGGTGCAGAATCAGGCTGACACATTCTCAAGACACCCTTTTATTGCTTTAGAAGTAGAAGAGGCACAGTGCAGGCTGATCAGGCATCACTTGGAGGAAGTGTTGAACTCAGGCTGTTTAACCTCCAGGTAAGAGTGTCCCTGCTCTAAATGCTCTCAGCATGCAGTCAGCCTGCCAATGTCTTCTCATGTTTGAGGAGGAACTACATTTTTATAATTAGTGTTTTCTTAGGATTGAAAGATCCCTTCAATGTTTTCATACTTACCATCACCTATTTGCATATGGTACCTTTCTTAGAAAATTTAATTCCAAGAAATGTTTGAAGGGAGTTAGGAGAAATGTTAAAAAAGTATCTTTCCTGTAGTAATCAGAATTTAGATAATGATATGAGAAAAATAATATATTTAGAATTTTAGCTAAAAATGATCAAATATTTGGAAGTAATTTCTCAAGGATGCACAGAAATCACTAAAAAAGGATATAAAATACAAGAAAATAATAGTCAGATAATATATTCCTCTATAAAACTAATCTCTGTTGTAAAGTAACAATTATTTTTTAAAAATTCATTTGCCTTTTTTCAGGATTGACTGGTAATCTAAGCAGAGTGTGAAGCTGGGGCACTAGAAGATCACACAGAAGAAAAAAAGCTTCTAAGCAATCTTAAAGAAAACACTGAGGATAGCATTATACCAAGGGTAGAGTGTGTGATTACCGTGTGCAAAACCCTGGGCTCAACCCCCAGCACACTTTGCCTAGTTAAATCCAATATTAACAAAAACATGATTGTTGAGAGAAGGCTGAAGGGTCATGTTTATCCTGACAAATCACCCCAGTGCTTCTATTGTTCCTGAAGCAACCATTAGAACTGTTGCCTCTGGGGGCCTGGAAAGGGGCATCAGTAGTAGAAAGGCACCGAGTTTGATTCCCAGCACCTATGCTGGGCAACTCACAATTACCTGTTACTCTTGCCCTATGAGGATGCTCTGCCTCCACCAGCATCTGTGCTCATGAGCCTCTCCTACATGCATATGACTAAAATAAAAAATAAATAGGGTAAATTTTCACATAAAATATTCTTACTATTATATAGTCCATAGAGGGAAAGGGTCATTTAACTAAGAAGGAAATGGAAAAGAACTCACTGGAATCTCTTTTCACTATTTTACTTTTATGTTACTGCTTTAATTTATATATTAATACATCCCATTTATGCATGTCTTAGTTAGGATTTGCATTACTGTGAAAAGACACCATGACCATGGCAACTCTATATATAAAGGAAAAACGTTTAGTTGGGATGGCTCACATTTTTAGAGGTTTAGTTCATTATCATTATGGTGGGGAACATGGTGGCTGGGATTATGGTAGCCTGTAGGCAGACATGGTGCTGGAAAAGGAGCTGAGAGTCCTATATCTTGACCTGCAAACAACAGAAAGTGGTCTGAGACAATAGGTGTGGCTTGAGCATATATGAGACCTCAAAGCCCACCCCTACAGTGTCATACTTCCTCCAACAAGGCCATACCTACTCCAACAAAGCCACACCTCTCAATAGTGCCACTTCCTATGATTTTATGGGGATTAATTGCATTCAAAGTACCACACTGACCTATGCCAAATGTAATAAATGCATCTGAAAAATAAGATATTTTGATTAAAATGTATTTTTATTTGTCAAAGAATCTGATATTTAAAACCATTTAGAAAAAATGAACTTGGCCCTAACATGAAAAGTTACATATAATTGTTATTTTAAGACTTTGTCTACAATAAAAAAATACCATACAAACATTGAATTGTTAGATTTCTTTGAACAATGTGTTTTTCCCTTAATATAAAATGATGTTTGAAGAGAGGAATCAGCTATCCACATTGTGCTGAAGGTATTGGCGGCGAGACCAACTATATTTTCTTCTATTGTGACTGAGAGAGAGGGACATTCAAAGAGAGAAGCAGGAGCAGGACTGAGGAAGAACACTCTTTTCACTTGTGGTTTGAAATGAAAAGAAAATGAACATCTATTTTTTAAATTTGGTAATCACATTCTTATTGTGGAGGATAAGAGTGTTGCAGCTCTGACATTGGGGATTTATAGAAGATATTACTAATTTAGTGTGGAAGGTCCTTCTGTATATGTGTTGCTTTTATTGGTTAATGAATAATGAAACTGCTTTGGGCCTCTAGCAGGGCAGAAAAGAGGTAGGCAGGAAAAAGTAAACTGAATGCTGGGAGAAAGAAGGCAGAGTCAGTGAGAAGCCATGTAACCCTGGTGGAGACAGACATTGGAACTTTACCTGGTAAGCCCCAGCCTCATGGCAATATACAGATTAATGGAGATGGGTTAATTTAAGATATGAGTTACCCAGAAATACTCTTAAGCTATTGGCTAAACAGTATTGAAAATAATATGGTTTCTGTGTGATTATTGTGGGCTGAGCAGTCAGGAACTAACTAGTGGCCTCCTACAGCACTAATTGTTACAGAATTCACTAGCAAATTTCTAGGGACACGAAAGATTTCAGAAAGGGATTTCATGGCTGAGATGTTTGCTCAGTCGTAGAGCACATGCCTTAACATGTCCAGATCAATTCTCAGCGCATCAAAATGAAGAAAGAGGAGGAAAAGGATCCCAGACTGTTAATGGAGGGCACAGCCCAGCAGAATTGGGTAATCCAAAACGGTGAATGTGGTTGCCAGCTGTTCTCATTATCAATTCTACTGAGATGTGTGCGTCCACACCTGCATTGGTTGGGTCTAATCTAGGAGCCTAAGAGAAGTTCCAAGTGGCGGCTTGAGTCATGCCACTATGCCTTAAATTAAAACGGTCTTGAATAAAGTATGTAACATGAAAGAGCATGCAGTTCAAGAGAGAAGGTCTCTTCCAGAGGACTAGAGCACAGGCTCTGAAAGGAGCAGGCCCATACCTGTCGTTTTTCACTTCTCTCCTGGTTTTGTGTTTGGTTCTCACATATAGAGTACGTGAGTATGTGGACACATCATTGGGTGATAGTGGAGTCGAAGGGAATTGAATGTGGCTCTTATCTGGGCCCCAAATGTGCCAAAGACAGCAAAGGATCTCCTACTGGCTACTCTTAGTTCCCTTCAGGCTACAGTCTAAAGACCCTGAACCCCTATACAGTTTGACTTCAGCCAGGCTTGGAAGCTGAAATTCAGTGAACACATACTTAATGATGGTGCTCAATACTTATTTAAATATTAATTAGCTTACCCTAAATGCCCTGCAATGGAGATGTTATCAACTCCATTTTATACACCACACAGCCAAGACTCTGAACTAATGAATACTGGTTTCTTTCTTTCTTTCTTTCTTTCTTTCTTTCTTTCTTTCTTTCTTTCTTTCTTTCTTTCTTTCTTTCTTTCTTTCTTTCTTTCTTCCTTTTTCTTTTCTTTTCTTTCTTCCTTCCTTCTTTCCTTCCTTCCTTTATTCGATTTTTTTTAAAAAAATACCAATCCAAATTCCCACTCCCTCCCCTCCTTCCGTTCCCTCCACACACCCTCCCACCCCACCCCCATCTAATCCTAAGAGAGGGTAAGGCACACTGCTTTGTGGAAGGTCCAAGGCCCTCCCTACTCTCTCTAGGCTGAACAAGGTATCCGAAGAGAATAGGTTTTCAAAAAGCCAGTACATGCGTTGAGATAAATCCTGGTGCCACTGCCAGTGGCCCCATAGTCTGCTCCAGCCATGCAACTGTCACCCACATTCAGAGAGACTAGTTTGGTCCTATGCTTGTTCCTTCCCAGTCCAACTGGGGTTGGTGAGCTCCCATTAGCTTAGGTAGACTGTTTCAATGAGTGTCCCCATCGTGGTCTTGACCTCTACTCATATTCTGACTCCTCCCACTCTTCAGCTGGACTTTGGGAGCTCAGTCCAGTGCTCTGATGCAGATCTCTGCCTCTGTTTCCATCAGTTGTTGGGCAAAGGTTCTATGGTGATATTTAAAATAATCATCGGTCTGAATACAGGGCAAGTCAAGATTGGGTCCCCTCTCCTCTATTGTTTAGGGTCTTAGGTGGGGTCATCCTTGTGGATTCCTGGAAATTTCTCTAGAGCCAGATTTCTGCTAACCCTATAATGGCTCCCTCAATCAAAATATCTCTTTCCTTGCTCTTATCTCTGCTCTTCCTCCATCTCGACTATCCCATTCCCTCAAGTTCTCCTCAATATTCCCCTTCTCCCCTTGTCTTCCCCTTCTACCCTTCTTTCTTCCCCCCATTCCCATGCTCTCAATTTTGTCAGGAAGTCTTGTTCGTTTCCAGGTGGGCCTATGTATGTTTTTCTTTAGGTTCACCTTATTACTCAGCTTCTCTAGGCTCATGAACTATAAGCTCAATGTCCTTTGTTTATAGCTAGTATCCACTTATGAGTGAGTACATACTATATTCATCTTTTTGGGTCTGGGTTACCTCATTCAGGATAGTGTTTTCTAATTCCATCCATTTGCATGCAAAATTCAAGATGTCATTTTTTTAACCGCTAAATAGTACTCTAATGTGTAAATGTGCCACATTTTCTTTATCCATTCTTCAGTTGAGGGGCATCTAGGTTGTTTCCAGATTCTGGCTATTACAAGTAATGCTGCTATGAACATAGCTGAACAAAAGCTTTTGTAGTATGATTGAGTATCTTTTGGGTATATGCCCAAGAGTGGTATTGTTGGATCCTGATGTAGGTTGATTCCCAATGTACTGAGAAACCGCCATACTGATTTCCAAAGTGGTTGTACAAGTTTGCATTCCCACCAGCAATGGATGAGTGTTCTCTTTACTTCACATCCTCTCCAGCATAAGCTATCATTAGTGTTTTTGATCTTAGCCATTTTGACAGGTGTAAGATGGTATCTCAGAGTTGTTTGATTTGCATTTCCCTTATAGCTAAGGATGTTGAATATTTCCTTAAGTATCTTTTGGCCATTTAAGATTCTGCTGTTGAGAATTCTGTTTAGTTCAGTACCCTATTTTTTAATTGGGTTATTTAGAATTTTACTGTCTAATTTTTTGAGTTCTTTATATGTTTTGGAGATCAGTCCTTTGTCTGATGTGAGGTTGGTGAAGATCTTTTCCCATTCAGTAGGCTGCCTTTTTGTCATAATGACTGTGTCCTTTGCTCTACAGAAACTTCTCAGTTTCAGGAGGTCCCATTTATTTATTGTTTCTCTTAGGGTCTGTGCTACTGGGGTGATATTTAGGAAGTGGTCTCCTGTGCCCATGCATTGAAGACTACTTCCCACTTTCTCTTCTATCAGGTTCAGTGTGGTCAGATTTATATTGAGGTCTTTAATCCATGTGGACTTAAGTTTTGTGCATGGTGATAGATATGGATCTATTTTCATTCTTTTACAGGTTGACATCCAGTTATGCCAGCACCATTTGTTGAAGATGCTTTCTTTATTACATTGTAAAATTTTGGCTTTTTTTGTCAAAAATAATGTGTTCATAGGTGTGTGGATTAATATCCGGTCTTCAATTTGATTCCATTGGTCAATGTCTCTGTTTTTATGTCAATACCAAGCTGTTTTCATTGCTGCAGCTCTGTAATAGAGCTTGATATCAGGGATGGTGATGCCTCTGGAAGTTCCTTTATTGTATAGGATTGTTTTGACTATCCTTGGTTTTTTGCTTTTTCATATGAAGTTGATTATTGTTCTTTCAAGGTCTGTGAAGAATTGTGTTGGGATTTTGATGGGGATTGCATTGAATCTATATATTGCTTTTGGTAAGATTGCCATTTTTATTATGTTGATCCTCCCTATCCAAGAGCATGGGAAATGTTTCTATTTTTTGGTATACTCTTCAGTTTCTTTCTTCAAAGACTTAACGTTCTTGTCAAATAGATTTTTCACTGCTTTGGTTAGTGTTGCCCCAAGATATTTTATGTTATGTGTGGCTATTGTGAAAGGTGATATTTCTCTGATTTTTCTCTCAGCTTCTTTATTATTTGTGTGTAGGAGGGCTACTGATTTTTTTAGTTGATCTTGTATTCTGCTATATCACTGAGGTTATTTATCTCTGGTATAGTTTTCGGGGTCACTTATGTACAATATCATATCATCTGCAAATAACAAAAGTTTGACTTCTTCCTTTCCAATTTGAATCCCCTTGATCTCCTTATGTTGTCTTATTGCTGTTGCTAGAATTTCAAGCATTATATTGAAGAGATATGGAGAGAGTGGACAGCCTTGTCTTGTACGGATTTTAGTGGCATCACTTTGAGTTTTTCTACATTTAATTTGATGTTGGCTGTCGACTTGCTGTATATAGCTTTTATCATAATTAGATATGATCCTTGTATCCATGATTTCTCCAAGGTCTTTATCAGGAAGGGGTGTTGGATTTTGTCAAATGCTTTTTCAGTATCTAATGAAATGATCATATGTTTTTTCTTTTAGTTTATTTTTATGATGGATTACATTGATAGATTTTCCTGTGTTGAACAAGTCCTGCATCTCTGGGATGAAGCCAAGTTGATCATGGTGGTTGATTTTTTTGATGTGTTCTTAGATTCAGTTTGCCAGTATTTTATTGAGTATTTTTGCATTCGTGTTCATGAGTGAGATTGGTCTGTAATTCTCTTTCTTGGTAGACTGCTTGTGTGGTTTTGGTATCAGGGTATTTGTAGCTTCATAAAAAGAGTTTGGCAATGTCCCTCCTGTTTCTATTATGTGGAACACTTTAAGGAGTATAGGTATTAGCTCTTCTTGGAAGTTCTGGTAGAATTCTGCACTAAAATCATCTGGTCCTGGAATTTTTTTGGTTGGGAGGTTTTTGATGAGGTTTTCTTTGCAGATTATAGGTCTATTTAAATTGCTCACCTGGTCTTGATTGAATTTTGGTATATAATATCTATCTAATAAATTGTCCATTTGTTTTACATTTTTTAATTTTGTGGAGTACAGGTTTTTGTAATATGACCCAATGATTCTCTGAATTTCCTCTGTGTCTGTTGTTATGTCTTCCCTTTTCATTTCTGATTTTGTTAATTTGGATGTTCTTTCTCTGTCTTCTGATTAGTTTGGATAAGAGTTTGTCAATTTTGTTGATTTTCTCAAAGAACCAGCTCATTGTTTCAATGATTCTTTGTATTGTTTTCTTTGTTTCTATTTTTTTGATTTTAGCCCTCAATTTGATTATTTCCTGTCTTCTATTCCTCCTGGGTAAGTCTGCTTCTTTTTGTTCTAGAGCTTTTAGGTGTGCAGTTAAGTCACTAATGTGAACTTTCTTCATTTTCTTTATTATACTTAGTGCTATGAACTTTCCTCTTAGCACTGCTTCAGAGTGTCCCATAGGTTTGGATATGTTTTGCCTTCATTTTCGTTGAATTCAAGGAAGACTTTAATTTCCTTATGATTTCTTCCTTGACCCAGAGTGCTTTGGTAGTTGACTGTTCAATTTCCATGAGTTTATAGGCTTTCTGAGAGTAGTATTGTTGTTAAATTCTTACTTTAATTCCTGGTTTGGTATCTGTGGATGTTAGATTTGTTACCGAGTATGTGATCAATTTTAGAGAAGGTTCCATGAGGTGCTGTGTTTGGGTGGGATGTTCTATAGATGTCTGTTAAATCCATTTGACTCATTACATCTGTTAGATCTCTTATTTCTCTGTTAAGTTTCTGTCTGGTTGACCTGTCCATTGGCGAGAGTGGAGTGTTGAAGTCTCCTACTATTAGTGTGTGGGGTTTGATGTGTGATTTAAGTTTTAGTAATGTTTCTTTTACATATGTGGGTGCTCTTGTATTAGGGGCATAGATGTTCGGGATTGAAACTGCATCTTGATGAATTGTTCCTGTTATGAGTATAAAGTGTCCTTCTCCATCTCTTCTGATTGATTTTAGTTTGAAATCAATTTTGTTAGATACAAGGATAGCTACACCCGCTTGTTTCTTAGATCCATTTGATTGGAAAACCTTTTCCCAACTCTTTACTCTGAGATCTTTGAGGTTTAGGTGTGTTTCTTGTATACAGTACAAGGCTGGACCCTGTTTTCATATCCACTCTCTTAGCCTGTGTCTTTTTATAGGTGAATTGAGTCCATTGATATTAAGCAATATTAATGACCAGTGATTGTTAATTCCAGATATTTTTCAATAGTAGCATTTATGTTTCCTTTTTTTAGATTATGCTGGTGGAGGTTTATCAGATGCCTATGTTTTGTGGGTACAGTTAGCTTCTTTGTGTTGGGGTTTACTTCTAGTACTTTCTGTAAGGCTGGGTTTGTGGATATTGTTTAAATCTGTTTTTGTCATTGAATATTTTGTTTTCTCCATCGATGGTGAATGAAAGATTTACTGGGTACAGTAGTCTGGGCTTGCATCCATGGTCTTTTAGTGTCTGCAGCACATCTATCCAGGACCTTCTGGCTTTCATGGTTTCCATTGAGAAGTCAGGTGTAATTCTGATAGGTTTGCCTTTATATATTACTTGCCCTTTTTCCTTTGCAGGTCTTAATATTCTTTCTTTATTCTGTATGTTTTGAGGCAAGAGAAGGTTTTTATTTTTTGTTTTTTGAGCCAGTCTGTAAGCTTCTTGTATCTTCATATGGATAGACTTCTTTAGCTTGGGAAAATTTTCTTTTATGATTTTGTTGAATATATTTTCTGTGCCTTTGAGCTGGAGTTCTTCTCTCTCTTCTACCCCTATTATTCTTAGTTTTGGTCTTTTCATGGTGTCCCAGATTTCCTGGGTGTTTTGTGTTAAGAGTTTGTTGGATTTAATGTTTTCTTTCACCAATGAGTCTATTTCCTCTATAGTATCTTCAATGATTGAGATTTTTCTTCTATCTCTTGCATTCTGTTGGTTATACTTGTCTCTGTAGCTCCTGTTCATTTTCCCAGATTTTCCATATCCAGAGTTCCCTCAGTTTGTGTTTTCTTTATTGCCTATATTTCAGTCTTCAAGTCTTTAACTATTTCCTTCACCTGTTTGATTGTCTTTTTCTTGGTTTGCTTGGGTTTCTTTGAGGGATTTAATTAATTTCTTCCAATTTTTGTTTGTCTTCTCCATTTCTTTAAGGAATTTTTTTCATTTCCTCTTTAAAAGTCTCCATCATTTTTGTAAAGTTATGTTTAAAGTCATTTTCTTCTGCTTCTTCTGGGTTAGGATGATCAAGTTTTTCTGTTGTGTGACCACTGGGTTCTGGTGTTAGCATGTTGCTTTTTAGGTTGTTGGAGGAATTCTTACATTGGCGCCTACCCATCTCTTCCTTCAAATGAGGCCTGCAGTGTCTTTGTGTTTTGGTCCAATCTTTGCAGTGGCTGTCTGAGTGTTTGGGAGTTTTTCTTGATCTGCTCTGTACTGTCAATGTCTGTCTCAGAAAGTCCCTGAGGTCTCTATGAACCTGCTCCCTTGGTCTTCTCTCCTGGTGTGCTCTCTTGGTGTTCTGTCTTAATCCCCAGTGTTGTAGCAAGCTCTAGCTCTTAGGGTGTCACTAGTAGCTTGGGGGGTCCAGTGGATGGTTTGGGTTTTGGGGGAGCCTAGCCACAGGAAACTCCCTGCTGGTTGGCTAGAAAAGCCGAGGGAGTTAGGAGAGGGCTCGGGATTTTGTCCCACTGGGGAGGACTTCTTTTCCTTTTCCCGTTTCTTCCTCACCCCTCACTTCTTTGGCACAAAGTCCTGCTGTATTGCCCAGGCAAGGAAACATTCACTCTAGCAGCTCTAATTCTCTCTGTGTTTGAAATGTATGATGTCATGTTATCATACTGGGTGTTTTCACTGCTCTAAAAATGTCTATCCTCTTCTGTTTTACCCTTCTCTCCTCTCAACCTTTAATAGCCACTGATTCTCATGATTTCCACACTTACCTCGTCCATAGTGTCAGATGGTTGAAATCATACATTATGTAGCTGCGTAAAGTATCTGTGGAGGCCAGGAGAGGGTGTAAGATCCTCTGGAACTGGAGTTACAGGCATTTTTGAGAGGCTGTATGGGTACTGGGAATGTAGCCTGTGTCCATCCTTTGCAACAAGAGCACAAGCTCTTAACTGAAGAGCTATTGCTACAGTCCCTTATTAGGTTTCTGTTATTAGTAACTGGTATTATCTCTCTGTTTTTCTTATCTCACCTAGAGGCTCATCAATTTTATTAATATTTGTAAAGAGCCTGCTTGTGATTTTATTGGTTATCTTTATTTTAGGATTAGGTAGGGAAAAATAAATTCACAAAGCAGAAATAGAAAATTTGGAGTAAAAATTAGGAACAAGTCATCAGGAATCAGGACAAGATTTCTTCCTTCCAAATCCTAATCAGGAAGCCACTTCAGTTTCTCAAAACCGGGACTTCACCTATGCCAAGAACTGGATGTGACTGGCTTCCTGGTAAGGTTGGAGAAGGCTGGGCAGACTTGGGTGGGGTTGGATCCCTGGCAGGCAGGTGAGCACAGCCCACCACACCCTCAGGGCACACCCTTCCTTCTCTGAGGCAGGTGAGTCTCCGTCTCCGTCTTCTCTTCCTTTTTGCTGCTCAGTCTCCCCACTCTGCCTACCCTCTCATTACCTTCTATGTTTTCTTATTTCCCGTTTCTTTTCCTTTGTGTTGGCTCCCACTGGGAATATGGCGGGACTGAAATCTGCATGCATCTATTGATCAGAGGGAATTTACTTTTCCTATTTTTGCTTGAAAAGATGATTACCCTCAAGTTAAAGTTAACCTGATAAAAAGCAAGCTGATGAGGGTAGGGGTGTGGGTGGGTTTGGGGGTTCTGAGCCTGACCTTAATAAAAGCTGAAGCGCTGGAGCCCAGGCACCCTCTACTCCCATCCAGAAATGACAGACAGGGAAGGCCATAGGGCACCCACCCACAAGGAATTCTTGTCTTCCCAGAGTGGCATTCCCTACTTTCTCTGAACATCCTGTGGAGTATGCTACACACAAAAAGCATCCTTCAGAATTGATTTCTTTTTGAACAAAATGCCTGGAATGCCTAAAGTCACTGTTGCATCAAAAAAATATCTAGTATCTGCCCAGATACAGAATGGGGGCTGGGAAGTTAGCTCAGTTGATAAAATCCTTGCCTCGTTAACATGGAGACCTGAGTTTGATCCCCAGAAGCCACTAAGGGGGTGGAACACATGATGATGTGTGCTTGTCATCCCAGTTTTGGGGAGGCAGAGACAGGTGGGGCTTGATGGCCTGGTAGCCTAGAGAGCCTGGTGAGCTCCAGACCAGCAGGAGACCATGTCTCCAAAGATAACAAGTGGATGGTGTCTTGACATTGCCAAAGTTGTTCTCTAGTTTGTACATGGCCATGCGCCAGCATGCACCTATCCACAAACATGCACACACACACATACGCACACACGCACACACACGCACACACGCACACACGCGCACACACACATGCATGCACATACGCACAAAACTGAGCACTGAATAATTTTATACCTAGAGACCCAGTTGGAGAAACACAATTTTTTTCAGGAGATGAAACCCAGATAATGGGTTTCTCTACCACTGAATTGCTCATCACGAGTAACACCGAGGCCAGAATTCATAGCTACATTTGAGGCTAGGATAACAGAGTGCCACTGGGTAATGGGGTCAAGAACCCATGTACAAAGTGCAGTGAGTTTCATACCCAGGAAGCTGAAGATGAAAGAAAAAGAATCAGAATGAAATTGTGTTCATTTACGCCTGTAATCCCAGCACTGCGGAAGGTAAGGCAGGAAGATCTCCAGTTCTAGGCTAACTAGAGCTGTAGTGAAATCCTGTCTAAAATAGTGTGTGTGTGTGTGTGTGTGTGTGTGTGTGTGTGTGTGTTAGTACAAATGAGTGAAGAAATATGTACCTCCAGCTCTTGGCATCCCTTCCACGTGGATGAATGGTCTCATGGGGAACAATTACCATAGGCCCCTGGTGGATGCAGATCCCAGAGGACTCATTTTTATGAATCCTTCCATTGTATCTCAGGGTTTAATACTTTATTTCCCCAGTTCTTTCTGGAAATAGGCATATTTGTAATGATCTTACCTGTCTGTTAAGAGTGGTTTAGTGATGTTCTTTAATTTCATAAACAGGCAGGGGAACACTGGTGACATACTGCAGACTTGGTCCCAGATATGAATGAATAGAATTCTCCATCCCATTTCTCAGAGCTTCAATGTATAGATAGAATTTAAATCTTGGAGTCTGTTTCCCTTCCCCGATAGGGTGACAATGTATTTTCATAGATAAGATTTTGTAATGAAACTAAAAATTGATTGCAGAAATGCAATTAAACCGTCAAATATTTTTGCCACAAACACTTTCCAAATATCTTGCAAGTGTGGGCACAACCTGTACCTCAAGATGCAAAGACAGAGACAGCGTTATAATCCTGCATCTGGGTGTGTTGGGTGACAAGGACAGGGGGAACTAATCATGCACTCCACCTCAAAATCACTAGCTCTGGCAAGTTTCAGGCTTACTACAAAGCATTTCCTTATTTTCACTAGGTATTTTCTAGTTGACAGAGTGTTTTCTCTTTCAACTTTGTCTGTGGATCAGTGATCTGTGTGTCTGTAGTGTCACCTCTAGGTCCCCACCTCCAGGTCTCCTTGCCAGCCTCTTCCCTGTTCAGTCACGTGTTCTTCGTGTTCTTTTGTTGTAGATGAGAGTTCTTTGCAAGCACTTTGCCAAGACCTGCAGTGAGTTGGACACGCCCTGGCCTTCAGGAGAAGGACATCTCTTTTTGTCCACAGAAACCACAGTTCCTAAACCAGCAGGATTTTCTGGTCATTTTTTTCCCTCTTCCTACTATTTCCTTTTGCCCTTCCATGAAGGTAGAAGAAAGCTGGTTCCTTCTTCACTTTTGGGCCTTATTTCCGGAGATCTCCTGCTGGGGCTATCATCTTGGAGAAACAAGGAGAGGAAGGGTTTTGCTTCCCTCTTGATCTGCTGGCCAGGGCTTCTTGTCTACAGAACCAACTTGCTGCGGCGCTGCAGAACACAGTCTCCTGACTCAAATCAGAAACTATGGAGGTCTAGAGAAGCGGTTCTCAACACATGGGTTGAGACCCCTTTGGTGGTCAAGTGGTCCTTTCTCAGGGGTCACCTAAGACCATCCGAAGACATGGAGATTTGTGCCATGATTCACAACAATAGCAAAATTTTAGTTATGAAGTAGCAACAAAAGTAATTTTATGATTGGAGGTCACCACAACATAATAAACTTAAAAACCAAACAAAGCGAACAATCTACCTCCCTCCTCCATCTTTTCAATACTTCTTCATTCATCCTAGTGGCATTGGGAGCTTTGATGGGTCATGCAGAATACCCTTATGGCCAATCATCTCCACCCGCGAAATGTTCATTGCACGAGTCATTGGCTCAAGGCCTCTGGCACACCACCATCACTGGACATTCACCAAAATTCCTCTTAGATATCCTGCTGTTGCCCCTAGTCATGAAGATGCTGTGGTTATCATTCTATAGGACCAGTCCCTTCACACACTCCAGCAGGCCATAGATGAGGTAGATGTTAGGGTGGGCCAACCCAAGGCTCAGGATGTGGGTCTGGGTGGTAGCTGAGCAGGTCAGTCTGGGTTACTGGGACCAGCCACCTCAGATGAGGGGCAAAGCCAGCTCTCCTGTGTCCTTGCCAATGGGGCCAACTCTCCCACATCCGTGATGGGGCATGGGGCCAGTTTTCCCAAACGTAGGAGGGGCAGTTCTCCTGCTGCAATGTCCATTGAGGGGTGGGGCCAGGTATTCCAGGGCCAGTGAGGGGTGGGGCGAGATTAGCATGGATCTCAACACCCATGTGTTCCTATGATCCTCTGTGGTAACTAACACGGGCCATGGACATCATCACAGACCCCAGCCGCAGCTGCAAAACGGATCCAGACGTGACCCTCGGCAGCAACACAGGCTGGGATGTCACCATGGCCCTCGTGGTACCACAGCTCACCCATTTCAGTATGGCCCCAGCAGCAGCAAGGCCCTCAGACACCGACATGGCCTCAAGTGACTGTCCAGACCCTGGGTGGAGACAGGAGCCACAGTCATCGACCCAGACCCTGACTGCTGCTGGGCCAGGGACCCAGACATAGCTTTCAGGAGCAGCTTGGGTCCAGAAGACACCATGACCCTGTGTGGCAGTGCAAGCTACTCAGATCAGCATGGCCCCAGTGGCGGAACAGCTCTCAGACACCAAGATGGCCTCAGATTGCAGCCCAGACCCTGGGCATCCATGTAGCCTTTGTTGGTACCATGGACCATGGTCATCAACGAAGAACCCGGATGTGGTAGGACCATGGACCCAGACAGGGTCCTCAGTAGCAGCCTGGGATGTAGTAGGACCATGGCTCCAGGTGACAGTGCAGGTCACTCATGGTGTGGCCCTCATGACGGCATGGCCATTGGGCACCAACATGGTCACAGACTGCAGCCTACACCCCAGGCATCGCTCTGGCTTTAGTGCAATGCAAACCCTGGCTGTGGTAGGACCATGGGCCCAGACATGGTCCTCATCAACAGTCTAGGCTTGGATATCATCTTGGCTCCAGATGGCAGCACAGACTTCTCAGCTCAGCATGGGATCAGTGGCAGCATGGCTGTCTACAGCATGGTACCGGGTGGTGGCCTAGACCCCTAGCATTGGCATGGTCTTCAATGGCATCAGGAGCTACAGACATTAGCACAGAGTTGGGCTACAGTAAAGCCACTGACCCAGACATGGTTCTCAGCTGCAGTCTCGGCCCAGATGTGCTGCGGGAGTACCTTACACTGCTTCAGCCAATAGTCGCTGAAGCACGAGCCCACAGTGCTGCAGGAGCGCCTTCAGCTCCGTCAGCCAATAGCCCAATAGCCGCTGAAATACCAGCCCACTGGGGCGTGGTATATTTCTCTTTAAAAGAAGAGCGGCAAGCCTCGGCTAGGCCTCTTGGTTCCGGCACTTGGTTCCGGCTCCTGCTCCCGGCTCCTGCTCCAGCGACTAGGCTCCCTTCCTGACAGTTTATGGTGTATGTAAGTTTTACCCCCCAGAATAAATACCCCTTTAAAACATAACTGGTGTGGGATTGATTCGCCGTTACAGATGTCACCATGACACCATGTCGTCATGCAGGCCACTCAGATATATGTGGCCCTAGCTGCAGCATGACCTTCAGATCTCCACCTGGCCTCAGGTGATGGTCCAAAGTCCAGGTATGTGCACAGTCCTGATATATCCATATCAGGAGCTATGGATAGCAACCCAGACCCTGGATATAGTTGGGCCATGGATTCAGACTTGGCCCTATATTACAGTTCAGGCATCCCTGTGACCTTGGTGACAACAAGGGGACATGGGCATCAGCACAGACCCTGACTGTGGTAGGACCACAGACCCAGACGTAGCCCTAGGCAGCAGCCCAGGATGCAAACAGTCTGCCACCATCAGCCCACTCCTCAGCGCCTTTGCCTCTTCAGAGCTTCCTCTCACCACAGACTCTAACCATTCTGCCTCTCTTTCTCTCCCATTTCTCCTCCATATACCTGGTCATCATAATGGCATCCTGTGGTTGCCTTCAGAACCCAAGCTTGGGTGGTTTTATTTTTATGCATTTTATTAAACGGAGATAGGTGAAAAAGGGTATCTTCTGTCCAGGCAACTTTTTTTTAAATTTAACTTTTACAACAATATTTTCTTATTTTATATATCATTTCCAGTTCCTTCTTCTTTTCCTCCTACCTCTCCCCCATCTTCCACCCATACCACCCCCATCCACTCCTCAGAGAGGGTAAGGCTTCCCATGGGGAGTCAACAAAGTCTGGCACATCACTTTGAGGTAGAACCAAGGCCTTCCTTGCTGTATCTAAGCTGAGCAAGGTATCCCTCCAAAGAGAATGTGCTCCAAAAAGCCAGTTCATGTGCTAGGGATAAATCTGAGTACCATTGCCAGTGGCTCCGCAGACTGCTCAGCCACACAACTGTCAGGCATATTCAGAGGGCCTAGTTTGGGCCTTATGCAGATTCCCCTTGCTGTTAGCCCGGAGTCAGTGAGCTCCCACTAGCTCAGATGAGGAAGCTATTATGGGGCTAGTAAGAAAGCTGGCACTAGGAAAATTCCCAGGAATCTACAAGGATGACCCCGGCTAAGACCATAAGCAATAGTGGAGAGGGTACCTTAACTGACCTTTGCCTTTAATCAGATTGATGACTACCTTAATTGTCGTCATAGAAACTTTATCTAGCAACTGATGGAATCAGATGCAGAGAGATCCACAGCTAGCACTGGGCAGAGCCCTCAGAGTCCAATCAAAGGGAGGGAGGAGCAATAATATGAACAAAGGGGTCAAGGCCAGGATGGGAATACCCACAGAAACAGGTGACTTTTTATAGAGCCTCCTGTGTCTGAATCACAGATGAAACTCAGGGGTCAAGCCCTTGCCTAGTGTCCCTGGGGCCCTGGATTCCATCACATGTAGTAGGAAAAGACAAAGCTGTGTGACTTGATTTTTAAGTACTGCTAGATCCTCAGAGCCAGTGGTGTCCCCAGTCATTGATGAAGAAGGTTTGATGATTAGACTGCAGTATACACAGATAAGAACTACCAGAAAATATTAGTGAATCCTTCTAGCTTGCCATATTTGTATGGGGTAGTTGGTTGTGATTGTTATGAAAGTGATGGGTGTTCTTTCACATGTCCAAGCCATCCCCTCTCCCCTCATTATCCTCCTCCTTTTTCTTTGTTTTTGTTTTTGAAATAGAGTTTCTCTGTGTAATAACCCAGGCAGTCCTAAAACTTGCCTTGTAGATGAGGCTGGCCTTGAAGTTCCAGAGAGTCACCTGCCTCTGTCTCCTGAGTCCTAGGATTAAAGGTGTGCCACCACCACCTGTCCATCTTCTTTACTGAGGGGTAAAACCCAGTGTGCTAGCGTGGGTTTTCAGTTCCTGTCACAGCTGATTTTCTCTTGCCGACAACTCAGGGTGGATGAGACAGAGCATTTAGGTTTCCTAGGGCGGGGATTGGAAATGACAGAGCTAAGTTAGAGCATGACACCTACAAGCCGTGGAAGTCCTGTCTCCGTGCAGTGCACTACAGACCATGTAGAAATCTCCAGGTGGTTTAGATTTAGGATGAGGTCAGGCAGTAAGGGTTAATATAGGATGGGAGTCACATGATCATGTCGGATCATGTCCGTCATTGCCAAGGATGTACTTCACCCTATGAAGTTTACCTCTCAATCTAAGACATTTTACCCAAGTAGAGGATCTGAAGTTAGTTAGCCCAGGTTAGCCTGTACCTCGTTGTTTTTACTGTTTCTGTTCCAGGTGTTATGATTATAAATCTGGACCATTAATGCCCAGCTAGAGTTTCATTTCATCAATCAGCTCATGGCTTGCTACTGGGAGATGCTGGCGTGACAATGTAGTTTTAATTTTTCTCATGACATTTTTGGAGGATTTTTTTTTTCAGAATCTAAATTGTCAAAGGTAGCTTAGCGTTTTCTTAGAAAACTATATCCTACAATATTAGTCTTAGGGTTATACAATACACAGGAAGGGGGTAGGCACATCTGCAAACAGCAGAGTCTGCATCAACTTCATTCAAAAAACAGTAAGTTTTGCAGCCACCAAAACAGCCTGGGCCAGCTTTAGCCTTGATGCAGGGCTGTCTGTTCAATTAGTTCACCATAGTGAGAAAGTCTATATGAAGGTTCAAGAATATTATGTGTATACTGAACTCACAGACTTGGTCTAGAACTTTAAAGAAAACTGGAATTTTAAAGTTAAAAATTATGTCATTCTTGTCATTACGTCTGTGGGTGTAAACTGCTATCAGCAACATCTGGGACTGCCTTGCTATGCTCATGTTGTATGGTAGATGTGTTATAGATGCTGCACACACTTCTGTGCATAGTCTTTGAAAATTTAGCTTTGACAGAAATAATGTAAAGTACATAGGAACTGTGTGTATGGAAACATAAATCATCATTATTATAATATGAAAGAGCTGGGGAGACCTCATTGCCTACTCCCAGGAGGAAAGAGTCCTTAAGATGGTTGTTATAAAGAAGGCTTAATGTCAGAGGTAAGTGCGAGCTTGTATACACAATAATCCCAATTTAAAAGACACAGTTGAGGTGGATATTAAATGTAGTGACAAAGTTTCATTTTATAGGGACAACCTGCCTTCTGAAGGGTAAAGTCGTGCCAGCATTGGTTGAGAAAGCTACCTTAAACACTTAGACGTTTCTAGGTGCTGGGATATGATGTCCACTCTGTCCTTACATGTCTTAGCTATAATAAGCATATATTGTACAAGCAGGATGATCAATAACTACTAGAGAGGAAAATAGCCTGAAGTCTCAGCTGTGTTTTCTTTTAACTTCTATGATCATTAGAAGGAGAATGGACCCCTAGGTTCATATATTTGAATTCTTGGTTCTCAGTTGGTGGAACTGTTTGGGAAGGTTTGAGAGTGTCAGGTCCAAAAGAAATCCAGGACAGATAAATAGTTAACAGTGGTATTTATTAGCATATTAAAGCCTATGTTGGTCTCCAGGTTCTCTCAGAAATTGAGTCAAATAAATTTGTTTAGGGGAGTGTGGTAGCTTAATGTAGAACAATTAGTTCCCATAAGCCCACAGGCAGTGGCACTATTAGGAGGTGTGGCTTTGTGGAGTAGTTATGGTCTTTTTGGAGAAAGTGTGTCACTGTTGGGGTAGACTTTCAGGTCTCCTATGCTGTGACCTGCAAATCAAGATGTAGAACTCCCAGCTACTTCTGCATCACCATGTCTGCCTGCATGCCACCATGTTGTACCATGATGATAATGGACTAAACCTCTGAAAATGTAAGCCACCCCAATTAAATGTTTAATATATTTTGATCATATTCACCTCTCCACTACCCTCTTTTGTTCCCTTCTTTTCTCATATGTGACACCTGATTCTTGCTGTATAGTCATCTGATTAGGTTCCTTGTATGGTGGAAAATGTGCCAACCACTTTGAGTCTATCTGATTTTTCTTAACATAATGAAAACCAACTGTGTTAATTTTTTTTTTGAAAATGACATTACTTGGTTCTTCAAGGATAGATCCTATGGAGTCTAAATGTCTCCTTTTCCTTATCCATTCATCTGTTGCTGGGTATGTAAGCTGATTTTATGACTGTTGTAGATACTGTAATACTAGACCTGTTTGTGCAGGTATATCTGTTTTACAATGGCTTTGATTGCTTCAGATGTGTACCAGGAGTAGCATAGCTGGGTCACATGGTCAATCTAGTCTTAATTTTTTGGTGGATCTCATCAAAGGTGTTTGTAATAACTGTATTAATATAGATTTCTACCCAGCATCTTGGAAGGAGTATTCCACACTCTCAGCATCCCTTTTCCCAATAGCTATCTATTTTTCTATTTCAGATTAATATAGACTTATCATAGCATATCACAACAAATTCAGACTTCTGAGTATTTTTCATCTGTTTTATTTATTAATTTTTAAATTAATTAATAAAACCTAAAATCTATCTTTTCTCATTTTACAGAACAGTCTCAGTTCTCGCTCCCTTCCTTCCTCTTGCTTCCTCTATCTTTCTCCCCACCCTGACCCCCATAGTGATCCAATAAGATACAGGGGATACTCCAACTTTTTTGGTATCTGTTCAGATTTGCTTTGCTACCAAGTATGTGGTCCAGTTTTAGAGGTGGTTCCCTGAAGAGCTGAGAAGAAGGTATACTCTTTTTGTGTTTGGGTGAAATGGTCTATAGATGTCTGTTAAATCCATTTGAGTCATGACATCTGTTAGTGTTGACAGAGGTTGCTCATTTGTTTCCCAGCCACCCAGACCAGAAATAATAAATAATAAATAAAACTTTATTAATTGCAACACTGCTTGGCCAATGACTATAGTATATTCCTAGCTACCACTTACATCTTAAATTAAACCATTTTTATTATTTTATATTTGACTGTGAGGCTTGTAGTTTATTGGTACTCGTCCATGGGCATCTTTCTCCTCCAGTGGCTACACGGTTTCTCATTGACTCTGCCTACTCTTTCATCCTTTATCTGCTTGAAATTCCTGCCTTGCCCTATTCTGCTAAGCCATTGGCTGAAACAGCTTATTCATTAATTAATAAAAGCAACATGTATGCAAAAGGATTTCTCACACCATTTTCCCTATTCCATTAAAATAAAAAGGAAAGTTTTAATTTTAACATAGTAAAATTACATATAACAAAACAGGTATTAAGCGAGAATTGCAGTTACAAAATTTATATCTACTTTATCTTTTATCATAACTAAGGAAAACTATAACTATTCCTCAACTCCATCAAAGACTCCAGAAGGATATAATATTACCTAAGTAAACAGGAAGTGCATTGTAAACAGCTTCCAAAACTCTAAAATTAACAGAGACATCTTTCTGCCTAGACAGTCACCCAAAGTTCTTCTATAACATTGGGGCACCCATCTCCAGCCTACAGGCCCATGGTATTGGGCAGACTTTTCCATGAGGCAGGAAATTTTAAAGACAGTTCTGTCTATATTGACAGCTTGTCTGTCACTTTCTTTTGTGTCCTGCAGAATGTCTGGCAGACTCTTTCATGAAGCAGTCTAATCTTTAGGGACGTTTAGCAGTCATTTTTCTGTGGGTCCTGCATGTTCAGTTCATACAGCACAACATCAAGCAGTCCAAGAAAGAGCAGTTTATTGCCCAAATGGCTAGAAAACTTCATAAGGAGCCTCTGTAGTGTCCATCATCCTCTTGAAGTAGATTAGTGCTGCTGGGAGCAGATGTGTCTCATTGTCATGAAAAGTCACAAGTTCTTAAACATTTCAAATGTTGTGTTCTGTTAATCTTTGAAAGGTTTGAAGAATGACTATCTATCTGAAATACATCTCTGTACATTTATAAAACCTAACTAACGTGACTACAAGTTTGATTATTATAGATGACTATTATTCCATATTTTTAGTAATATATTATATTTTTAAAGGAGATACACAAACACAATACCTTAATCAAGAGCAGAAATATACATATAACAAAATTGACCTTAAAATTTTATCAATAGACCAAAATCCATACCAATGCCAAGTATTCATCTCTACATCATATACTCCTTTAAATGTAAACAAACATTTATAAACAATATTTGGGAATTTGGGCATAGTTCTCTCCAAACTACTTTTTGCTTTTTGTTGGGCAAAGTAATTTTAGGGGTTTGTTCCATCAAATCACTATTAGTCTGGAAGGAATTCACAAGTTTTCATCATCTGTAGAAACAAAAACAGAACCTCTTTTCCAAAGCAACATATCCTTAGACCCAAATTTTGAAGTCAAGATACCTTTAAAACATATGTGTTGGTTTAGCTTAGCAGTATGTACAATGAAATGTCTCTCTGTACTTAGCTCATTCACAGCCAAAAAATTCAAAGAAAACACAATAATATACATAGTCCAGACTTTCTATGTATATTTCATCTTTATATGACTTATTCTTTTACTCCTTTAATCTACAGCTGTCTGTACTCTGTCTCTTTAAGAACTTTGTTTTATTTTTTCTATATTCTTTTTCTTCTCTCTCTCAAGCTTACATACATTACAACGCTGTGACTCATATAGAGATCTTTTTCATCTGAATCTCTCTTTATTATGTATCTGTAATCCTTTCCTGACCAGGACCACTTCTTAAAATGCTAAGTGGTATGGTTAGGACTAGGGCTGCTTTGCCTTTTGGCTCCACCCAGTCCAACATGGTGGATGGCTGTTCAGTGCCAGCTCTGCGAGTCATGCTCACAGCCCTATTTTCAGGCTCTCAGTAGGTCTATGTTGCCATTAAGCAAGTTGTAGCACTCTGCTCACAAACCCCATTCAAATGCTCAGTCTCCTGAAAGAGCCAGAGCTGTTCATGCAACTAGCACAAACCAGGAAGCCCACCCCTAAGAAGCTGCACAGCTTTTTGTTGCTGATGCTGAGTCACAAAGACCTCTCTTAAAGGAGCTGTGGTGCCCCTGATTGATACCAGCAAACAGAGTCCATTTGAAAAAAAATGCTGGCTACCAAGAAGCTATGCTTAACTCTGTTCTTTTGTGTCTAGAATTCCTTTCCAACCTTTCTCAGGTTTGACGTGGATGTAGTCGGTCCCATGTTGGCATGCCATGTTAGTTCTTTTATTTCTCTGCTAAGTTTCTGTCTGGAAGGCCTTTCCATTGGTGAGAGTCAGGTGTTGATGTCTGCTACTATTAGTGTGAGTGGTTTGACGTGCAATTAAGCCTAAATTTTTCTTTTACATATATAGGTGCTCTTGTATTTGGGGGCATAGATGTTCAGAATTGAGACTTCGTTTTGATGGATTTTTCCTGTGATGAGTATGAAGTGGCCTTCTCCATCTCTTATGATTGATTTTAGTTTGAAGTCTATTTTTTTTAGATATTAGAATAACTGCACCCACTTGTTTCTTAGGTTCATTTGATTGGAAAAATCTTTTCCCAATCTTTTACTTTGAGGTAGTGTCTATCTTTAAGGTAGAGGTGTGTTTCTTGTATGCAGAAGGATGGACCCTGTTTTCATATCCAGTCTGTTAGCCTGTGTCTTTTAATAGATGAATTAAGTACATTGATATTAAGATATATTAATGGCCAGTGATTGTTAATTCCTGTCTTTTTTTTCTGGTGGTAGTGTTTATGTTTCTTTTTCTTTGATGTTTGTGGGTGTCATATTATCTGTTGCCTATGGTTTTGAGGGTATAGTTGGCTTCCTTAAGTTAGAGTTGTCCTTCTAATATTTTTGTAGGACTGGATTTGTGGATAGGTATTGTTTAAATCTGGGTTTATCATGGAATATCTTATTTTCTCCATCAATGTTTATTAAAAGCTTTGCCAGTATAGCACTCTGGGCTTGCATCTGTAGACTCTTAGTGTCTGCAGCAATCTGTCCAGGATCTATTGGCTTTCAGGGTTTCCATTGGGAAGTCAGATGTAATTCTGATAGATCTGCCTTTATATGTTACTTGACCTTTTTCCTTTGAAGCTCTTACTTTATTCTTCAATTCTTTTCTTTTCTTTTATTTATTTTATTTTATTCTTTATTCTGTAAGCTTAGTGTTTTAATTATTATATGGTGAGGGGACTTTTTTTGGTTTAGTGTATTTGCTGTTCTGTAAACTTTTTGTACCTTCATAGGCATTTTTTTCTTTTTAGATTGGGAATGTTTTCTTCTATGATTTTGTTGAATACATTTTCTGTGCCTTTGATCTGGAGTTCTTCTCTTCTGTCCCTATTTTTCTTAGGTTTGATCTTTTCATGGTGTCTCAGATTTCCTGGATGTTTGGTGTTAAGGATTCATTGGATTTAACATTTTCCTTGACAGATAAATCTATTTCCTTTACCATATATATCTT
Organism: Myodes glareolus; assembly: GCF_982192425.1. Classification (NCBI taxonomy): domain Eukaryota; kingdom Metazoa; phylum Chordata; class Mammalia; order Rodentia; family Cricetidae; genus Myodes; species Myodes glareolus. The sequence goes on from NC_142038.1 coordinate 66,734,157, forward strand.
CAACTCCTGAGATTCTCTCTTCCATCTCTTGTAATGTTGGTTATGTTGGCATCTGTAGTTCTTGTTTGTTTACCCAGATTTTCTATTTCCAGAATTTCCTCAGTTTATGTTTTCTTTATTGCTTCTATTTCAGTTTTCAAGTCTTAAACTGTTTGAACTGTTTGCTTCACATGTTAGGTTGTTTTTTTTCTTGGTTTTCTTGCCTTTCTTTAAGAGATTTACTGATTTATTCCATTTTTGTTTGTCTTTTCCCTCTATTTCTTTAAGAGAAATTTTCATTTCCTCTTTAATGGTCTCTATCATCTTCAGAAAGTTATATTTAAGAACTTTTTTCTGCTTCTTCTGGGTTAGGATGGTCAGGTTTTCCTTTTGTAGGACCACGAGGTTCAAATGTTTCCCTATTGCTCTTTAGGTTGTTGAATATATTCTTACATTGGTGCCTGCCCATCTCTTCCTCCAAGGGGTGCAGTTGGGGGTTGTGCTTCAGGGGGTCTCTCTTCCTCCAGTTGGTACAGGTGGGGCCTGTGGTTTAGGTTGTCACTCTTCCTCCTGGTGAAGATAGGGCTGTGCCTCTGGTAGTCACTGATGTGGCTCTGGGGGCTCCTCTCCAGGTGCATTCAGGGTCAAAGCTCCAGTGGTTGTAAGTGCAGTGTGGGGGATGGTTGCAGTTGTGGTGAAGCTTCCCTGGGGTCTCTGGGGTTTTGGTGTGAGAGGTCCTTTTGTCTAAGTGTTGATTTTATTGGTTCATGAATAAAGAAACTGTCTTGGCCTGTTGATAGGGCAGAACTTAAGTAGGTGGAGAAAACTGGACTGAATGCTGGGAGAAGGAAGGTGGAGAGAGAGATGCTATGGAGCTGTGGCCAGAGTCAGACATGCCAAAGCTTTGCTGGTAAGCCACTGTCATGTAGTGATACACAGATTAATGGAGATGGTTTAAATTAATATGTAAGAGTTGGCCAATAAGAAACTAGAGCTAATGGGCCAAGTGGTGATTTAATTAATACAGTTTTCTGTGTGGTTATTTTGGTTCTGGGTGACAGGGATGAACAAGTGGCCTCTATGCAACAAATTGGCATCCTTGCAACAGAGTTTGGTGGTTGAGGGTTGGGCATGGGATGTTCTTCTGTGGGTTAGGGCCTGGGGAGCAGGGCTATCCAACCTGGGACTCAGATACTCACTTCTCCAGGGGCAATCAGGGGCAAGGCTCCAGTGGTCAGAGATGCAGTGGGGGATGGCTGCAGGTGTGAAGAGACTGGTCCCAGGTCTCTGGGTCTTCACTGTGTGGATTTGGGGCATGGAATGTACCACTGTGGGCTAGGGTCAAGATCACTGGGCCCTTCAGCTATAAACTCAGACTTTCACCTCTCCAGGGGCAGCCTGGGCCAAGGCTCCAGTGGTCAGAGATGACCCTGTTTTATGTTTTAAGAGAATGTTTCATATAGTCCAGGGTAGTGTCAAATTTACTATATAGCCACACTATGCTATTTCTGATCCTCTTGCTTCTATCTTCTGAATAGTTACAGATGTATACTAAAGCAATTGGTTTTATGTAGTGGTGAATATTGAACCTAGGGCTTTATTTGAGCATGCCTGGCAAACACTCTACCAACTGTCTGTTTCCTGCCTGCATGAGCTGGGCAGCTCTGCTCAACAACATGGTCTTCATGGCAATCCTCTGCTCTGCCACTGACCCAGAAGCATGGAGCCCTGTGACTGCCGCCAAAGTAAATCTCTCCTTCTTTTAAGTAGCTATGGCAGGTGTTATGTTGCTATGATGACACAGCGACTAACACAGTTACAGCCGGAGTCAAAGGTCATTCTTCAAGTTGTTTTTCTCAGGTGCACATGGCTGAAAATGACTGGATTCTGCTTCTTTACTGCCCCCTGCAGTAAAGAAGGCCTTGATGTCTAATTCAATTTATTTTTCTGTCTCTGGCAATTGGTTCACAGACAACTAACGGCAATACTAAACAAATGAAAAACCCAACCAATGGCAATGTGAAAGCACATGATTATTGGGACTTCTCATGGTCACAGTGCTTCTCATAACAATTTTATCTTTCTTAACCTCCTTCATTCATAAAGGAAAATTATAAGCGATTTAAAGAGGGAATTTTGAGAAGTGGTTAGCATACCATGACACACAAAACAACAAATTCTTGGTTTTGCTACTCTGCTTTTTATAACTTTACCTTTTCTCATGTTCCTCACACCTGGTGACACACACCTCACTGATACCAAAGTCTCCACCCAGTCAGTGCCTCCCTATTAAACTCATAATGAAGTTGTCCTAGTCAATATGTATTTGATGATCACATGCTTGCACTGTGACCTTTGCCCTAACACTCACTGTGACTCACTAGAGATATATACCACCTCTCTTAAACACACTCAGCATCTCTCTCACCGAGAAACCAGTCATCTGGTGCTCACAGGGTGGGCCAGCCTATGGATTTCTAACCAAAGTATGATCTTACTTAAAAACTTTTTATTTTAAAAATATTTTTATTCAGTTTTAAAATTATGTGTATGCATGTGTGTCTGTGTGTGGGCCTTTATAGGCACATGAGTTCAGTGTCTATGAAGATTAGAAGAGAACATCAGACACCCTGAAGCTGGAGGTATGGGTGGTTGTGAGCTACCTGAGGTGAGTCCTGGAAACTGAAATTGCCCCCTGTATCGTGCTCTTACCCACTGAACCTCTCTCTCCAGCCCACATCAACCTTTTTAATGCTTTGAGTTGATGTTTCAAGGCAACAACAGCACATACAGATAGGCTTCAAATTTAATGTTCTATTTCCATGAAACTAGCTTTAGTCTCATAATTTGTTGGCCTTTCTTTGCTACTTCTTACAATTTATGTATAGCATATTCCCTGTGGCCTCATGTGTTCGGATACCTAGTCCCCAGCTAATAGTACTGTTTGGGGAGGTTGTGAAACCTCTAGGAGGTAGGGTCTAGCTGTAAGTAGATTTCTGGGATGTGGGGCTGAGGGGACTGAGATATAGAGCTTGGCATATTTTTTTAGAACTACGTTATTTGGTAAATTCTTATCCAAATACAATCAATAGAGATCATATCCACTTCCCCCTATTCCTCTGATTCCTTTCAGTTTCCTCCTGGCATTCTCCTCCCAACTTCACGTCTCTTTTTCCTCCTCCTTCTTTCACAATCCATGGAGTACCATTACCAGTACCATTACATGGCATAGGGCCAGCCTCTGGAGGATGGGCAACCTACCAGGGACCACAGCATGAAAGAAAACTGGCTTTCCCTTCCCCAACAGCTATTACTGGCCAGACGCTTATCAGTCAGAGCAGGGTCTACCCTATTCAAACTGGAGTATTGACTGGCTTTATCTTGTGCAGATCATTTAATTTTTTTCTGGTTATAAACTGATTGGCCTAGTAGCTCAAACTTCTTATTAACTCTTATAACTTATATTAGCCCATTATTCTTCTCTATGTTAGCCACGTGGCTTGGTACCTTATTCAGCAAGGCAGTCACATCTTGCTTCTTCTGTGTCTGGGTCATGACTGCAGACCAAGCTTTTCTCTTTCCAGAATTCTTCTGTTCTTGTTGCCCTGCCTCTACTTCCTGCCTGATTGTCCCACCTATACTTCCTGCCTGGCTACTGGCCAATCAGCATTTTATTAAAATACAATTGACAGGGTACAAACCATTGTCCCATAGCACTTCCTCCCTTTTCTTTAAAACAACAACAACAACAACAACCAAGAACTCTGAACCTAATATTCTTTGTTTAGCTTTTCTTCTGACCATTATTTATAACAACTTATAACCAACATTCTAAACAAAGGAAAATAACCATAGTCCATTTGGGGGGGGGAAATGTGGGTATAGTTTTCCAGGCTACTTTCAGCTGGTTGGGGGCACTGATAATCTTATGGGGACCTAAAGAAAATTTAGAATTATGATCAAGTCCTGACTGGAGTATCCTGTGAGTCTTGATCATCTCAGGCAACAGTCTTGAATCTGTTCTGGATGTAGAACTCAGACATCTGGGCCATCTGTTCCTACCAGAGATTTCTCAGGTGGTCTTCCTTGATCAAACCTAATTTTTCTTAACTCAGAATGAATCCACAGCCTCTCATTTCCTGTGGAAACAAAAGCAGATTCTCTTCTCCAAAGTAACATACTTTTGACTTCAGTTTTGAAGTCAAGGTATTTTCAAAGTACTATGCGTTCCAAGAGTTCTATGTCTCTGAGTTGCTTTCTTTATCATATTTATTTTATTTGTCTATACCTTAAGTTGCTTTAAAAAGCATTAGAAGTTATTTTTCATAGCTTTATCATTTTTTTTTTCTTGCCTGAGGGTCAGCTTCTCCTGAGATATAGTTGATGTTGCGAGCTGTGGATATATGGCTTCTTGGTAAGAGTGACCTTGATGCAGGAAGATCATTCCAAAGGGTGCCATCTAGAGGCAGCACAGGTGAACTGCAGACACTTGCTTTTAGAAAGAACTGGACTGTGTTATAAAATTAATGATTGCAGGTGGTATACTAGACATACAACACTGGAGATACAGAAAACAAGAAGAGCATTGTCTTTGTTTTCTATCAGCACACAGGCTAACAGATATAGGCAAGGCAATGTGGTTAGTTAGATATAGGCAAGGGAACACAGAAGGAGAACTGGGTAAGCAAGGAGACAGGACAGTGATTTCCCTTCTTTTTAAATTATAGTTATCCTTCTTTTCCTCCTCCTTTTCTTTTTCTTCTCTCCCTCCCCCCTCCTCTTTTGCATTTTGATATAATGTCTGACGCAGCTTGAACTGACTTCAAAGTCCATTTGTAGCTGAGGATGACTCTGAACTCCTAATCTTTCTGCCTCCGCCTCCCAAGTGCTAGGATTATGAGCATGTACCACTATGCCTAGCTGATATCACCACTAAGGTGAGTATATCCATTTGACAGTCCAACATGGATACGCTCACCTCAGCTATGATCTAAAGGATGTCCTAAGATTGAAACGTTGCCTTATCAGGTCCCAATCACCTCAGAAATAATCACCAGCCTGTCTGCCGAGTAATCCAATCATGCGATTGTCTCTGTATTAAGGTATCAAGGGCACACCAACTATCACAATGAATTTAGAAGACTGTCCAGGGTCATCTCGTCAAACAAGACTAGGTCACTGCGTGGCACATGAATGCCACTGGCTGTCTGTGTTTTCACTGAGTTAAACCCAGCCCCACATTGAGATACCAGGACCTCTTTGATCTGCCTTTCAAATATCTTTCCAGAATTAGGGTCACAATGTGAATAAAGTATCAGGAGAAAAGATGACCTAGGTTTGCTGTAACTTAAACTCATTCATGAAAAGAACATTTTTTCCTAGTTTTAAGTTATTCATCCATGACACTGATATAAATCATGCCACACAGTGTTGTTTCGCTATTCAAATAAGATAATGTATTTTGAGTAATTGGTATACTAATTATAATTAAAAATGACTGCTGATGTGATAATTTATAATCCCTGCACTGATTCACACTTCACCTTTGTATTTGTCGTTGGGAATATTCTGTGGTTCAGGCTCATGTACTTTCTTGATTCTTGTTAGGCAAAATTCCACTTGTCCTCATCATATTTGATTATCTTTATGAATCCTTTCTCCATAGCCAATGAGATTATTTATTCTTTACTAGTCTGTTGCAGAAGTAAGAGTGGTAATTTTGTTTTATTTTTTAAAAGGGATGTGAAGAAATGGTACTTAACTGTCTCTTCAGGGTCACAGCAGTTTATCTTTTTTTCTGTTGACTTGTTACTTTGTACTGGCCATTCATAAACAAAACGGTGATTCTATTGATGTTAATTATTCAGAATAATAATAACACGTGTTCGCCATGTCCTGAACATAACACTTGATGGTAAAGAGAAGCATTGCCTGTTTACTGTCATTACACAACAGTAAAGAGTTTCAGGATGCTTATCTGCATTCATGTGTGAATACTACCTACACCAACAGTCAAATAAAACACTTTCATTCTTTCAGTTCATATGCTTTTATTGAAGAAAAATACAAAAATAAGCATATTTAGTACTGTGTTGTGATCAGAAATATCTACTCCCAAAGGGAATTTTTTGAAATAAGTTTTTGAATAAATTTATAAATATTGTCATATTCTAAGTGAGTTCTTTTTTTTCCCAATTTTTTTTACAAAAGAGCCCATTTACTAATTAGTAATTCTATCTCCTCAAGCACTGTCAAACAGATGTTCTTATGCTTATTTATCAAAATGTATTGCTTAAACTTTCCTGTTTTTTTGTCAGGCCTTAATGTGAATGTGATAGCAAGTTCACCTCCTAAGCAAATGCTCCAACTGTTACCTTGCTTTATCCTTTTCATTTGCCTGAGATCTTCTAAAGAGCCCTATTTCAGAAATTTGAGTTGTGTGTGATAGGATTTGACTACCTCAGTGTGGCAAATGGCTTTCAACTGGCCGATAGTGCAGAGAGAGCAAGGGAGATGCTGTGGATCTTGAATCGCAGGCAGTGTGGCATGGAGGAAGGACCAGCACAGGCTGCATCTCCTCTTTTGGAAGCGCGCTGGTAAAGTGAAAGAAGGAAACAGGCACAGAGACATTCTCTCTTCGTGATGGGGTCTATTTTGTTTTTACTCCTCAAATTTCATAGCTGAATGAAAAAAAAAGGAAATAAAAAAGAGGATATGACTGCTCCTAGTGTGATGGAGGAGAAAGTTTCTTGTGGATAAAAGGCAGAGCATAGCCAGAGGCAAGGACATCTGGGAGAGTGCAGAGTGGATGTGACCAGAAAGAGCTGGGCCCTGTGTGTGTGTGTGTGTGGGGGGGGGGGGGGGTTGGGGAGTGAGCGCAACCAGGACACCAAGAGACCAAAAAGGCATAAAGAAGAAAAAGAACTGGCATAGTCAAAATGTCTACATTATATAGGGAAAAACAGCTGAGTGGAGAGCATCCCAACCCCTGGGCCAGAGAGTTCGGGGTAGAGGGTAGGGTATTCCATTTATACCTTATAACAGGTAGTGGGGGGACACTGGGAGAATCTGGCAACCAGGTACACTTTGATATGTTATATAGGTGCCTCAATTAGCAATTTGTCCCAGTTTGTAAAGTAGTGTTTTGAATGTTAGCTTTATATTTAGCTATTCACTAGTTGTTTTTTGATTTATAGAATCTTTGACTCAGTAGGATGCAAGCATCAAGAGAAAAATACCCATGTTGGGATGTGCCTCAAAACTTAGCACATGGGAGCCACTCTGTGGTCAGCTACCACCTGGGCATTACCCATAAGAGGGCTACGCAATTCAAGCTTCTGGACTGCTCCACAGAGCGCACAAAAATATAGAATAGTAGCCAAATCTTTGATGGAAATAACTCGATGGTTATCCCAGTATGCGATGTTTGAAAACAATTATAAAATAGTGGAGGGGCATAACTACCTAGTAATGGGGGAAGACTTCCGCTACCATGGTGTGTTAGCGACGCTGCACTTCAGCTGTATGAATTCTGGAGCCTGTCCTGGAACTAGCTCTTGTAGACCAGGCTGGCCTTGAACTCACAGAGATATGCTTGCCTCTGCCCCGCTGAGTGCTGGGATTAAAGGGGTGCACCACCACCGCCTAGCTTGAATCCTGCCTTTTAAAGAAAGCTTTTTTATGCTCTCGTTAATAAACAGCAAAGTTCATAGAATAGACAAAATTGGAATTTCTCCATTCTTTTAATTTTTATTAAACATTTGCTTTGTGCATATGGAGGTCAGAGGCTAACTTTCGGGAGCTGGTTCTCTCCTTCCACCGTGTGGGCTCTGGAGCTTGGACTTAGCTCATCAGTTCTGGTGGCATGTACTTTCACCTGTGGTGCCATCGCACCAGCCCCAGATGATCTTCCACTCTGATGTAGTTAGAGTATCAGAGCACCGGCCAGGGGATCTGCGCGACGGGATCAGTGTTTTACACCAAAACTAACAGGCTTTGGCTACTCTACCTCTCCATTTCTCTTTTCTATACAAAATTAAGTAAAAGCTCATGGCAGATACTTCAAATACAATAATTTTTAAATAAATGAAAAGCTGAAAAGCAAGAAAGTCTCCACTATTTCCTTCTAAAAGGAATAAGCCCTGAAAAGAAGTTTATTTCATTTACATTGTCTTTCCAGTCATAGTATAGTTTCCACTGTATAGTTTACATATTTTACAGAGTTAAATAAAACTACCATGATAATTTCTTCTTAAGTCAGATGAATGCATACTGACTACGAGAAATCTGCGTCAGTGTTTCCATTTCATTCGTTCAGCATCGTGAGCAATATTAGCAAGAGAAACACAGTTTAATGGATGGGCTGTTCTCTAATTATTCTTGGAGGCATTCAAAATAATACCTTTAAGTTTTCCCGTTAACTCTAGAAACAAACGCAAAGCTTGAGGCAAGCATGTCTGTGCTCTTTACTTCCACATTCACAGAACCAAGAGAGCTGAGACAAACGCTCCAAACCTAGCAGTTCCCAAATAAATATCGCTAAAAACATAATAGTTATATATGTGTGTCTGGAGAACTTCTGATGGTCAAATGATTCCGTGACTCAGGCCTAAGAAACTGCTTAAAATAATACGTCATTTTTTTTTGTTGACATTATTAGCAAAAGTAAGGAAAAATTCCTTGTAATGGGAAAATACTAATACATCCTCAAAAATCAGTTTCTATTAAGAGTTGTCATTTTTGTGTGATTTTAAATTAATTTGCAATTAATATAAATCAATAAACTACAATAAAATTTATATATAAATATACTGTATATATTTATATATATCCTTTTGAGGAGTGATTCCATTAACACACTCCTTTCTCTTCCTTCCTTCCTTCCTTCCTTCCTTCCTTCCTTCCTTCCTTCCTTCCTTCCTTCCTTCTCTCTCTCTCTCTCTCTCTCTCTCTCTTTCTCTCTCTCTCTCTTTCTCTCTCTCTCTCTCTCTCTCTCTCTCTCTCTCTTTCTCTCTCTCTCTCTTTCTCTTCCTCCCTCTCATAGTTTTATTTTATGTGTCTGAGTGTTTTACCCGAATTTGTGTATGTGTACCATATGCATTCTTGGTGCCCAATGAGATCAGAAGCGATCTTACTGAACTGGAGGTACAGATGGTTGTGAGTCACCATGTGAATGCTGGGAAATAAGCCTGGATTCTCTGCAAAAGCAGCAAATGCTCTTAATCTCAAACTCTGATCTCATATAAGGAATACTTAATGTTATGATAATGCTTAATGTTGTTTCTTGCAAAACTCTTTGAAAACACAAATGAGTTCCTATCTGTTCACACATGCTCCACATTCCTTTTCACTTTCCTTTCAGAAGTTTATGTGTCTTTTGGGTCAGTTAAATTTTATCTCTGGTGCTGGGGATTAAATCTACAGCTTTATGCATGCTAGACTCAGCAAGTACTCTACCACTGAACTACACCTGCGGTCCTGAAGTAATTTTTTGAGACAGGGTCTCACTATATAGCCCTGACCTGAATTTTAAAAAATAATCAAAATGTTTCTTTAAAGGAAATTATGGGAAGAAGATGCAGATAAAATTTCACAACATCTTTCCAAAGTTTTTGATTCTGTCATGGAACTTACAGGATTGGCCCCATGAGCTGTGTGCTACTTGTTAGACAACACCTACAGGATATAGCACCTTTAATTCTAGGGGTATTTTTGGCCCATACTGAGAACCCGAAAGAACTAAAGAGGCTTATATAAAGTGTATATTTATATTTATCCTCCAAAAGCTGTCATCAAAGAGCCCTGTTGAACCTAGAATGTGTGAATGTTGACTGAATGTTAAAATATTGAATACAGCACATTAAATATCTTTGATGTGTAGGTTGCTAGTTATTAAAGCACAAAATCTCCATGAAGGACTCACTGTTGGGAGTAATGTATGTTGCTGTACCTTGTTACTCGATGTTGTGACGTCACTGGGGAGCTGGAGCCTATGGTTTGACTTATGTGAATGTCTGGGCTCACCATTTGCGTCACTTGAATTTCTGGCCCTACCAAAATCCCTCCGCTCATCATTGGTCCCATACACGCTTCAGTCATGTTACTGTTGCCCATGTCAGGCACACCAGGGCTAGCCACCACTCTCTCAGCATAGTATACATTGTGTGTGTTGGCTATCTCAGCAGGCACACAAATGTTCCCTTGAACATCATAGACAGGTGCCATTACAGTTTCGGTCACGACTACATTGGGTGGAAGCTGAGAATCAAAAACAATCGTTGTTGGCTGTACACAGGGATCAGCAGTGGTATAGGTCTCAGTCACGATGATGTCTCCATGAATCATGGGTTCAGAGGCTGCTTCCATTTCTGCTTGGAATTCAGCCTCCAAGAGAGTCATTCCTGAAGATTCGTTGACAAAGTAATTAGGCCCGAGCAAGGGGAGGTCAGTACTGATGGGTATACAGGCCTGGTGTGAAGGGAACGGCTCGATTTCTGTGTCCAAGCAGATTTCGGCTAGAGTCCTGAATTTTGGATCTAAAGTCTCCATGTAGCTTTCATCTAAGTCATCCACAATCCAGCTGCAGCAGCCAATGGAGCCCACGGGAGACTCCACTCCCTCGTGATCGTATATGAGCAGGCAGTCGTTGGCCGGCCGGCCTTCGTCTTCATCCGCGTAAGCATATGCTTTCTGAGAGGGGAGGAGAGATAGGAAATTAGAGATTTCTTTCCTTTACAACAACCAATGAAGAACAACGGCAATGTGCCAGAGACTTCTGAACCAAACGTTCTGTGGACTAAATTGAGGAATAAAACAATACTTGGATGTATTACTAAATTATTGTGTTTTTGACTGGAGATCATTGTTTGTGTTAATGGGGCATAGAATTTGAGGAATATGTGTGAATCTCTCTAATTGGAAAACTAATAAATGCTGTGTTTTGAATCAGATGATATACACATCTTTTGGATTTATAGTTCTTTGCTTCTGAGGTGACATAGAAATAAAATGTATTTAATTATGTTCAAAGTATTTATTTGTTTATTTTTAAATCTTTATTTATTTATTTATTTATTATGTATACAATATTCTGTCTGTGTGTATGTCTGCAGGCCAGAAGAGGGCACCAGGCCTCATTACAGATGGTTGTGAGCCACCATGTGGTTGCCGGAAATTGAACTCAGGACCTTTGGAAGAGCAGGCAATGCTCTTAACCACTGAGCCATCTCTCCAGCCCCAAAGTATTTATTTTTAAATGTTTTTACACTTATACATTTATTTTGTACATTTATTTGTTTGCATGCATGTGTGTGGCCATAGAACTCATATGGAGGTCAGAGGATGACTTTCCTACTGACCTGCAGATCCTGGGAACGAACTCAGGTTGTCAGGCTTGTCACCAAACACCCTTACATGCTGGCTCAGTTTGCTGGTCTCCAGATATTTACGTGAAGAGAGAGACATTAGATGAATTTGGAGCAAATACATATACAAAGATAGAAATCTCTCTAAATGCCGGACTTTCTCAGAATGTTCTTGAAGTTCTGTGTAACTTAGCCATTCAAAGATGATGTCAGGTTTGAGTGATGGCCCTTGTGGCATTTTTCAAATTACTCTTATTGAGACAGTCTCACTGTGGAGCTCCATTCTCCCACTAAGTGAATGAGTGTATATCATCAGCCCTCAGATGATCCGGACTTGCCTGGATGACTAGGCAGCGACTGCAGTGTACGGTCTTTAATATATAGTTAGGACTTTCTGAATGACCTAAAATATTTCTGGATCCATATAAGTTGAGCCTACTTATTGACTAAATTGATTAGCAGTATTGATCCATTATTAATAATCAGTATATTTATATATAATTTATATGAATTTTACAATAATATTTAATCACTACATTTTTTGCTTATTTTGATAATTTCATACATGTGTACCAAGTATTATGATTGTTTGCCCTCATTCCTCTCTCTAATCCCATCCAACTGCCTCTGAATCCCCTTGTCTTCCTAACTAGTCTCTTTGCTGCTTTCATGACTTTTTTTTCATTTACTGAGTTTGGGTTGCTTGCATCAAGCACGGGTAATGACAGTGCTATTTACTGGAGTGCAGACTACTCACTGGTGAGTCCATAACTGAGGAAAATGTCCATTTTCCCCTCTGCTGGCGGCCATTAACTGCCAACAGTTCTTCAAGTGTGGGTGGGGCCATGAGGGTACCTCCCTGTTTGTCCATGATGGAATGTTGAAGGGCCTGGCCCTGTGCACAGATGCACAGGTGCTGTGTGTAGGTTAAACTACAGCATCCTTGGACATTTTCTTTCAAAGAGCAAAGGAGAAATTCATGTACTAGCATTTGAGGAATACGTTGGTCGAATGGAGATAATAAAAAAATGTATTGCTAATCAAACAAAATAAAGTTTCTCAATATGAAAAATTATTTACTCTTTTAAAATTTTTTCTCAGTTTTTTAAATGAGCATTTTGCCTGCATGTGTATCTGTGTACTGTGCATGTGCCTGGTGTCAGAATAGGGTGTCAGAAACCCTGGAACTGGAATTAGGGATGCTTGTGAGTCTCCATGTGGATTCTGGGAATTGAACTCAGATCCTCTGGAAGAGCAGTCAATTCTTTTAACTTCTGATCAAGCTCTTTAGCCCCAAATTATTTACTACTTATGGTACCCTATTAGATCAACATAGTTTCTTGGAGCATTTCTTTGGCATTCTGGTATAAATATATGGGCCCTAGACTGAGAAGAGGAACCCTGGGTTCTTATCTGTTAGCTTTAATCTATCACCAAGTTGAGATAACGCATAATCGAGCTTTAAATCCCTTTGTTTCCAGTCTTGTCATAACAATAATACTAACAATGGTAATAACAACAACTGCTATTTTTTATATTCTTATTATTATCATTATTCTGAGACAGGTTCTATCTCAGGCTGACTTAGTACTATGAGGTTGAGGGTGACCTCAAACTTCTGATCCTCCTGCCTCCACCTCCTAAATGTTAGGATTACAGGTGTGCATCACAAAGTCTGGTTTGTGATGGGAATTGAACCCAGGGCCTGTGTGTATTAGGCAGATCTCTACTAACTAAGCGGTATCACTGCCCTGTCCTGTCTGTTCCCTCTTTTCATTGGCTCCACTTGGAGAACAAGAAAGGCATCCTAGAAGACATTAATTCAATTTTGATTTTCTTTCTCAGCATCCTTTTGTTCTGTTGTTGCTATGGCAACAAAATGGAGAAATCAGAAGAAAACAGAAGGGAAGATGTTAAGGAAAGGGAAGCAAGGGATGATGGGGATGTTAGTCTTTTCACAATAGTTAAATGTGAAACACTATTGCAAATTGATTTTGTGTCTTTTAAGAGTTGGAAGTTTTTAGAATTCAAGATTGTAATAGGGTTAAAAAGCAGCTGAATGTATTTTTAGTCCTAAAGCGATGCCTTTTAAGTCTGTGTGTAAACTGCCTGTGTGTAAGGCTTACCTCGGAGAAGTAGCTGTCCAGGAAGGCCATGTTCATGCCCGTGTCTTGGTATTCCCGAAGCGTTCCAATGGTTGAGCTTCTCTTCCTCAGGGTCCCTGCTGCTGCTCCAGCCACCAGGCCTGCGGCTGTCCCAATGCCTGTATTGAGCTCCACTCCTGACACACCCCCTTCCACTGTTCCTCCACCAGCATAAGTATTGGTGTAGATTTCTGAAAAGACAGGGTGTTTCCATGACAATGCCCAAATTACCTGGATGGCTTATCTTACAACCTCTTCCCCACCACCAACACAGCACAGAAGTGGTTCTAGAAGGACAGGCAATGAGTGGCCACTTGCGGAATTTTCCAGACTTGATAAGAGTTAGTGATACTGGAGAAGACAGCTGTGGCACACGGCTCATTCTCATGCACACAACCTTGGCCTGGGTATTTAAAGATACAGAATGCAGAGCCAGCTGCTGGGTTTGTCTGTGCAGGCACAGGAATTCCTATGCCCTTGCCCACTTAAGAGGACACAACCCATGTCCTGAAGCAAGAACTAGGCTGCTCCCAGAAGCCAAATCTCTGATCCTCATTTGCACATGTGCTGGAGAGCTGGCTCACTTGGGGACAGCGTGCATTCTTTACATGGAAGTACCAGGCTTTGGGTACAAAGGAATCATCTCTGAAAAGTCTCACATCTGCTCTACAGCTGGACAACCCCTGTTTGGTTCAGTCCTTCCCAACTGTGAAGTACTTCCAAGTACCCTGAGCTGCGTGGGCCTGCCGATGTAAGGATGGTGTAAGATGCTGGTGTGGGGAAAGTTCATGTGAACTACAAGGACGTTCTTCAGCTTGTTGTTCAAAGAACACATTTGCTGCTGTTCTTCTCTTCCCTTTTCTCTAAATAACTTTTATTATAGATAATCACTGCAGCAACCTGCACCCCTTTCCAGGCACTATCCAAGTCATATACATTGTAGCACACAGGAAAATACATACATATGCACACACATCACACTTATTACCTGCATGTATATATATTCTATATAACATGTGTGTGGTTTTAAAGAGATCTTTAAATCAATGCTGCGTAAAGAATTTTTAAAGAAATCTTATTATATAGAATTACAATTATAGTATCAGTTGTTATGTAACCGTTGTCTTAAGGAGAAGGACCTACGTCCAGAGAGGCTGGGTCTATTAGAGACTTCTTACTAGTAAGTGGCAGAACTAGGAAGAAAATCGCAAGGATGCTTTCCGGCTCTGACTGTTAAGTTGCAGCATTTTGAGTTATTTATCCGTAACTTCAGATAGAAAAGTTGAGTGGTCACCCCAGACACGTTATTTACCCTCTGAATGTATTCTCAGGCAATGAGATTCACATGTACGCTAATGTGTAAGGTATTTTCACTTGAGATTGGTTTGATAGAATAATTTTGTAAATCATAGAAAGGAAAGCAGAACTGATGTCAACTGACCGGAGGAATCAATGCGGTCTTGGGTGTTAGAGGCTGTCATGGGTACGCATATATTGGACACATCCTGAAAGAAAAAAAGATTTTAAAATAAATGTTTTATGTTCTTCATTTAAAAGCCGAGACTTTGTTTTTGCCTTGTATGGAATTGTCGGGGCTGACTGAATTCCCACTGAAACCCTGCACTTCTGTAGAAAGCACTCACCCTGTCTTCGGGGTGGGCTCCCTCTATCCGCCAGGGCTGCATCACTCCTTCGCCTCCCTCGGGCACAGGGGCAAACCTGGTCCCCAGGCCTTCTGGCTGTCTTCTCTTGCAGCAACACATAAGCAGTAAAAGAGGAGACACTGGCCAAGAAAGGGATGAGAGTCAACCTCAACTGCCCCGTTAGGAAATCACATTTTTTTTTTTGTGATACTATAATTGGAATGGGGTAAATATAAGGGCAACAATATATCAGATGTCCCCTCATCAGAGAAACAGTGTCAAACACAATTGTCCATGTTTATAGATACAAACACCAAACCACAGGGAACCTGAGACTGGAAGGGGAGAGGCTGTGGGGCTCTGCAATCCAGACTTTACCAAATGATTTGAAGGAAGAACCAGTTCTCTCTGGAGTCCAGGCTTTCTGAACCAACTGATGACTCGGTTCTCTGACTCCTAGTCTCCCATATGCACACATGAAAATCTGTATGTCTATGGGTACTATGCAACTCCTGACTGAGTATACACATGGATGACCCTCAACTTATGACAGATTCCCATGTGACATCTCAACGTTAGGAGCTTTCAGGAATATTATAGAGCCAATAGAAAATGCATTTCGAAATTTGAGTTTGGACTTTTTCCCAGGGTATGTAACCTGATGCAAATGATGTTGATAGTGGATTTTAAAACCTAGATAGTGAGGGCCTAAGGTGCCAACTTGGGTTCCATCTTGGGTTATAACTCAGATACGAAACCCTGCAAAGACCTCTTGGTAATTCTTGTGTGTGTGTGTGTGTGTGTGTGTGTGTGTGTGTGTGTGTATGTAGTTGATAACTACAGATTTGAAGTAGTTTATTACAACTGCAAAGATTCCATAGGTCAGTTAAGATGCCTTAGGTCAGGTAAGATGCTTTAGGTCAGGTAAGATGCCTTAGGTCAGGTAATATACCATAGGTCAGGTAAGATGCCACAGGTCAGGTAAGATATCATAGGTCAATTAAGACGCCAAAGATCAAGTTCTGGGACATTCCCAAAGGCATTTTGAGAATCATTCAAGATTTTTGTGTAACCTTGCAAATTCATAGATCATTTAAAGAAAATCTGTCAAACACCAGATGTTATTTTCTTATATTTCCAAATGAAAATGTTTTAGTTTGTTCTTATTCACAGATACATGTCAACAGCCCAATTCAATGAGCTTAATCATGTTGATTTAAGAATCCAGTGTTGGATTCCCAATGAGTATAAATACTTTAGGGGCAAAACAAAATACATAATTGAATTCTCTTTTGAAGAACTTTTGAAGAAATAAAGCACAGGGGAAGACGAGCCTCCTTTTGAGAGTTTGGCTCAGTGGCTTTGCCATCCCTATAGGACCAGGGTCTTTGGGTAGATTCTGCGGCTTCTTAAACTGCTTCTCCCTGGACCCTAACTTACCAGAGGGAGCAGCTCACCTGAGGGCTCAGTAAACATAGATTCCCTCATTGCCTGTGACCAGAGGAACACTTAATGCTCCAGGCATGTTACACAGGTGCCTCCACACCAGCCCTCAGCCTACTGCTTAGCCTCTCTACTTCTCTGTCCTTCATGTGCTAAGCCTTCAGTGTTGCCCCCTCAACCTATTGTTTGTTGTTTTCTTAGTGCTGAAGACTGAACTCAAGGTCCTACTTATTAGTGACTTGCCACTAGTGACTTGCTCCACCTCCATCTCTTCTGTGTTAACTTGGGCTGCTTCTTTGTCCTCAATTGCCTTTTAGATTTACTCTCATGCAACATCATTCTGAGAAAATCCTCAACTTTCAGGGCCCAGCTCAAATGCACCTCTATAAAATTTTCCACAACTCCCCTCTTTTGAGTTTCTTGTTCTTGCTTTTCTGCTTTGAAGCATTTTTGGTGGGGTTTCTGTTATAGGATTTATTTTATATGCTTGTAGATTCTGGTTAATGATTTGCATATGTTTCCAGTTTGTAGGAAGGCCACTAACTCTTGGTCTTTGTGGTTATCATTATCAAACAGGTGCAAGCCTTTGTCAACCCCAAGATGGCTGCAGATACCAGTAAGCAATGGCCAAATGAAATTAGTTCCTGTGTGTCCACAGAGACTATTTATAGTACTTACGGAGAAGCAGTAAGAGGCCCATAACAATCATGCCAATCCCCGCGGGTCCAAGTCTGACATTCGACTGTCCAACCCCATCGTCAGTGACAGTCCCATAGGTGTCATCCGTCACCCAGGTGCTGTCCCCATTGTAGATGCCTGTGGTGCTGGAGTGTAAACACACATGGTGGTCATCACAAAAGCAGGCATCTAGCAGAATAGTCTGCGGCAACTCACAGGCTCTGTTGTGACTGTCCGTCACAAGGATGGGGATTTGGTGTGTTCCTGGAGATAGAGTCTGTTCAGTCATAAGGATTGCAGAGGTTTCTGAAGAACAAGGAAGACACAGCAAACACATTAGAACTCCTTGGGAGCAACCTGCTCTGTCACTGACAGCAGATTCAGCTCCTCTCTCGAAGTTATGCTTCTAATCCAGAGCTGAAGGCTGTGCGTATGGGTCAGGGCCAAATTTCAGAGTTGTCTCCCTTTGGATCAGTTACCCTTGTCCCCAACCGTAGCATGCTCTGTCACAAGAGCATCTCACCTTAATAACATGTCTCACAGTCTGCTCAACCGTTTCTGCAATATTTGGCAATTTGGATTTCAACTTTTATCCTCACAAATAAAAATGACCTCACAGCTCATTATAGAAACACTTTCATTGGTGAAGAGAAAGCAGGTGATTTTCTATGGGACACGAGGATTTCAGAGACATTTGTGTATTTGCCTAGATTTATTAAATGCAGGGAGTTGTGACCGTTGCTGAATTAGTCAAATAATCTATTTATCTCAAGTGATCAAATGTTGATTTACTGCCCACTTGATGATGATTAATTAGCTGGTGTTTACACACTATGGATTATTACTGCACTATTGAAATATTTTAACTTTTTTTCCAGGCTAATTTCCCCCGAAATGTCTAGTATAAATTCATTTTTCTTTAATGAGACTATGCCGTAGAAAGAGCCAGACATCTGTGTTTGACTACCTGACTAGCTAGTTGGTCACTGCTTGGGCTTCAAGGGGAGCAACTTTCACTCCACTTACCATTGATAGATCGGATATTCCATATGTTAGCTGTGTCTGATGTCTCATCAACTACACAAAAGGTGAAGGGAGACCCGAAAGAATGATCACTGACGTAGATCCTGACAGACGAAGCATCGACGCAGACACTTCTTCTTTCAGTGTGAATGACTGGACAGTAATCATTGGCGTCGGGAACCTCAATGCATATGGTTCCCGTAGCTGTTCTCCCCGAGCCATCTGAAGAGGAGAGCATCATGGGAGTTAGGGTAAGCGATGTGGGGGGGGGGATGATTTCATTTCCCATCCTACAACGATGCCTCAGGAAGTATGAACAGTGCGAGTGACGTGCGAGGTGGGATGGTTTGTGCCTGCTTGGGTCTCTCCGGTCACTGTGGCCCCTCCAGCATCCTTTCAGCCTTTCTCGTCTCTGTAAGCTCTGTTCACTCTCCCGAAGATGGAGATGGGAACTGGCATGTCCTTCAAAGAACGTTCATCCTTTGCTCCTCTCATCCTGCCCTAAGGAGGCGGACTCCACAGTTGTGGTCAGTCTCCCTCCTCAGGGTCCGACTGACTCTGTGCGTGTGTATTAAGAACTATGGTGGGGGAGGGGTTGAATAACTGCTTGTATACTTTTTATTCTGCTTTCTTTGTTGTTGAGAATTTTAGTTTATTTCTCTCTGTAATGACATTTCTAGGGAAAAATATCAATTTCCTCTCTAATCTACTTGAAACAAAGTATTGGTCAGTATAATACATTAGAAAAAGTAGAGGACCAAAATTGGGGTCTGAGTGCAGGCCACATCCTACTTTAAGCTGCGTTCTAGTGAATAAAGTATTGTTTCCATACTGCAAGGAGCTGTCATTTTCTCATTTGAAATTTTAGATATTACCCTTTCTAGGTTAACCAGATAAATCATTTTATGCTAGTAAGCTTATTTTAAAGGCAATATTCTGCTGCATTTATTTATTTGCCTGTGATAGAAATCAGGCCATCAGACTTGGTGGCAAGCACCTCTACTCACTGAGCCATCTTGCCTGCCCCAAAGATGTTTTTGTATACTTGAGTGATGATAAGTCCAGAGCCTGTCTTTTAGCCCATGTGAATATGATCACCCCAGAACTTTCTAAAGTGTCTTTTGTTAGAGGCACATTATATTCTCCCACAGTTGGCTCTATTTGCCGTTCTCTGGAGCCGACTTGTGGCCTTGTGATTTGCCACCAGAACTGAAGCTGTTGTTCGGAAAACTTGCCCTCCAGTGCTTCTGTCTCCTCCCTTGCTGTCTACACGACCTGATTCAAAGCAAACCACAGGAAGAGGAGGCTCTGTGCCTACATGGATCCGTGCTTAGGTGAGAAACACCAATCTTTGGCACATTTTGCTATCATGTTTTCTCTTCATTCTTGTGCTGTAATTTAATTATCTTTTTATTCTACTTATTGCACATTTTCATACATGACCAAGGTATGATCAACATGCTTAGATTCTGTTTCAAAACAACAACAACAATCTCTTCCAGAAGATTGACTTAAATAAGAAGAGAATGTTAGGTATGTAACAGACCTGAATGTTAAGAGACATTCTTAGGATGAGACTAAAATGTGTGACTCATTTCTTAGATCTTATCATGCTCTTGGGTTTTGAGCTTGCCTTTGCTCAATCACCTTTCCCTCTGGACACCGTGAAGGCCAGATGCCGCCACTCACTAACCTACCACCTCTGACTTCACCTAGGCCTCCATTGGGGTGTTTACCTGGCTTCTTTCCTACTGACTTCACTCTGTTTTCTCTGTGGCATCTGGCTTCCTAGGCACTGTTCTCGAAAATCATTGATTGTCGACAAATAAACAGATCCCTGTTGTGAGTCACCAAAAGGAACATGTCATAGATTTTCCCATCAGAGAAGTGGCCAAATTACAAATTAATACCATGCAACCTTTGCATAAAGGTGGTATAATATGAATCATCTCGACATTTTTTGCCAAGAGCGTCTTACAGTGGACAGTGTAATATATTTTTTTAAGTAACAGGCTGGTTTCTCATCAAGGCTCAATTCTGGTGACTCTGAAGTAAATATACTCACTCTCAGGCACACCGCCTCCCACCAAGGTGCCCTGTGATGAACTTTGGCACAGCTTGTAGTACTGCCTGTGAAGGAAACATTCCTAGCATACTTCACTTAGTGACATTTGCCATACTCAAGCTATGTGGTCATAAATAGAAGCAAACTTTTATTTAATACATATCCAACTTTTATACTTTATACTATAGACCATATAAGATTTTGTTTTGGGACTAAGTGAGATAAATTGTGGCTTAAATATAAATTATATAAATTATGGGTACAAGTGTAAATGAATCCTGTCTATTTTTTTAGATTTGATAAGTTTACCTCTTAATCTAACATGTCTAGAACTTTCTGCAAGTTTTAATATACCAGAAAGTAATAGTTTTTGATTCACAGAACAGATTTTGGCTCAACATTAGAATAGTTGTATTCATAATACTTCATATAATAGTAAAATATTGAAAAAATTCTTACCATCTATAGCCAGGATTTCTGCTGCATAGATCCCATCAGTAATGTATTTTGACTTTGCATCAAATTCCCGAGAAAACTGGATCTCACCAGTCCTTGAATCAACTTTTAACCAGCTGCCTGCATCATGTCCTATGATATACCTGTTTTTAAACAAACAAGTTCATCGTTACACTTCTATGAAAGTTAGCACTTTTAAATCACACGAGAACTGCAGTGCAATGGGCCCACATTGTGTTTGTTTGATTCATCATTGTCTTAGCTTCCAAAATGTGACTCTGTGTGTGTGTGTGTGTGTGTGTGTGTGTATCTATTCCACTGAGAATCCAGTATTAAATATATTGTGTTAGGTTGACAACAAATTTCATTATTCTTCTAGATTTTTGGTTATACAGTAAAATGTATGGGTATATCTCAAGCCCATTTATTAATTAATGATACCGAGTTATAGCAAATATAATTTCTCTAGTTTGAAAAGCAGAAATAATTTCTTTTCAGGCATGGCAGACTACTTGCTGACTGTGGGCTTGGGGTAGGCTGGTTTCAGATTGTCTGTCTGCTCAGGGGCTTGTAGTAACCCTTATCCACCTCTCTCTCTGGAGATGGATCCGAAGGACTTGATCTGAGACGAAGAACATTTGGGTCTCTAGCAGCTGAGATCACATACCTTCACTTCCTTCATCTGATCCCTGCCGCTTCCCTGTGCAAGCAAACTTCAGAAGTTTACCACAGATATCTGTTCACTCTGAAAGTGCTGAGGAGGAGGAGGAGGAGGAGGACTAGCTAGAGACGAGAGGGGGAGGAGAAGACCGTTTCTAGTGATTTCTAGGATCTCTTGCTCTTGTGTGTAGTCCCTGTGCCCAGTGTCCCTATTGTGTTCAATTTTCCTGCTTTGTCTCCTGATGCTCCCCACATTTCTGAAACATGTGTGTTCCGGTTTCTTCCACTTTTTTTTTCTTTTAGATCAAACAGAGAGTTGAAACTCATCTCAAAGATAGCCCCAGGTTCTCTGGGAGCAGGCGGTGACTCACTCTTTATGGTGTGTAACTGCCTACAATATGACCTAAACCGACTTAGTTCAGGGTAGTACAGCCGACCTCAAAGGATCAAAGAGACTCTCCTGGCAACACTGGAAGCTCTTTAATGTTGCAGCCACTCCCCAGACGCACTTATGCTATAACCAGCTCGAGCTCCCATTGCCACTAATATGTTCTTCAGTTCCAAGAAAACTCCAAATGCTGTCATAGTCCCCTAAAACAAGCAACAGGAGAAAAACCTCCATCCCCCGAGTGCTACACAAATTCTCTACCACACTCCACATGGATGAACAATGGCCACACAAGCGGGAGGAAAGTACTTGTCATACCTGACGTTTGTTGCAGTGTTCCCTGTGTCCGTATCTATGGCTGTGTATGTGCCAAGGACATAGTTCATTAAGGAGTCTCCCCGTGTTCCTTCTCGTAGACTAAACGTCATGGAATTTGGGCGAAAGGTGGGTCCTTCACGCACATTGAGAACCTGGATTCTCACAGGGGTGGAGTGCATTTGGAATTGAGACGCCACTGAGTGGTGAAATTCAGCTTTGTTTCTAACTCCAATGCTGAGGTAAATATTAGGTACTTCTTCATAATCCAGCATCTGAAATGATGGACAGAAACATCATTTTTGAACAGTTTTGAACTAGCAAAAGGCTCTCTCTATAGGAGGATGTGTGTATAGTTTACATAGATGCATTTAAGTGTTATTTTCATGGGTGGCATAGGTACACATGCATGGTGCATGTGGAGGCCTGAGGTGATATTGAATGTTTTCCTCCATGGCTATCCACCTTATATACTAAGGTAGGGTTTCTCTCTGAGCTTGAAACTTTGGCTAGCCTGGCTAACCAGCTTGCCTCGAGATCCCCAATCTCTGTGTCCTGTGGTTTTGGATACAGGTGGTCATCCTTGCCCAAATGACTCTTTCGTGAGTTCTGAAGATTTGAACTCTGGTCCTCATGTTTTAACTGCAAGTGCTTAACCAGCGGTGCCATCTCCCTAGCCCAGTGCTCCCTTAAGCTAGAATAAGAAACATGATGAGGAGGCTATAGATTAGAACAAAGTCCTGTAACTGTGCAATTCTGACCCTTACATTGAATAATCTTAGTTACATAGTGTGTTTTATGCATGTGATCACTTAAGACTTTCGCACATGTGTAGGTCAGCTAAGTTTATAGGGTCATTTGTTATTTGTTTCTCTTTGTTCTCTATGGTGCTGGGAACAGAACCCAGGGCCTCGAACATGCCAGATGGGTGTGCTACCACTGAGTTGAAACTACATCCTTAAGTCTGTGATTTAAAATTGAGATTAGAGTTTGAAGTTTTCAACTTTTTACATGAAAAAAATCTTAAAATGAAAATGACACCTCTTTTTATAAGAATTAAAAAGTAAGTCTGGAATGGATCAAAATTCACCCAAACTACTGATTGAGTAATTAAGTCCCAGAACTCCTTTGTGAATTCACATCTGAGACTCTCTTTAAAGTAGCAATGGCAGAATAGAGGAGACAGTATGTATGATCTAAGCAAACATATGAGTTTAGATGATGCAAACAATTCCAAAAACGTCATGCTATTACAATCAGCCTGATGCTATAACTTAGTTGCACTTGGTCTGGTAGACCAGATGACTCCTTTATTAGCCTCATTGAAATCAGTAAATGCCACACCCTGAGAAAAGCCACCTTTAAGCGAGTTTTCTGCATGAAAGGTGAACGCAGTCTTTTGATCCAGACTGACTGATGTGGGAACATGAAAGTTTACAAGAGAAGAAGCTGTTGTAGAAGCAGGATGTGCTGGGCAGTATTTGTGAAGACTGTTCTAGAAGCTAAAGTAAGCAACTTGGGCTCTTTCTTGAATCCTGGTTTACCGTCTCCAGGCTGGGATCCTACAAATCTGTTTGGATTCTGCCCTTAACAAGTGCCACCCAGGAAAAACAAGACAATTTGATCTTGATTTTCTTTCAATTTTTACAAATTTTCTGCCCAGAGTGGTGAGGGTTAGATTATATCATTATATCTGGAGTAGAATATTGTAATGCTTAATAAAGACTAGTGTTTGCTATTTCCATTATATCATAGAAATCCCACTGAGAGGAACCCCAGAGCCTTTGCTCCCTGAATGAAACCTTTTTAGACCAAACTGGTTGAGAAGAACCTCACCTTTTCAACTCTCACCAGCACCTCATGTTTACCCCACCCCGACTGGGCCTTACATCCTACCCAAGCGTCACTTTTGTTCTGCGAATGGATATGCTGTTTACTTAGAGGGCACTTTCTTATTTTCTCAGTGTCACTGAGTGCTATGAGAACAAGGTAGCCCTAGTTTTCTTACTAACAGATATTGTGTTGCTAGCCTGGAAGCCTCCTCCATCACAGTCAGGAAACTCATGGGTACGAACAAACAGCATTCAGATTCTGAGCTTTTTGAAAGCATAATCGGTCTAAGAATCACTTCGAGCTTCTTTGGAAGGAAACCGTAGGAATCTCATACTTACCTTGACCACTTTCAAAATGCCTTCATTGGTTCGTGGATCTGTTTGGATTTCAAACCAGTTCCCATCATTGCCAGAGAGGATTGAGTATTTTGCTAACCAGTTATCAGTGCCCTCTTCATCAAGATCAATTGCTTGTAATCGTATCAGTTCTGAGCTCAAACAATTTTCTTCAATAGTTGCTGAGTACTGGAATAAAAGGGTCAAGTCTATGACATGAATTTTTAAAGGCATAAAGAGATTTACATAGGACTATCCTTTAAAATATTATGCCAGTGATTTTTATAACATTTTAAGTGGCATCTGTTCAGTAGCAAATATAAGAATTACATGGTTATAAGATAATAAAATTCATTTACAAATGCTAGGCAACCATTCGGCCAATAGGACTACCTTTCTAGTTCTGATTTTGTGAAACTTTATGATAAAGATGAGAATGGGAATAGAGAATGTTTGGGACTCTAATACAATTAATTCATCAAGTATAAGGTCTATACAAAAATATTGTTATTGTTTCATTGGATCAACAAATTTCCCACATGTGGAGTATACTGTTTTTACAGAGGAGATTGGCTTGGAAGACTGAGTCAGAGATAACTATACAGAGACAGGTAAGGTAGCTCAGTGGGTAGAGCCACTTGCTACCAAGACTATCTGAGTTTGAACCTTGGCATCTATATGGTAGAAGAGGAACCAACTCGTGAAAGCTGTCCTCTGACCTCCACATGTGTGCCGTGGCACCTGTGTGTGGACACATAACACACACACGCACATACACACACATAAAATAAGTAAATAAAATGAAAAAGATTAATATGTAGGAATGCTACCATACAGAAGAAATGCTAAGGTTTGTGTAATAAAGCTGGGTATCTCTATATTGTAGCAGCCAGACTTCTGAATAAACATGAAGGCAAACTACTGTCAAAGGAAAAAGATGATTAAAATAATGACTTACTGAAGTTTTCTCTAAGATGGGGAAATTATCATTGACATCCAAAATCTTGATTCTGCAGTCACACTCGGAGGACAGCCCATCTGTGGCTCCGTCCCGATCCGAGCCCCTCACGAGCAGATTGTACATACTGTGTTGCTTAATCAGAATGAAAGAGAGCCATAAGGCTTAGGTACTGTGACTCCAACACAATCCAATGCCATTATTTGTTTTTTAATAGATGCATAACATTAAACATTTATCAGTGATCATTTAATTTTTGTTAAAATTGGCTCAAGTATTTTTCCTTCCCTCCTGTGCAGTGGACTATGGTCATGCACAAATCATTTTATCTCTGTTTATTCAAAACCAAACCCTCTGTTATCAGTCCTTCATAGAAGGCTTTACCTCTCTGTCAAGGAAATTGGACATCGTGCGGACTTCTCCGGTGTACCTGTTCACCATGAACATGGGTGCACCAGCAGGTTCCTGGGAGATGATCTTGTAGGCGATTTTAGAGTTCAAGTGATTGTCTTCGTCTGCATCTGTGGCACATAACTTTACCACTAGTGCATCTGTGAGTAGGGTGAAAGTGGAGAATGGTTGGGATTCTAATCCATCAAGTCATTAGGCATAAAAAGAGAGGTAGGTCTTTCCTTGGCTTTCCCTAAGTATTCCTCGAGAGTATGTTACTGTGGTTTACACCAGGGAGTCTCATCACTC
Organism: Myodes glareolus; assembly: GCF_982192425.1. Classification (NCBI taxonomy): domain Eukaryota; kingdom Metazoa; phylum Chordata; class Mammalia; order Rodentia; family Cricetidae; genus Myodes; species Myodes glareolus. Next base: position 66,760,139 of record NC_142038.1, read on the forward strand.
ACAGAGGTGGATTCAGAAATAGCAGTAGTTCACATATGAAACTCTTGACTGTTTATCCTTTTTTTCTATTAATGGTAACTGAGTAGTAAACTAGTGGTCTTTAACATGTGAAAAAGTTTAGCAGACTATCCTAAAAGCCAAAGGAAGTGATTTTATCAGATTTGTTTTTACCATGGTCTTATGAAATTATTTTATATTGTTTAATTAAGAAGATGATGGCTTAGTTAAATTCAATATTGTAACCATTTATTACTTATATGAATGATTTCTCTCTACAGAACCCTGGTTGTCCTGGAACTCACTATACAGACCAGCCTGACCTCGAACTCACAGATCTGCTTACCTTTGCCTCTTGAGTGCTGGAAGCAAAGGTGTGTACCACGACACCTGGCAAATATGTATAGTGTTAATTGTCACTTGTAACTGAATTATGACTGTTTGCACTAGAAGATAATTTATCAAAATAAAAGTTATACAGTTGTGAAAATGAATAATTGATCAGAGAAATATAAGAAGTTCTTAATTATTCATGCAGGAAAAGAATGGGCCTTGCGGCCACTTCCCCCTGTCATCATCCATCCAGAGGGCTGACTTTTCCAGGACTGGCAGATAGTTTGCCTCCCAGACCTCAAAGTGAAGACCCCACTGCAGAGAATCTTGGTGCCCTTGAACAGGAAAGGCAGGGGCACCAGGACTTCAGAGTTTATGAAGGTGTGTCTGGTCTTGTAGGTTATTGTCTGGAAGCTACGTTCACAGGAGGAGGAGGTAGTGATACTGGACTGGCTGTGTTTTTCTCTTCTTCCTTCACTAAGGCTGCTCTGAGGAAGTTAATAAGGAAGCTAAAGCCAGAGTCCCTACTGCCCCCTCTTGTGCCCCTTAGTGAAATCGTTCTGCCTTTCCGTGCCTTCTTATTCTGTATGTTCAAAACTCTTGTGTTTATCTACCTTTCTCCCCAGCTTTGCTAATATATCCTCTGGAAATCTTTTTGAGGTATAATGTCAGGTGCAGAATTGAAAGGTTAAGGAATATTAGAGGGTTGGGAAGAGGTGGAAGTAGGTAGCGTGGGAGGAGAGGAAGTAGCAACATCAGGAAAGTATTAAAGTAAGAAAAAAACGAAAGACAAAGAAAGCTAGGGGAGGCACTAGACTTGGAATTACACAGGATGAAAAGACATGGGAGAAAAAGGTAGAAGGGGAGGAAGCGAGAGACAGAGACAGGAAGGGAGGAAGAGAGAGAGAGAGAGAGAGAGAGAGAGAGAGAGAGAGAGAGAGAGCAGAATATCACTTGCTGCCTGAAGACATGAATACTCTCCATCGTGGCTCTGATGGAGACAGCACCCGCATCCCTGCTCTCTAGTGTGGTTCGGCTATGCCCTCTCCAGGCATAGATCAGAATGGAGTCTGTTCTCGTTTTATGTTTCTTCAGCTTTTCTCACTCAGATTAAGTCAGTTCACCCATTTCTGAGAATGACACTGAGCCCTGGCTCAGCTGCAGGTGTAAGAGTCGTCTATGAATAAGAGGCTATCTAGCATTTTAACCATATATGTTTGCATTTGAGTTGTGTTAGAATGTTTGGGGTTGGCTTTTCCTGACTTGTGAGGAAGCTGGTGTTTCCATCTTTCAAAGCCCTTGCGTAGAGGAAGTGAGCAGATGCAGTGCAGTAAAGAGGTGGCGCTCCACTCACTGGCGTCGCTGTTTTCTTCAATGGTGGCTGTGTACACGTTCTGAGTGAAGACCGGCGGGTTATCGTTCACATCCATGACTTTGACTCTGAGTTCCAGAGGCCTCTCTAAGTCTTCCCCTCGTGAGTTCAGAGCGCGACAATGGATCTGTGCAAGGTCAGAGAAAAACTGTCCTTCTCCACCAAGGCAAATTAAGCAACATGCTTGCAAACACATGAAGAAATGTGCCAAGAAATAACATTTTCCTCCAAATTCAGAGTATACTGGAGCCTAGCAATTGAAATATCACTTGTTCATAAGCAGGTGTAATATATGGGACAGCAGCTTGGCTCTCAGATTCCTTATTCCTTCAAGTCCTTCACTTGTTTCATTCTATTTTCTGTTTATCCACCGACTTGATTAACTCTTTTTTTTAAAAATAGCACAAACAAATAAAAGCTCTGGGACTCACCAGGAACAGTGGGGTTATCTCTCTGTCCACCACTGAAGTAATGTTTATTTCCCCAGTCCGAGGGTTGATGGTGAACACTCCATAAGGCGGTCGATCAATCCCTGCTCCAGAGATTCGGTATGTTATCCTCTGGTTCACTTCACAGTCTGATCTAATCTAGAAGAGAAATGGCGATGATTGGGATCTAATTTGGGCGTAGTGTAGCTTGAGACGGACCATCAAGGCTAGTGCCAGGGCTCTCTGTAAATGTGCTTGCTACCAAGCCTGGTGAGCTGAATTTGATCACAAAGTCACCTGGTGGAAGGAGAGACTCCTACAAGTTGTCCTTTGGCATTCTTTCTCTCTCTCTGTCTCTCTCTTCTCTCTCTCTCTCTCTCTCTCTCTCTCTCTCTCTCTCTCTCTCTCTGTCTGTCTCTGTCTCTCTGTCTCTGTCTCTGTCTCTCTCTCTCTCTCACACACACACACACATGCACACATACTTTCCCAAATACACACCTACCCTCTCTCACACACACTCATCTACACTTTCTCTCATGAATACCCTTTTCTAACACACACTCTCATACACACATACTCAATTTCTCTCTCTCTCTCTCTCTCTCTCTCTCTCTCTCTCTCTTTCACATACACACACAAATGTAATTAAAATTTCTCTGTAAAAAGACTCTTAGTGTTAGGACTTAGAGATTTGATTTGCATCAAATTTTCCTTTCTTATTTCTAAAACTAACCAGTATGAAAAATCCTTGACATTTGGAGTAGGTCTCACACTGTGATAAATAGAGGGGAACATACAGAGGGAACAATGGTCAGAACTCAGTAGATGGAATCTGTCCACTCATGGTGGCGATCCCTGTCTGTCTTTCAGACTGGCTTACCACGGACCTTCTGCTGTGTATCAGTCCCCATCTTGGGGTAGTTAATAGTGTTCTGGGTTGGCAATTTGTCCCAGTCAGTAAAGTGCTTGATTGTTACGCATGAGGACTAGTGTTTGATGCCCAGAACCCACATTGAAGAAGTTTGGACATAAATGGCATGTACTTGTAATTCTGGTGCACAGCAACTGGAGACAGGTAGATTTCTGAGGTTCGCTGGCCACCCAGCCTAGCCTAATTGGTGAGCTCCAGGTCATTGAGAACACGCTGACCATCACTGAGGAACACGACTGAGACCATCTAATGGCCTTCATAAACACATCCACACATATGCATGTGTACCCATACACACGAGTGCATCTGCACACATTCCTCATTCCACACACATTAAAAAAATAACGTTTGGACAACATAAGTCAACGACAGTGTACCATTCCTTTAAAACTCTTTGGGCGGCAGAAGCTGCAAATCCTTGAAATATTCCAGAGCTTTCCAACTAACTACAAATGCTTCCGTGTTAGGAGGCTTTTCTGGCTGGTCAGTGATTCCAGTTGGTGGCCTGGCAGCTTTTTTCAATGCTTGGGGACATGGGGACTCCCCCCTCCTGATTCTTGGTGAAACTTCCTGCTCTCTACCTGCCTTTATCTGGAAAATGTCCCAGTGCAGGGAGGATTGACCTTATCTGAAAGCTGTTTCGAAGCCTGGATGCCTGAATTATCTCTAGGGTGACCCTTGGCACAGTTTCCTGCTAGAAGCCTCCCCTGCTGTATTCCTGTAACTAAGACTTGTGCTAGGAGCTTTGCTATAGGACCCTGCTGCCACATACAAAGTCTTAGGTCAGGAGCTTGCCACTTAATGCAAATTAGGGTTTATCCCAAGGATTCCCAAACCTAAATTCCTTATACTCTGGAGTAAAGTTGAGCAGATTTCCTGAATCTGTCTCCACGAGAGCTGTCTCCTACCCAAAGCTGTCTGAGCTCTGTTTCCAGCTTCTGCTCCCTCCACCCTTGTGGACCAATGCAGTCAACAATCCCAAGGAAGAAGCAGAGTCACACTTCCCCTAGGAGCTCTGGCTACCCCTGCTTGCTCCATCACTCACTCTGGCAATTGGGTTCCTCTTGGAGTTGTCCTCTCCCTCCCGACAGGCAGCGGCAAACTTGATCCACTCCCGCTTTTGTCTCCTGACGGTCTGCCAGGTTGTGGTGCCGTTTTCAACGTCTAATTCTTTTACCTAAAGCAAAAACGATGGATGTTTCTCATAGTGTTTGGGTACCTTGTGCTTAGATAACTTATTGACATTGTAAGATGTGCCCAGGAGAAATGCTAAATTGAGGAACAAAGGAACCGATTCTCTCATGGATAATTCTGGACATAAACCTGCCGGTGCTAGATACAGAATGATCTCATGTTTCTAGAAGATCCTATGGGAACAGGTCTCCTTAGCTGTGCTTGATGCTCTGCTCCTGTACTGTGCCATGTGTGCACATGTGTGCACCTCTTCTTCAGTGCATCTCCCTCCCTAGGTAAAGACCTTGCCCGCCCCGCCCTTCCTTGATCTCTGACTGGGTTCTTCCCATCCCTGTCACTGCTCCAGGTGAATGTGATTCATACAAAACAAAGGAAAGGATTCTTCTCTTCTGTTGATAAGCAGTTTGCTGTAGTTGAGATCCGTGGGTGGTATTGTAAATTAGAAAGCTTCTAAGCAGCATGCCCAGCTCTGGTGACCATCCTATGTGCAGCTCTGTCATTTCCTGAAGAATATTTTTGCTGTATCTTGCTGGATGCTTGTCCTTTCATGAATTAATGTTGCTGTTGTCCACAGATTCGCCAAGAATTTGACAGTACCAAAGACGCTAACAATTCTATGTTAATTATGAACACACATATAAGCATGTGTAAAGGTATAAAATGTGTATTTATTTCTCAAAGTCTTAATGTCCTTATTGGTTCATAGACAATCGTGTTTATTCAAGGCTTTGAATGCTGCTCTTGGAGAAAGCAGATGCCCACAAGACTGGAGTTTATCATTTCAAGAACAAACGAGTTTGCACCTCCCCCATTTTAATCCCATTGTCTGGAATGTCCCATGTATCTATTTTTTGTCAATGTCCCTTAGACATGACTTTACTTTCTCCAGTGACTTGAGATAATCCTGGTGAAGATTTCTCGATGGTGACGGGTTCAGGAGGTACAGGCCATTAGGCTGACTTGGCTTCCGCCCCACTCTGAATAGAAGTAGATTCTCTGCCAGTCTGTTGAGCTGCGATTTAGGAATTTTTAACTTTGCAACTTTCTTTCATTTACAGGACATCAGTGGAACCTTCTCACTGACATTCCTCTTCCTTCTTCAAGGGCTTCTCTGCTTCGCTTGCTTTGCTGTAGGTTGAGAAATCTGCAAATAAGCTGCTAGCATAGTTGGATGAGAGGAGGTGCAACGACCTGAAGCTCTGGAAACCATGTCTTATAAGCACAGTTGTCAGGATCTAGGGCTTTCCTACTGTGATTTCAGGTCAACTCAGGTTCTGTGTTCTACCTTTTGTCAAGGAAACTATAGTTGCTAATATTTTAATACATAGTGCATCTTAACATCCAATTTCCTTTTCATTTAAGTACATGCATACATTACCTCAACGATAAATTCACTGTTCACTCCCAGTACCACCTGGAACAGAGGACAAGAGGTTAGCGTACATTTGTATAATTTATAGGAAACAGAATTGTAAGATTATGATATTCTTTCATCATTTAAAAATGTATCTGCAATCAATAATGTAAAATACAATTGACAGTGGAAGAAAAGCAATGCAGAGCTGCTTTCTTATCTTTAAAAGTCTTCTGAGTTTTACAAGAGTACAAAAAAAAAAACAAAAAACCTCCTGAGCTGAGGAGATGACTCAGTAGGTAAAATGGTTTCTGTTCAAGGATGAGGCCCTAAGTTCAGAGTCCCCCTACTTTCTGTAAAAGCTAGACACAGTAACAAAGACCTGTAACACCAGTCTTAGGGAGGTAGGAGTACATTCCTGGGCTTGTAGGCCATCCAGTCTAGCCAAAAGGGAGAACCACAGCTACCGTGAGAGAGACTGTCTTGAAAAATAATTATGTTGACACCTAATTTCCATATGTGATTGCATGAGTTAATGTACACACACACACACACACACACACACACACACACACACTTCAGTCAAACATACATTCACACACACTTTTGTCTCCAACATGTTGAGTTGGGAAACTAGCTTCACCAGAAACCCTAACAAAGACAAATAAAAAATAGGAAACTGCGATTTGTACAAAGAGTATTATTATTCAGAGTTGAAGGAAATGTGAAATGTAAAATGACGTGGTTTGAGAAAACAGAAGAGCACAGTTGTAACTGTGAGCTATCGTTCCAGATCGTGGGAGGCTAGCGGGGCTGTGTGAAGTCCTGTGTCAGAAAAGAAGATAAAGGAAGGCAGAGATCAGAACCTGTGCTGAATGTATCTCTTCTTATTTTGGTGCAAGGAATACAAAGGCAGTGCTGAGAGCAGAGGGAGGGGGGAGGGGCTGATGCAGGAACAGAAGGGAAGCAGAGTGGGGAGAAGCTAGGCCAAGCAGAGATATTTAATGACCTTGGGTCGGAAGGAAGTCAAGGAGAATGGGAACTGGGAAGATCTCAGGCTGTTGAGGGAGGAGGCCCTTGTTAACTTCTGTACATGGTGTGTGTCACTTTGCAAGAGTCAGCAAAATGTTACTGAGGAGGGGAAGTTGCAATAGTGGATTAGAATTTCAACAAGTTGTCAGGTAAACGAGACTTGGGCAGTTCACAGGTTAATTAGATGGGAGATTTTGTTGTTGTTGTTTTTGTTGTAAAACCAAGACCAAATATGCAGTCAATAAGGACAGGAGAAGGGTGCAGAGGAGAAATAATGATAGGAAGAGGAGGAGGGGTGGCGAGAAATAAACGGAAGAGCAGCTAGAGACATGAGGAAAGAAAGTGGGCCAGCTCCTGCTCTGTGTGCTTTTGATGACCTGGTTTTCGTCTGTGACATCGTAAAGAAAGCCAAAACCAGTGTGAAATGTGCAGATAAAACAGATACTTGATTATGAGAGCCAACATCTATCTGGAATGGAAAAATCAACATACATGATGTATATATGGCATACTATGTTATAATGCTGCATACATACATGTCATATAAATATGCTATTGTTTTGGGGATATAACTCAGTCATTTGATTGCTAGTCCTAGCACCATAGGAAACTGAGTGTGCTGGTCACACTTGTAATCCGAGTGCTCAGGAGATGGACACGGGAGAATTGGAAACTAAAAGAAGGAGAGAGGCCTTTTTGACATTCTTGAATTGGAAAACATTTGAGTTCAAAAACTTGGAAATAAGAATGGGGCTATATCTCAGTGTTAGAATATTTAACATCTAATATCTTTAGGACCACAGGTTTAGTTTCTAGTAAACACACACACACACACACACACACACACACACACACACACGGGAAGGAGAAAGACAACCACTATCCATAGCTGATGAAGAGTCACAAATGAAGAACAGAATGAACAGAATGAGGAGTTCTTTGGTGTTTTGTCCAGAACTCGGCAATCTATGAGGGGCTGTGGAGACTTTGGGGTATGGCAAGCTGCTGTCATCAGCTGCAGCTAGAGGAGGAACTCAGGAACTGGAAAAGGGGGGCAGCTGACATGGACACAGCAGATTCTGACAGGCGGGAGCGAGTGCAGGCGGAACAGAGCACAGTGGGGCTTGGGATGGCAGAGTCCAGAAGGCAGCAGCAGAGGTTAGAAATCGGCCAGTGCGGCACCGAGTGTCCTCTTCACTCCCATTCTCCTGCTCACAGGGCTCATTAGACACTGGGGAGAGTCCAGGCCTGTGGCGGAAGACAGTATTTAGTGGAAGATGCCATGGGTTAGCTGCAGAGAATGGTCTATCTTGTCACATGATCTTGACTCAAGGTTAGAGCTTTTTGTTAGCAAAGCAGATCATTCTGGAAGGTATAAGGAAAAATCAAGCAGAATCTTACTATTCAGAGAGCAACAATTTCCCTTTGGTTTTTTTTCAAACACATAATTATACAATCATAGTTGTTTCGATTAGAAGAAAGTATACATACAATTTGCTATTTTTTACTCAGTGACTGCTGTGGTAAGGGCCTGTGTCATTGAATACTGTAGGCATCTGTCTCGTGGCTGCCTTAGAGCTCACAGTAGCTATTTGTTCATTTTGGTGGCTGGGGAATCAGGGTATCTAAGAACCACCCCCCACTGTGAGAACTGCATGCTAAATCTCATACCCAATTCCCACCTTGGTAATATTAGATCACTGACCTCAGTATGTGAGATTATTACCTAGAAAATTTGGGGGAGATGGATTTGTGTCTAAGTCTCTTGCCTCCCAAGTATGAGAATCTGTGTTTAATTCCTTGTCAAAATCAGTGTTACAAGTCAGGTGTGGTGACGTAGGCTTGTGATCCTGTGGGTGGGTACATGGGTCCTAGAGACAGATGGAGCCCTAGAAGCTTATTGGTTAGCTAGTCTAGCTACGTGTGGATTCCAGGCCAGGGAAAGATTTTGTCTCTTAAAAAGTGGCAGGCATCAAAGAAACAGCACCTGGAGTTGTCTTCTAACTTCCATGTTCACACACACACACACACACACACACACACACACACTCACACACTCACACACACAGTAACCTCTCACACAAACACATACATGTGAACACACACATGTACACATGTAACCCCCACCAACCCTCCCATGTGCTATCCCTGCACACACACACGTAGTCCTCACACACATACATGAACGCACACACATCACCACACATGTAATCACTCCTCACATGTGAAAGCTTCTGTTGTCATCTTGAGCCGCACACTCGTCTCTTGTCTTCTCCCTTTCTCCCTGTGCTCTTCCCTTGGACGTTTCCCTCTTCCCTTCCTGACACCGTCTCAGGCCTGACAGCCACAGCAGCATCATTGCCTTGCGTCCCCACCCACCTTTGGTGAAGACAAGCGGAGCTGGGCGCTTCAGAGCTATAATCAACCAGTCGTCTAATTGAACTTGAAAGCAGTGAGAGTGAGTCTTAGCTGGGTCCTGCTTATAAATCAAGTAGAGATTTGCCAGGCAATTTTCACTCCGCAGTGAAGACAACCTCATCCTGGTTTCTGCCTGCCTCCAAGCCTGCAAGGCTAGCATTGCATTATCTATGCAGTGCTAGGACAGCAAGTGAATGCGGTCCTGTTCTGCCGCTGCTGGCTTTTCTTCAACACCTAAAGATGATTTTGAATTATCTAGTATCATTTTATGAAGTTACTGTAATTCTCCTGAATTTGGCGACATCTATTTATGCCCCAGCCGTCTCTCAGTGTTGTGCTGACTGCTTGCGATCTCTTGCAGCTGTCCATTGCAGCCTTTAGTCATGGAATCCTAATAGTATTTGAAATGAAAGATGTGCTTCCTCCGTTCTTTCTAAAGTGACTAACAGCTAAAGTCTGTCCTTGTACGATCACACGGTTGCAAAGGGTAAACTCTCACATGTTATAAATGCTGAAAGCTTCAAATAAAAGTATATCATTTTAAGGGTGGGCAACTGGAATCTAAATGTCTCTGTCACTTGATGCTCACTGTTATTCATTAGAAAAACCACAGAGGACTAAATGCTTTACAAGTTGGAATTTGTTCACATTCTGTCTTTTCCTGAACGCTAGTATCTTGTTTCTACTGATGAACCAACTGATGGGATCAGCTTTATCATTAGAAAGAGCAGCACAATTAGCAGACAACACCCAAATATGGAGATCTGAACGTGAAAGAAGCAAATGTAGAAAGCAAAAGTTGATCAGAAATGTGTTGCTAAAGATGGCTGGAGTTTTCCAAAATTCATTTTGGATAAGCCTATTAGAATTAGCAAGGTTTGCACTGTGCTTTACTTGGCTTCATCCCTTACCTGTATGTGTTCTAGAGAACTAGCTTGCATTAGGGTGTAGACAGCAGCCCTGGAACTTTCTCTTGGAAAGCTCATTAGATTCTCTTCTCATCACTGAAGACTGACAGCTGGGCCTTGTGCCCACGAGACAAGTGTTCAGACCAGAGCTTAGATGGTCCTTCTATTTATTTATACTCCTCCAGCCTCAGTTTCCTGAGTAGCTAGGAGTGCAAGCTTGTGCCTAGATAATTCCTTAAACATATTCTGTTTTATATGAATTAAATCTTCAAAATAATCTATCCTTGAAATCTTCTCACAGTGATTTATTAGCTGATGAGTCTTGTACACTGCCTAGTTTAGTTGACCTGCTCAAAATCACTTTATTTCCAAAGGGTTCTGCAAGAGCTATCGGGTCAATGCCACCACCACATCTGGGATTATTTCCCAGTCTGTTTTCTCAGGCAGTTTTACAATGTATTGTAATGCATCTTAGTTCTTTCTGCTAAGGGTGAATGGTTGATGTGAATGGTTGAAAGGTAGAAATTATTTTCAAGGGGGAATTTTGGGTAGAAGAACTTCTTGGAAGCTCAAGTTCAAAGGCATTCTCAGGCATGTTGACTTGGAGAAATGATGTGTGTGCATATATGTTCCCCGAATGCATGTGTATATCTAAAAATGCAGGAAAGCTAAGGATCTAAAAAAACATTCTCTTTAAAAATAATCCTGCCCTTAGAACATCTAACATGATTCTGCACTTTATCAAAACACTTTCTTGAACTGACAACTGTTATTATGACTGCAACCAAGTGACTACCCAGTCTCTTAGATCAGTATAGATTTAAAGAATTGGTATTTCACAGTGGGTGATGCACCTTAAATTGTAGTTTGGCCTGATACAAAGCACTATAGTTAGAGACTAATTCCTGAAACTTGGAGACAGGACAACAGAACCCGTGTCTTGGTTTTGCTCTGCTACAAGGTGTCTTTAGACAGTCCCCAGTTCTTCTTGCTTTAGGCTCTCATCTAAATACAGTCAAGATGTGGAAAGCACAGATACAGTGGATGTTAGGCACATCTGTGAAGAGGAAGGGAGAACGAAAGAGGCCTTCTGCTTGGAGAGTGTGGCTGTGGTTTTCCTGATACGCAAAAACGCTGGTTAATCATTTCCAAAGAGCCGAAATTTCCCGCATTAGTCAGACATGGAATTTATTTCAAAGAGATTGCGAAGTGGTTCTTGTCCTCTTCACGGATGTCAGCTCAACTAGCAAACGTCCCACAGCCAGGGCAGCCCCAGGAATCTTTGCCCATAACCTTCACATCCCTACTCTCCCATTGACCTTTGCATTTTAGAGTCAGGACGTCTGCAATGCCAGGTCTCTGGGTAGATGTGTTATCTAGCAATACTCACGCAATGCCCGATGGATGCCTCTGCGGTACCCTCTGGCTCTCTGTCCAGGTAGCATCATTAATGATAGCCATAGTAGCCAAACCCTCCATCTGGATCCCATCACTGAGGTTCAGGTCTCCCTGAAAGATCTCATCATGTGTGACTGTGAGCCTAAGCCTTGTCACCTCGCTGTCCAGGGAAACATCTGTGAATGGGTGCTTTGGAAGAAGAGCTAAATGAGCAGCCTGTCAAGTTCTATCACATAGCATGGCTGCATGGTCAAAGCTGTGAAGAACAGCGCTGGCTCCCAGAGAGCTGGAGAAATCCCTTGCCTGGGAAAATCACCTTTTCAGAGCATATGTGGGCCAGGCATTCTCTTCTGATGTGGCTTGGCTGGAAGGCTTGCCTCAAAGACTCCCACTTAGCAAGGGAACTGGCTGAACCAGTTGTCAGGATGACAGTAGAATGCTCGAAAATGGAATTAGAGGCACCTGCTGTTGACAGAGCACAATAACCCGGAGAAATGTGGATTTTCTAACTGAGGTAGTGTCTGGGGGCCCCAGCCAGCCGTCAGCTTTTCATTTGCTCCTCTTTCCTGGGTGTCCTTATTTTAGACTAAATCGTATTTATGGAAGCAAAGAGTTCACACAATGTGATGGTGTCTCCCACATATCTGTGCTAATTTGGAAGAATGCAGTGAAAAGTCAGGTCAAGGGGGCAATGGGGGAAAGTCAGGCAAGGGGGTAATGGGGGCACCTGGAGTGTGTTAGATACCATAAACTCAGCATATTCGCGGCCGGAAATGGACCCAAAGTGTGGAAGGCGTGGACTTTAGTGCAACTGACAGAATTTTAGTCTGGTAGTATCGGATTCAACCTTAGACAGTCTGAATTATAAGTTCTGACTTTTTTGTTTCTCCAAGTCTTACTTTAGTCCCAATATAGGAAAACATGCATTTACTTTTCAGATTATGTTAATACCACTTTATTAACTGCACAATGCTTTGCTGCTGTGACGTGACAGAATGGCAACACCATGGCAGACATTGCCCCAGAAACCAACTCCTCTTTGTCTCAGTTTAAGGCATCCAAACTCCTTTGACAATGAGACAAAACTCATTGTCTGTATAAAAGCCACCTCTCAGCGAGAGGGTGGGAAATATGCTAATGTTATGTGCTAGGATGCATGTTAGAAATTGAATCTAGTCATTCACTGAATCTAGTCATTTCGTTGACAAAAATAAATGACAGGCAATATCTTTTGTATGCATTGTAAGTTCTAATGTAAACTCCAAAAGAATAGTACAATATAAAGTATGCCATTCTTACCTAGTTTTAGCAAATACCAGAAACTTTTCCTGGCTTTATGTTTTCTTTTAATGCTTGTTCCCAGACTATCTGGTGATTTTCATCAGCATTATTACCTGGGCTCATTGCAATATTAAAATATGCTATTCCCTTATGCTTTGTGTTTTGTATTTTATTGAAATAATAGTTACAGAGTAAGGATTTTACCCCTTCTCTATGACTTGTCTTTTGAAGTCAGTTTTGGAGTCATTGGCACATCCAGAACCAACTGATTAATGAGCAGTTCTTCCTCAAATAATGCTCATAAAAATTATTGAGTAAAGCAGTTACCCTCTTCCTAGGCGTATGTTCCAGATGCCAAGTTCAAGCCTAATTATACTACTTTTGTTTGTAATTGAAGGTATATCAAGTACTGGCCTTTTTGTTTGTAAGCCATGTAATTTTCTATGTAGAAAGGAAGGGCAAACATTTCTCATGCAAGTAATGTTCCAAGGCTTTATGCTGGTCACTCCCGCCTCAAAGCCTATCATCAGAACTGGTCTGTGTCAGTGGGGGAATTCCAGATGCAATAGCACCTGGGAACAGGAAGGAAACATGACCACATCCCAGTCAACGGTTATGAAGTACTTTTCCCTGGATACTAGGCTTAAGGAAGGATCCATAAAACTAGATATTTAGTATGCAGAATGTTCTTAAAGGAAGAGGATTATCTTTCAAAAATAAAAAGCTTCTTAGTCTAAAAAGTCGTGAAATATTTTTGGAGCTGGATTATGTGGTGTGTGTGTGTGTATGTGTGTGTGTGTGTGTGTGTATCTGTGTGTATCATGTGTTTATGTGTGTGTGCTGTGTGTGCATCTCTCTCTCTGTGTATCCTATGTTTATGTGTGTGAGAGCATGCATCTCTCTCTGTGTGTATCCTGTGTTTATGTATGTGTGCACACAGTATATTCATGGGGGTGTGAGTGCATGTGCACAGAGGCCAGAGGTCAACCTTGGATTTTGTTCCTTGCTTGTTCCATTCCCTTGCTTTCTGAGTCTTCCAGGTGGCCTGGGCCTCACTCATTCAGAATGACTGCCTGGCCAGTGTGCCCAAGGGGCAAGGGGAAGATTTTTATCCTGCAACTCCATCTCTAGATAGATATTATTGAAAAAGCTGTGCTCAAGTTAGAGATTACAGTATAGTAGTAACACTGGGTATCTTTTAGGATATAAAAATTATTTTAAGTAAAATTCCTGCCATGAAAATGCAATAATTTGAAGGTGAAAACATGAAATCGTCCAGATGGTTTATAAAACATATGCACTATATACAAGTCTCTAGTCATTTGCACCATCATCGCTGCCATCTGCACCGGAGTAATAGATCAGATTTCATTCCGGATGGCTTGACGAGGAGATTAATAGCCTCTGTAATAGCCAGGATGAAGCCAATCATTTAATGCTTTCTAGGGTTGGCTGTCTAGTACAAAGGAAAATTCAGACAATGAGTTTTTCCACCTATTATTGTACTTCTGAAAGTTTGTTTGCCATTTTTTTAAAAGATCAATTGGGTTCTGTGAATCAAAACAAAGTTGTTCCCTGTGAGGACAAAATTAATGAGGCTGGGTTAGTTCTAACGATGCCTTTGCATTTTAATGCCTGTTTTCAACTTAAGGTAAGATAGCACCATCCGTGTCATCACCAGCCTATTTTACTTTCCAAGAACCAGGGTATTTGATTGGAATGTCTACATCTCATTTGCAGCATGATTGGTCATCATGGGGGGGGGTAAAAATTCTTATCTGATCGTTGGCTGTTTTTATTATCTTATTAGCTCTATAAAGTATAGACCTTATTTGGTTAATAACTGTCCAGCTTCTGGTGATTCCTGACTAATAAAATGTATACAACCTATAACATTGCCCATCTCTTTCGATTCTCCAGGATATCTGGGAAAACCAAATTCCATAGCAGGGCATGAACTTCTACTGTATAAGTCACCAGTCGCAGCAATTAGTGAGTTTCAGAGTTTCTATTGTGGAAGTAACTTAGTGACATCATGTCTAAGTTCACAGTCTCCATGGGGCACAACGAGGCCCTGGAAGAACAGAACCCTTTGCCAAAGCTACCCAGTCTCCTTGAAGGGAACCATGACTCAAACCTCAGGCAGCCGAGTCTCCATCAGTGTCAATTGTTCCTCACCTCCCCGTCCGGTTTATGGCAGAAGGACATGATGACTATCCTTAGGAGGAAAACAGCAATGAACCCTGGTACTGAAGTGAAACATCCCACTGAGTACCTTTAATTGGCTGTCCATCAAAACCTTATCATAAGGACTTCTTGTGGTGGAGAAGTAGCTGGCACAAAGTGCCAGTAACTCTGAGAGGTTGTCACACCCTCCTAAGTGTAAGCTACAGTGATGCCCTAGACAGTCTTTGATTTACTTAGTGAGAAAAGGGGCAGAGCTTAAGGGACGAAACTAAAGACGAACAGGAAGAACACCTGTGTTCATATAATCCCATGCAGACTCTCGTCAGTTCTTCGCGCTTGTCTGTCTTACATGCTAGAGATCTACTCCCCTGCTGCAGACACTAGCAACTGGTATCTTAAGGAGCCGTAGCAAACGCTTAAGAGCTTCTATCGTCCGCAGTCACCATGAAAGCCAAACAAAAGCTTCAGTCTTGGTGACAGCTGAAGAAGAATGAAGCCTCAGTGACCATTAAGATTACCAGGGAGAAATGGGTTAGCACTGCCCAGGTGAGATCCTGAGAACCCGAATGATGATGTTCATTTCAGATCAAAGAAATGAATGAACTCTTCAATTAAACAATTTTATCATTAAACATGCCTGTCCAGAAAGCAATGAGCTGGATTGAATGCTTATTCGTTACCTTTAAAATCTTGACAGGTGCAATTTCTCATGCCAAAAAAAAAAAAAAAAGTATACTCCAGTGAAAGTAGGAAATCAGCCCACAGAACTGCAGCAAGAGAGATGTTCTGACACTCTGACTCTAGCTGGGAAGCACATAGTAGCCTCTGGAATCTTCTTTCAGTCCCCTTTTAATCTTTTTATTATTTTTTTCCTTACTGGCTATTGCAACAAGGCATTGCACTAATACCTGGCATTTTCTAGAATAATTTTTTAAAGAAACGTCTTCATAACCCGTTTCCTAAATGGAGGCTGGGATGTTCTACCACTGTTACCATCCTCATTCAAGCTTGGGCGGTGCCCTTGGGCAGTGTTGGCACCTGTGTGGTCTTGGCAGACCACTGCAAGGCAAACTCCAGAACGATTTACAGTGCTACCTGGTCAGTGATGTGTTCACTTCATTCCCGGCCCTGCCCGGAAGCCCCGACTGCTGAAAACATGCTCCCTTGAACCTGGATAACACCACTTGCCTGAGAACAGCATGCGTGCCGCTCTGCAAGCTTCTATAGTGCACACATGTGAACGTTTCTGAGAGACTGATAGACAGCCAGGCATTTGATGGTCTTTGACGAAAGAGCTTTCTGCCCTATCTATCGTTATCTTACTTTAAGATATACTTAGGCTGACTTGCTCTGTCACTTGATCACCAGTTGACTTAAATCTGAAATCTGATCCAGTCTAAAGTGTCTTAATTGATTCTTCAAACAAAATTTCTAATTGGCCATAGTTTGATACCTCGTCCATCCCAATCTTGGCTTTCTTACAGGAATGGAATTAGAAGTAACTGTCATCCTCTGTCAAGGTTCAGATGCTGACTCTGTTATGACATGGTGGGATGTGTTCCACACCTGAGCCCCCGTAGAGAGGGATGGAAGCGAGTCTATCCTCAAAGCACAGTCTACTTTAAATAAACAGATCTATTAAATGTTTTCTTGCTAGCCTGTGGGACTGCTTTTATAGTTTAACTTAAAATATTTCATAAGAAGTTGCAACATAATTTTGACATAATTGGTAATCCTCTACTTTGCAAGAAACTCACAGGAAATGGGCTGGAGAGATGGCTCAGAGGTTAAGAGCACCAACCACTCTTTCAGAGGACTTGGGTTTAATTCCCAGCACCCATATGGCAGCTCATAATTCCAGTTCCAGGGTATCTAACACCCTCACAAAGACTTACATGCAGACAAAAAGCCAATGCACATAAAATAAGAATAAATTTATATAATATATAATTAATTATATAAATAAATAAAAACAAAAATATATAAATAAATATGTATAAATAGAAAAATTCTCTCTCTCTCTCTCTCTCTCTCTCTATATATATATATATATATATATCCTGTTTCAAAACAAAAAGGAACTCACAGGCAAATAATTGGGCTTGATCAACTTTAGCTCCTTTCAAATTTCAAGCCCTTGAAATTTTTATAGCACTCTGTCTAATTTAAGTATAAATAAAAGAGAGTGGAAATTTTTTATGTCCACTTATGAACTTTAGAAATGGCGTTAACTCTGATTTGATGTCATGCTGAGGTTAGTCTAATTCAGCCCAGCCTTCACCCTGTTTCTCATCCCATCCAGTCTCCCCTGTCACAGAGCAGTCTTGGGGACCTGCAGAGACTGAGCTCCTTGCTTTGTCTTTGCATAAAGCAGATTAAAAATAAGAAAGTCCATGTAGAAAGCTGGAGGTGAACAGAGAAGAAGGAGCAAGACCTTTCTTTCAGACCTCGATTTTCACTTACCATGAGTAGCATCAGAAGACAAATGTTTCTGAAGAGAAGCCAATCCATTTCCTTGAGTCTCTCTTGCCCTTGAACCCCAGTGAGAGTCAGTTATAGTCCTGGTCTTGCAGCGGGGCGTGCTTGGAGGTGCTCTGTCAGGAGGGCATGGGTGATAACTGTGATGCTCTCTGGGCAGAGGGATGAAGATATTCTATAATGACCCTGTTTCTCCACCCCAAACTCCTGGGCTGGTCTGGGAGGCTGGCATTGTTTGGGTTCTGGGTAAGAACTTAGACACACCTTGATTCTTATTGCAATGAAACCCTTTGTTGGACACCAAAGAAAAATCTTACAGAGCGAGGGCAAGATTTATGGGGAAGATACCCAATGAATAATAAATTACTCACAACATGAAAAATAATTAAAATGCTAGGGCCTATCATCATGGTGAATAAAATTAGAAGGTTCCTTCTGACTGCCAACATTGTAAAAGCAAAATTACATAGACCAACAACACACACACACAGGTACACACAGACACACACGCACATGGGTGTGCGCAAGCACACACACACACACACACACACACACACACACACACACACACACACACATCATGTCCTCTACACAATCAGCTTCAAGCAACAGAACCTTGGCAGAGGGCACTGTGAGAAACCTTTAGCTGGAGACTCTGACAGGGAGAAAGAGTAATAAAATTCTTGGCATTCTGGGGAGTTCTGTTTTCTACTTAAGAAGCTCTGGGTTTGAAAGACAGTCTCAGCTTTAAGGATTTCATGGAACAGGCAGGTAAACTGAAGAAACTCTGACCTAACCGGCACCAGTATGCTCCTTTCCAAACTTGAGCCTCTGTGATACAACGTTCGTGAAATTTAGCTTTCTTACTGCTCGTAGAGTTTGTATGAGAAAATGGTGCCAATTTCAAGCCAACTAATTAAGTAAAAGTAAATAATACAGATGAGAAATGTGTTTTAAATCATCACACATATTTGCTAAGAAGCTGAACTTAGAAATTAGATTACTTAGGAGAAAACAAATCCCAAAGTAATATGCTAATGATTTTGATGTCATTTCCCTCTTTCAATTCCTCTCTTCCTCTTTGTGAGGATACGTCTTGAATGGAGTGAGGGTCTCTAATGAATAAGGAAAAGATGCAGTTTGCCAACCTCACCAACAAGCATAAAAAGAAAATGCAGTTAAATGTTCTCTGACTGTCAATCCACACTGACTGGAGAGTTTCACAGGCAAATTGCATTCAGAGTCCCCGTCACTGTAACTCATAGATTAGGCAGGCCACATTAATGGAGTGTTTCTAAAAGTGCCTGACCTCTTGAGAAACTTAGTTTAACACTTTTGGAGGCAGAGGACAGAGCACAGGCAATAAGAAGGCTGGTGTGCTGTGCCCGAAAGAAGAGAAATGAATTATAAGTTTGAAATGCGTATGAGAAATACAGAAGGGAGTTTTAGTTTTGCTCACATTGTGGGAAAAAGTAAGTAGTTACAAAGAGTCAATACTGGAAGATACCTATCAAAGTGAAGCTTTAATTTTTAGAGTATCTACCTAGTTCAAAGTTATGTAAGGTGTACAAGTAAATCAGGTATCAGTTTGAAAATACCTGATAGCAAAGTTATTTGGTGGTAGGTGTTATGGAGAACAAAACCTTTAAAAATGAATTTCTAATTAATTAATTAATTAATTAATTAATATGTGTGTGTGTGTGTGTGTGTGTGTGTGTGTGTACATATGTGTGTACCACGGCACCCATATGGATATCAGAGGACAGCCTGAGGATGTCAGGGCTGCCATGTAGGTCCCAGGATTAAAGCTTCGGTCATCATGTGTGGCTGGAAGTGCTTTTATCTGCTGAGCCTTCTTGCCGGGCTGTGAAAGACTCGATTGCCATAGAAACTGCGGTGGTTCTGCAGAAAGCCCATGCCACTACAGAATGCGAGGCACCAAGAAGAATTCTGTAGTGAACTCATGGCTACAGCCCATGGGCCAGCCAAAACAGAAGGGAACCAAGGGAACGGGGAAAAGGCAGCATCAGGGCCTCAGTGATGGTTTTCTCTTTGTGATGGTTCCAAGAAGACCCTGAGGTAGTCTGAACCACTGTGTCTCACTAACCTGCATCATCCAAATTTCCATTGTTCAGCCAGCTAATGTGGTAGTTTTGTTTTTTCACCAATGCAGTAATGAATTAAGATAATTCCATTTTCCTGAAAGAGTAATGCAACCAGTTTCTATCTTTGTACCACATTGGTTTTTTAATAATTGTTTTGTTATTGTTATCTACATGTCTAATGGACAGATGCATTTTACATGCTTTCTTTTTCTGAAAGATACATAAAGCTTTCTATCTTCACACACGCAATTAATAGAACAAGTATTTTTTTTTTAAAATCAAGCAACAGAAGTGCCAGATTTGTTTGATTGTGTTTCTGTATTTGTAACTCTTGAGTTTAGTGTCTCCTAAAACCTAAGCCTAGAGGTTTTTACTTATGACCATGTATCATTCTTTTGTTGCTGTTGTTGCTATAACAAAATGCCAAGGACTAAATACTGTAAAAAGTAAAGAGGTTATTTATTTATTTATATTACTTTTTTTGAAATTGAAAAGCACAAGATTGGATGAACCTATTGGTGTGGTTTCTGCTGAAGATCTCTGGTGACATCACAACATGGCCAATGGCATCATTGGCAGGGGGCACGTGCCATATAGAAAGATACAAAGCAAATAAGAGTCAGAGTTCAGCCTCGCTCATTCTATAACAACATATTCACTTGGGAACTAACTAGATCCCACAAGAACTGCAGTAACAGTTTCTGAGCTCAGATCCCCAGTGACAGTCCTGCAAGATGAAGTATGGCCATGGGTCTCAGCATAGACAGACAAAGAGCCACTCTTCTCTTTCTCCTGGGGACTTCCGGGCACAGTAGGAACAGAGCAAGAAATATTAGCGCCTGAGGTCCAATGGAGACCTTAGAATTCAGTCTCTCTTCTCTTCTTCTTCTAAGAACTTCATTTCATTGGCAGCTCAGACAGGCCAACGGTTCCATTTCCTGCTTCAGGGCCAGCACAGGTTTCTGAACACCAGCAACTTCTCAGTGTTAGCTGCCCATGTGAAGGTGACGGTGGCTGATAGCTGAGCGCTACAGCTCACACCTGACTTCCCCATACTTTAGTGTTTACTAAACTCTCGAGTTTGGTAGTTGTTCTTAAGAGCAGAATGATATTTTAGCTAGTCCTTTACTATATGCATATCTGGCATCACACTAGTGGTGTTTTGCCAGAAACGGGCTCCTTGAATTTTGAGGGTGCTCTAGCTAGTTCATCTTTGTTCATGCTTTATCTTCATGTTTCCAAAACAGCTGAGCACTCTCTGTCACACAACCATGGGAAACAGTGAGAATGTCTAACACTCGTGACTTTTAAAGTAACGATATGGAAAATTTTCAATGTGATTTTCCCCAGGACAAGTTCTCTTTGGGATATAAAAAGTACCAATAACATACACAGGCCAAGAGACTATGGCAAGAATGTAGAGTGAATATTTTTCCTCACATTATGACAGTATAGGGCTCTCAGAAAGTGCTATTTAGCCATCTACAGACCACTTTTCTTCTGAAAGCTGATGTTAGAGAGAAAAAGCCATTCAGAAATGTTTAAGTCATGAAATAGTTTGTCAAACATAATACAATAGCTTTAGAACTGATGCAGGTAGGGAGGATTTTATTAGCCTGGGCTGGGGAGATGGAGAATCATAAACAACTTTGTTTTTGTGTTGACCCAGAGTGGTAGCTGTGACGATGTGTCTGCTGGGTCACCTACAGCACCGAAGATAAACATTCTGTGCCCTCATTACAGCTAATATTGGTATGGTGACGAAAGACCAGCCACCAGGTTATTTAGTAAGTGTTAGAGATCATGGAGGTTAAATGTTAGTTTCCTGAGGAGTCATGTTAATACCACAAGGGTGATGCTAGTTTGCACCCTTAAACAATACGTGCACCCTAACTGAGGTGCACTGCTGATTTTCTCTGTCTGAGGGTGTATTCCAAACACATAGACACAGAATAGCTTGGCTTCTTCTGTATTAATTAAAGTGTGCCGCTTACATATTCACTACATACTAGACTGACAATGGCCTCTTCATTGGCTTCTGAATTCTGGTTTGGACAAAGGCACCCGTAGCTGTGTTATTATCATGTAGATGTCACTCTGACTTGCTCTGGGCCACTGACTGTGCCCTTCCTGTGACAAAGCTATACTAGGCATATTGTTCACCTTTGATATGTTAGCTCTGCATCTGGCCAAGTTAAATATAGGATCCGGGCAACTCAGTTTGAGAAAGAAATTCAGGAAGAGGATCTAAAAGTAGGTGTGGCTTTTGAAATGTATTTCTTAGATAATGTGGAAAAAAATGAAGATTTCTTGGCCTCTGGTCTACTGGATTAGAATATGGGGTGAGTCAAAGAATTATTAGTTGTTACATACTCCCAAGGTAATTTGGGGTTTGCTGGCTGGAGTTAAGAACTGTTGACTCATGGGTCCATGAGATAGTTTAGTAGGTAAATGAACCTGCCCCCAAGCTTGACAACTCGAGTTTCATGTTGTGGTGGGTTGAATGAGAATGTCCCCCATAAGACCAAGTGTTTGAAAACTTGGTCCTCAGCTGTTGGAACTCTTTGGGGGTGTAGCTTGTTGGAGGAAGAATGTCACTGCATGGGTTTTGAGAGTTTATAGCTTTATCCCATTTCCATTTTGCTCAGTGTGCATCACGTTTGGTGTTAAGAATATAATTGCTCAGATTCTTGCTCTGACTACTTCCTGCCATGCTTCTACCTTTGTAAGTGTAAGCCCAGGTAAACTCTTCCTTCATAAGATGTTCTTGATCATGGTATAGCAACTGGAAAACATCTTCAGAATCCACGTGGTGGAAGGAGAGAACTCATTCTCTAAACTGTCTTTGGCCCCTTCAAATACACCGTGCATATGCGTGCCCATTCCTGCATGCCTACACACACCATATGTGTGTTCATTCCTGCATGCCTATACACACCATATGTGTGCCCATTTCTGCATGCCTACACACACCATATGCGTGCCCATTCCTGCATGCCTACACACACCATATGTGTGTCCATTCCTGCATGCCTACACACACCATATGTGTGTCCATTCCTGCATGCCTACACACACCATATGTGTGTCCATTCCTGCATGCCTATACACGAAGTAAACAGCCTGAGATGAGAGCATTTTAAAGAACTCTTGATTCAGGGTCATCCTCTTAGTCTACGGACGGGCTCGGAGGAAAGACAGCATGCAAATAAGAACCTTATTGTCTTCTGCTTAAAACTATCATTTATTTATTTATTTATTTATTTATTTAGTGTATGTGTGTGTGCATGCCTATGTGTGGGAGCATCTTTATGTGCCACAGTGTACATGTAGAACACTGGATAACTTGTCAGAGTTGATTCTGGCTTTCTTTCTACTGTGTGGACCCTACTGAATTGAACTTAGGTCATCGGGCCTGGTAGATTAGTGTCATTACCCACTAAGCCATCTTGCTAGTCTGAGGACAGTTTTTCTAATGTAATTTAGTATATTTTAATATCTTTTCATGGAAGTAGGGAGTATTAGCCATTATTTATTTTTATATAGCAGCGTTGCTTCTTTTCCCCTTTATTCTATCTCGTTAATGATATAATTACTGCTAATTTATAAATATGTCAACTTATTTAGAAAAAAAGTGCAAGTGACATCTTCAGAGAGTCTGACCTTCCATGTTCCCTCCCCTGTCAATCAATGATGTGGACCCAGGTTTCCATTATCAGGTGATTTTATAGTTGCTGGATGTCCCTATGTTATGATGGATTTTGTCACCTTCAGAGAACACTATACTCCTGTCTTAGTTCATTAATATTGCTAAAACAAAAAGTCAGAGACTGGGGAGCTTATGCACATTTGCTTCTTATAGATCCAAAGGCTTAGTGGGCCAAGACCAAAGCACCGGCAGGTCCTGTGCATGTCAAGGGCTTGCTTCTGCCTCATCAGTGACACCTTGCTGTTCTCTTTCATGGTAGAAGAGGTGATAAACTTCTTTGGGTCTGTTTTTATCAGAGTGATAATCCCATCCATGGAGGCTCTGTACTATGCCTTAATTATTTCTTGAAAGTCTCACTCCTAATATTGTCGCCTCGGGTCTAGGATTAAATAAACCACTTTCCTTGTTGCTGTTACAAACACCTGACAAGAAGCAGCGTAAGTCAGGGGTGAAAGACTTAGTTCAGCTTGTAGTGGGGGGTACCATCCATCACGGTGAAGACGTCACAGCAAAGGTGCTCGATTGGCTCATTACATCTCGTCCACAATTAAGAAGCAGAGAGAGATGAACGCTGGTGCTCAGTGCCCTTTCTCCTTTTCCTTCGGTCCTGGACTGCAGCCCACGGAAAGGTGGAGCCCATAGTCGGGGTGGCTTTTCCCACCTGAGCTAACTTGCCCTCGGTAATCTGCCCTCACAGGTCAGGAGGCTTGTCTCCTTGTGGTTTTAGAACCTGCCAAGTTGACAATCAGTGTCAACCATCACAGAGGTTCCAGTGCCCCAGTTTGGAGGCAGACAGGCAATTAGACAGACCAATTCTGAAATACAGCTGGAAACGGAATAACTCTACTAGGTGCACTCAAAGTTGCACACGGCTGACGGTCACTACAAGTGTGGCCCAACTTACACCTCTAAACTTACTTGAAACATTATGAGGTTTAGGTGCAAGTGTCATTTATTTTTATTAGATTGCAGGGTCCTAGAGCTAGAACTTTGTTTTGCTTTTTGAGACAGGGTCTTTATGTAGCGTTGTCTAGGTTGGAACTGTTAAGTAGATCAGGCTGGCCTTGAACTTGTGGGAATACTCCTGCTTTTTCCTCCCAAGTGCTGAGATTGCAGGTGTGAGCCACCACACCGGGCTTCCAGGATTTGTAGATGACAGCATCAAAGGCTGGAATGGGGCTGGAAAATTGACTCAGCAGCTCTTGCTAGCTTGGAAGCCAGGGGGACTGGAATTGGGTCTGTGCATCCATATAACTAGCTGGAGAGCCACAAATTCCAGTAACTCCAGCTACTTGGGGTCTGATGCCCTCTTCTGGCCTCCACGAGCAATGGTGTACGCACCCACTGTGCATATACACCCACACAGACTCACACCCACACAGACTCACGTATATAGATAAAAATGTAAAAACCAAGAATTTGACTTAAAACAAACAAAAAGAATGGACATACCTGGGAGACCTTCCTAGATTGGATGTAGATCTTACTAGATTTATCAGACGTTCTTTGTGTTATATGTGGATTGGATTCAAGGATTAGTTACCATTTTCAAATTCCTCTAGGAGCGGGATGATGTTCCATTCTTATTTTCATCTGGCTTCCTGAAGCCTGGTAGAATAAAATACATGGACTCTGCCATTTTTTTTTCTTTTACTGAAAAGCCCCATTCCTTCATTTATCATTATTATCTGGCCTTGGTGCACAGGAGTTACAATGTGCTTACATATTTGAAGTCTATCCCAAACTGTGGATTCCAGTTTTCTGATGGCTCTCAAATTAGATCCTTATCTGAAGTTAAGTTAAATATGTCATGCCCGTGTGATAGCAGGAAACACAGGGCATTTAGATCTGTTTCCGCCACTGCTACTCACTTGCTGTTTCCCCCGCCTCCCCTTGCCTTAATTAATTTCTCTTAATTATAAATTTCGTCTTCTATTTCCTTTGGGAGTTAAATTAGGTATAATTATGTGACAAACTAGCTTATATTAGATTCTTTTAAAGCAGCAATTCTTTTCAACTTCCTAACATATCTAATCTTTAGCATTTGATACCTGTTAAGATTTATGGCACTAGGCATAGATATAAGCTGTTTTCTACATATTGATATGTTTTTAATGTTAATAACTAAATCTAGGTTTTATTTCTTATTTGTTATTCTTATTCATTAGCATTTCCTTCCTAATAATTTTCTCCTGTTATTTGAAATTTTATTCTGTTTTAGTATGTTCTTGTCTGTACTGACTTTTCAAGCACGTCATATATCTATCATATATCCTGAATATATGTAGCATGAGGGTCCGGCTTGTTGGGGTTTCTGTCCCGCCTGGTACCCACACAGCTGGCAAGTCCCAGAGAAAATCAATCACACAGAGATCTCTATAAGTTATAAAGCTGATTGGCCCATTAGGTCAGGCTTCTTGTTAACTCTTATAACTTATGTTACCCCATTATCCTTATCTACATTAGCCACATGGCTCAGTACCTTTCTCAGCTGGGCAAGTGGCATGCTGCCTCTTCGGTGGTCTGAGCAGGAATGGCGGAGGGAGCTTCCTGTTTCCCAGAATACTCCCAGTCTCTTTGCTCCACCCCTACTTCCTGTCTGGCTTTCCTACCTATACTGCCTGCCTGGCCAACCAGCGTTTTATTAAAATATGATTGACAGAATACAGACAATTCTCCCACACCAAATATATCTATCATATAATCTGGTCCATTCCCCTTGCTTCATAGAGGGAGGCTTGCGCTCTCCCTGTGAAAAGTTCCTGCAGGCTCATGTTTGTCCTTTTATTCATCCCGGAAGCAGCTCCTTTTGTTGGCAATGAAGTCTCGGCTCCCGCCGATAGAAGATGCTGCACAAAGAAGGGGTTACTCTGTTAACTGGTGTGGAATAACGCTGCCTGTGGATGAGAGCCATACCACTCCTGTCTTCTCTGCAAAGAATGACCTCTGCCTGCCCAGGTGACCAAGGGAACAGTCTGAACATTGCCTGGTCTTCACGAGCAGAACACAGATGGAGGGATATTTTGACATACATCATTGCAAAGGGACTGAACAATTATGTCATTTTTTTCTCTTACTGGAACCTCTCCATGGTCACCATATGAAGATGGCCAAAAGATCCCACAAAGTTGTCTTCTAGTCTCCACACATCTGCCATGGCCTACAAACCCAGAATCATATTACAGACACATACAAAAGAATTTTTTAAAATAAATATCTTTGTTGTTATATTATCTGGAATCAATAGATAATATGCTTTGAAGGCAGTGCACTTCAAGATGAAGTGACAAATGGAAAAGTCATGGGGACAGGAAGAAGGAAATAGAATAGTAAATAATATATACATATCTGTAGCACATCAAGCTATGCTTTGAGATATAGAGTTGATTGCTGATTATCCAGTTCTCTGTTGTTGTACATCTAAGTTGGTGCCATTACTTACTTGTGCATAGCGCTGTATTAAACATTGAGGTCTCTTTTAAAATAAGCTACCTGTAGAGTTCTGCTTCACATGGAGCACACTGGCATGACACTGTTAGCAACGTGTTGGAAGATGCTGGGATTATGGCTGCAGAGACAACTTTGATGAACCAGTTACCTTTATTTCTCACTATAAACAGATTCTCAAACACTCATCTATCCAGATCATTCCACAATAAACAAAGTCATGTATTAGAGGTGAGTGAGTGCCTGGGCTCTCAATAGAGGCAAGCATCTAATTGATGTAGGTGTTAGTGACAAGGGGGTCTTTACACCCTCTGGCTTTATTACTCAATACATCAGTACCTTGGATCAGGTCTCATCTTTATTTATAGACGGAATGCCCAAGTAAGTCCTGTCTCATCAGGATATCCCGAGTGTAGGTGACAGATGCCAGGTGACAGACAGAGGGTCTTGATAAAATACTCTCTGTGTTTTGTTCACATCCACCTATTCAAACAATTAGCACATGCATTTTTTTTTTTACTTCAGTGATGCCCAAGTTGCTATACCCACCTAGGTGGTAGGTGGCCTGGAAGCAGTTGGCATATAAATGTACAATCTCCTTACAGTTTGAATGCTCCTGCAGTGGACATGAGATTCACTGGCTCCCAGTTGTTGATCAGGCAGCCTGAACTTCGGTCGCCTGTGGTAATGATTGGTACTGTATTGTGACTTTCCTCAGCTGCCTCCCCTTCTGCTTCTCATTCCATGTCTTTCAGCGAGTATCTTTCACCAAAACCATCCCCAATTCTGTCTTGTGGTCCAGCTCTGAGTAAACCTAGAATAAGATCACAGCCCGGATTAACCGAGAGGCCCAAGCCTGCAATTGATCAGGGCATTTGTCTGAAAGGAATAGCTTACAAGTTGAATATGAAGGTGTTTTCCTGTGACAAAATGTGACATTTGCATCCTGGGTCGAAGCACATGTGAGTCCTGTTGAGAACAGGATCTGGCATTTTGATGTTCTGGGGGCAGAATCTCTTTCCCTGGGTTTTGTTTCTGTTTTTAAATATTTATTTATTTATTATATATACAATATTCTGTCTACATGCATGCCTGAAGAGGGCACCAGGCCTCATTACAGATGGTTGTGAGCCACCATGTGGTTGCTGGGAATTGAACTCAGGACCTTTGGAAGAACAGGCAATGCTCTTAACCACTGAGCCATCTCTCTAGCCCCTTTCCCTGGGTTTTGTATAAGAGAATCCCAAAGAACAGTTACCATTGGGAAACTGGGGTGCACAAACTGTGTTATTCAGACTGGGGTGCGTGGTTTGGGGTGTCCAGATGACTGGGGTACGCAGACTGGGTGCCAGATTAACAAAAGTCAGTCTCCTATGGTGTCAGAATTTGTCTTATTTGAATTCAGACACCAACTGTGTGGCAAGAACGTGGCACCATTAAAGGCGTGCACCACCACACTTGGCATTTCCATACTGTTCGATCCAAGAAATGTTCTTACTGTTCTGTTTTTCCTCAAGGCAATGCACAGTGTGATTTAAATCGAAGTGTGTGCACACCCTTCTCTCAGACATTCTTCCTGGGAATCTCCTAAGAGTAAACCTTGTTTACTAAGGCAATTCTCTTGCACACCTTGAGAGCTTGGATTTAGGTCTCAAACTGGAATAACATCTAATGATGGTCAGGAAATACCCTAAAATTTTCCCAAAGCATTTTCTCATTTTCCCAAAACACAAAGCGCTCCTAGATCCCCTCTGAGATGAAGCCTCCAACACCAGTGTCTCCAAAGACACTCAACTTCTCTTTCTTGAGAAATACGACACACTCGTGAGCCCTGGCTCTCCTATGAGAAGTCCCTACACACTCTTGGATTTCTCTTTCCTTTTTTTCTGAGCTCCTGTCCTTCTTTTAACCCCCATTTTGAAACCTGTTGAAAGTTTTCTGCTGAACTCCAGCTCTGCTTCATACCAGCTCATCCTGAAATTCTTTGCTGAGGCAAAACCAAGACTTCTGCTTTTGCTGATGGAGATCTTGGAAAAGCCCTGCTGGAGGCAGCAGGGGACAGTGTTTCTGCTGATGCCAACGTTGACATCGTTGTGGGTTTGTCCATCATCTATATGAAGCATTGTTGGGTGTTCTTCAGTGGCTGTTCAGGTGCACTGCCATGCTCTTTGCTTGCATGTCTCTGCTTTCTCCCAGAGACTCGTGTAATGTTCAATGAATGCCATTGACACCAAAAGAGAAATCCCCTCAGGGCTATCCATGCCATACTCCTGAATCAAATGAAACAGGACACAGATAGTCCTGAAGGGCATCATTATAAGGACTCTTCCACCAATATTCTAAAATACCCTTTTGCCTCCAAGAGACACGCAAGCATAGACATCATAGAGCGATACTTCATATATCCTCCGCTTCAGTGACAGGTCTGTAGAGGAAAGCTGCAGACACAGGGTGGAGCCTGCTCCTACACAGGGGTTATATGTGTGATAGGAGGCAGAGCTGAAAGGGAGGAGCTACCCTGGCCCTTTGGAGCCCAGACAATTCCATCATAAGCCTCAGATACTAGACAAGTAGAGCTACTTGACATCAGGTATAGGATGTGGTATTTGCTACGTTGTTTTGGTCCAATCTCTCCTTGCTGTGTCTCAACTTCTCATTGTTGGCACTAGGATTTTTACTCTGGGCTGTTGTGTATTGACAACATGTAACTTGTGATTTACCAACCCACAGACTTCGGGGGGTTGCCTTGAGAATGTAGTGCAGTTGGTGGACTGTTTAGTTAGCACACATAGAGACCTGGGTTCAATCCCCAGCCCACAGAAATTTAACATAGAGGACACGCTGTAATCCCGGCATGTCGGATGTGGATGAAGAAGGATCACAAGTTCAAACTCTTGGCTGCCTGGCAGGTTCCAGGGGAGCCTTGGGGAGGATGGGAGAGAAGAGATTGCCTTGGACCTTTGAGTGTCAGGACTGTTGGCTGTGGACTTCTGTGGTACAATGCAATTGAAATTGAAAGCTTGTTGCCGGCAGGTCCCAGGCCCTCGTGGAAAAGCTGCTGTTGTTTTGCCAAATGGTCATGACAGACCCATGGAATTATCCTCTACATAACTTGTTCACACCCAGAGGTTAGCGCTGTGTTAGCTTCGCTCAGAGCATCTCTTCTCTGCAGTCAATGCTGACTGTCAAGATTCACAGCTGGTGAAAGTACTGGGAGTGAGAAAGTGGTGGAGTCTTAGCCGTAAATGGGATGCCTGCATCACCACTTCGAGCTCAGGGAACATCGCAGAAGGCATGGAAAGAATGGAAGAGCTGGAGGGCGGGGGCTGGGGAGTGCTATAGAACAGTGGCTTCCAGACACACATAGCCATTGACCTCTTGAACTCCAGCAGCTGTGATTACATTGACAAGATCTGGACAGGACTGGGTCTGTCAACAATCCATCATGGAAGTGGGAGGGACTCACGAGGTCCCCTCCCTCCCTCGCCCTGAGGATTTATATACACTTGATAGTTGATGGGGGAGGGGGAGATGTTTTCTTCAGTGGTGTAGTCACTGGTAAAGTGCCCACGCTCCTGGAAACAAGCCTCCCCTGCGCTCATAGAGCCAAGCCTAATGAGACACACTGGGAGCCTCCCCCCACCACCACGAAGTATAAAGGAGGTAGAGAAGAGGAAGGAGACTGGTGAGAGTAGGACTGGGGCTAGAGAGGGAAATGGGAGGAGGGTTAAATATGATTGAAAAACGTTATTCATGTATATGAAAATACCATAATTAAACCCAATATTATGTATAATCAGTATACTTTAATAAGAGATACCAAAACCCAAACCAAGCAAACAGATGAGGACAGGCTATGGAGACTCGTGAGGCTGCAATGAAAGCATCCTCCTCTATGAGCTGGCCACCAGTCCACCGGGGCAGGAGCAGAATGGTCTGGTTTGAATGTAAAATGTTCCCAGGGATTCATCACATTGAGTAAAGCCCGATCATAATCTGAAGACGAGCCAGTATGAAGGGGAGTTGCCGTTTATCAAAGGGCATTTTTCACAGATCTAAGAACGTCAGTTCACAGACGGAGACACTGAGGGAAGGAATGAAGTGAGCCTGAGAGGATGACTGGGTCCTCAAAGGAGAACTGTACTCCATGGTCTTTACAACAGCAATAGGCAGGATTTGGGTCATTTACAAAGTTATTATCTCAAATGACTGCTAAGGAATTCCAATGAAATCCCGGGGTGGTTTCTGAGGGCCACCTCACGGGCTTGCAATTGCTGAGGTGAAAGTGCAGGCAGCAGGGTTGTAGGAAGCTAGGGTACCTTCACTGTCCACAAGGCTAATAGTCCCATTTGTGAAACTTCCAGAAAATGCCAGGGGTAAGGGGACGGTATCAAATGCACTTGGCCTCAATCGTGGTTTATTGTTGTTCTAATGCTCTTGTTTACAGAAATATTTCCATATAAAAGAAACACTGCCTCTTAAAAAGTTTAAATGCAAGCCTTATTATTGTTCTTCTGAGTGTGGTGGGTGCGCTGGTGATGGCTGCTCTGTGTGGTCACTACACAGTGTTGGGAATAAGACACCTACCAGTAGACACAGAATGAAAGGAAGCTAAAAAAAAAGAATGAGAAGATATGTAAATATTGTGACAGTAAAATAGTGATCTCCCTGAATATGAAATTAAAATAATAACTGGATTTGATACACTGTAATTATTTCTTCTAATCTAAAATCTCCCCAACCATATAATTTCAGGGAGAAATAGAGGCATATTAATCATTTGTTGTTGCAAATGCAACTGTTCAGGAATTACAAACTGTCTCAAAATAGTCAGCAGATGATGAAGCAGGAACTAGCACCCATCTCATCCCCAAGTGTTTACAGTGAAAGAAAGCACCTTGTCTCTAAAGACTGCAAAGGCTGGACAAGAGAATTTAGAAAGCTTGGAAAACGATGTAAGAAAAATGTGTTAAAGTAAGTACATTTTGGTCAGAATGTGTTTATGCAAATACAGCTAAAAGGAAGGGAATATAGAGAATTAAAAAACAAATTATTCATCATTTTAAAGTATTTGGTGGATGGTTGCATGATGTCCTTGAGCTTGGTCCTAACCGATAATGAGCAATCTGGAGGTGGTGGCAGACTGCGCTTCATGGATGTGAGGGCTGGACTGCGGCTACCCCAGGGCACTATGCAGTGGGGCTCCAGACACCAGAACTATCCCAAGGGCTGGGGCTAATTAAACACTTGAGGAAGTGTGCTAAGCACTTGGGAGTTTATCTGGATTTTCAATGTTTTTTTCAAAAGAGACTGTAATGTGTTTAAGGTTCTACTAAAGTCAGGCAAGTTGTACCGTGGTTGTCAACCAAATCTTGGCATGAATTCAGAAATAAATGGTATAAATGAAAACATCTACTCAATACAGAAGGGTGATTTTTGAAGATATATAATTAAAATTCTGTTAGCACATTACATTGAGGGAAACAGGACAGTAAAGTCTTTATACATAGTGTTGAACAGGTGTCCAGATGAACTTATATCAAGAATACTTTTTCTGTAAAATTTTCTGTGCAAACATAGTGCATCCAGCAACATTCATGGAAGAGGTAAACAGCACACAAGGACACTTCTGGAGGTATATATCAAAATCAGCTGAGCGTGTCATTTGGTTAATATTCAACAATAAGGAATTTGTGGCACACCTTTTTTTGTTCCTAGGGACCACCTTTTCAGAAAGCCAGATGTTGTATTATCATTTATTTTCAAACCACACATGAATAGTATTATGTTGCTATTTGCTTCTTTTTCCTTTGGTTGAAAGAAAGCAATGATTTTTTTTTTTTTTAAAAAAAAACTATTGTAAGATGCAGGGCCAAACAAAACATTGTTGTACAATCCTGAAAGTAGTTTGATCTGAAGTTAAGTTTCCTAGGAAGATGGGAGATAATTTCTCTATTTAAAATTTTATTTTCTCAGGTCTTATATAACTGATGAAAGCTAATCACATTTATTAAAGGTGGCCATATTGTCACTTGTTAGACACCCCTCCAAAATCTTTCAAATTCAGCAGATACCGAAGTAAAGATAGACGGGTGTCTTTAAGGTAACATTAAGACAATGAATACACTTTCTGTAGCTGTAGACCTTTCCTTTGGATGAAGTAAATACGTAAGTAAAAATATATTAGTTTTATCGGTTCAAACTTTCAAACTGAGGCATCCCAAGTATATTTTAGCAAATACCTTTTGAGTTTATTTCTTAAAAATGGCATATCGGGAGGAGAGGAGGGAGTAGAAATCGGGCTTGGTATGTAAAATGAAAATAGATTGCTTAAGAAAAGGAAAGGAAAAATGCCATATCCTCGGTGTATCAAGCTAAATGTTAGAAGAAAACGGAAGACCTCCCTGAGTGACTTTGTTTACACCTCTGCATTTTAGCTTACTTCCAGTTAGCAAAATTGTACCCGCTCTCTACAGTTGAAATTAGACACACGGTGACGTCTGCGGTAGTCACTGCATCTGCTCTGATGGAGAACAAAGCAGCTCATCAACAAGCTGGGCTCATCAATCACTCCTAGATATTTGACACGTGCTGGGAGTTGTATACAGATGGTGTGATTCTGTAGCAATGGAGAAATGAGTAGTAAAAGAAACACAAATCTTTAAAAGTTGCATGTAATTCACTACTCCAGGGCCATTGTTTTCACTGTCTTTATTTTGCCATATCCCGTTTCACTCTAGTGCCCTTATTTTAACATTGAGTTTAAAAACAAGAAAAGATTCCTCTACCTTGCCATAGTAAATGGACCTGTCTCTTAGAAGGCTTTGGTTCTTCTGAGAGATTTTAACTCAGGTAACACCATATGTCAAACACACAGAAATAACACATCATAAATAGCACATAACTAAATTTCAAAGCCAGAAAAATATACCGTACCATAGCTTGCAAACTGTCTTTAAGTCAGAACACTTAGAAGTCAAGAGATTATTGACAAGTCAAACGAAGAATTTCAAAGTCGTGTGCATGAAATTCTTAGTTAAGGAATGGGTTTGTCTAGCCACTTTCATTCTTCCCAAAATAGCATCTGCTCTGGGAAAGGGTCCTGGGTGATCACTCCCAGGATGACAGCAGAGGGCTGTCCGAAGAGAAGCACCAGTCTCAATTATCTCTAATAGTAGGATTTTCCTTTACTGAACAAACAATTCTGCTCTGACAGCCCACTCAAGACAGTTTTTATGTTCCAAAACCAATTAGGTTTTTCCCCCTCAGATCCCCTAAAAATTGTTGCCCTAAAGCTTAGCCACACTGCAGGCTCCCCTCCCTCCACCCCACCCCACAGCTCAGCTTTAGAAAACTATTTTATCTTTGAAACTGTGCACTAAAGAGCTGCATAGGAGCGAGTGTCACTTCCTGCTTAGACTGAGATTTAATACTGCCCCCTCTGCTTACTGAGGAGGTGACTTAACACCGGTGATGGCAGCCACATCATGGTCACTTGCTTTGGTCTAAGGTAAACTTGGCAACTTTCCTTTATTATTTATTCAGTATAGCGGCAAAGAGAAAAATGAGCATTTGCCCTACCACCTCCCCAGCAAGCAACACTCTTCAAAATCATACCCATGAAACATAACTGGAACCTGAGACACACCTGTGAAACCCAACCAGAGCCGGAAACACCACACTGTGAAACACAAACGGAAGCTGGGAAGTCCTTGTCCCACAGGAGACTTAATGAACTCAGTTTGGGCTAAATAAGTCTCGCCCTATTGTTACTGTCTGGATATCCTCGTAGGACATTATTTCTTAATTTGAAAATTATTCCATCAAGTACAGTTTAGATGTGGTCAAGGTAAGGATAACTGGGGTCTTCTACACTTAACTATGTAGCTACAATTTCATTAGCTTGGCCTGAATTTGTGGGAGGGTTTTTAGTTTGTATCGCCTGTGAAACAGACGAGGTACATGTGAAGAAAATGTCAGTCTTTCCTCGCCCACGCGAGAGCAGCCACACAGCGAAATCTTTCCGGTTACTTTCTGAACAGCAAGAAGAATTCCTGCAGTTGCCTCTGAAAGTCAGTGCTTTTACGTAGCCACATTTTATTCACTCAACATGCTGGTGACATCCTCCAGGGCACACATATTAAACAAATAAACAAACAAAACCAACCCTGTAGACCACATAGCCACAGATAAGACTGTGCCTCAAGTTCACCGTCATTATTTCATCGGTGTTAATATCAGAAAAGTTTACCAATGCCAGGGAGCACTCTGCCCCGTGCAATGTTTCCATTTGTTCTCACTGTGGCTCCTCACCTCACTCCACAGGTCTCCTATAACCTTCTTCTCTGTGTCATAAATTGCACTGTTAGATTTGGGGGGCAGGAATTGAATGTCAGTCACCACGATGGTGGTGATCATTACTCTGGGACCCTGACTACTTGGTATACTGTACCGTACTGTACTTTGTGATTCGACTCCGAGCCATGCTAGGGGAGGCAGACCCAACTGTCTGGCTAAAGTGGTGGTCAGAAGAGCTTCTCATGTGGCCTATAGTGGCTGTCCCGCCCATGCTGCTCATGCCCCCGCCTCCACTAAAGCTGGTCAGCCCGGTGCCTCCACCACCTACTCCAGCCCCACTCAGACCCCCGCCACCAGCACCCATGGTGCTAACCAGGCCGCTGCTGCCTATGCCTCCAACACCACCTATTCCCGTGGTGCCGCTAATGCCACTTACACCGGCACCGGAAACCACCCTCTCTGTCACAATCACGTTGTGGGCATTTGATAGCTCAGGGCTCATGCTCAGGTTGCCCACCATGCTGGAGGTTGGTTGGATCACCCTTTCTGTCACAACCACATTTGAAGACTCTCTAGGATTAGGGAGGGTCAGAGAGGTGGGTAGACTTGAGCCTGGGGCTATTACCCTTTCTGTCACTATAACGTTGGATCCATCTCTTAAGTCAGGGATCTCTAACATTCCGTGCAAATCAGCACCAGAGATGGGGCCCACTACCCTCTCTGTCACCACCACATTTGAAGCCTGTCGGTTATCATGAAAGTGGACAGAGGGCTTCAGAGTGCCAGAGGTGGTATATGACTCCATGACAGTGACATTACCATAGCCTAGAGGGTCAGAAATCTGCACAGGGTGCTGTACACCAGGGCCGGAGGGGTAGGTGTTCTCAGAAATTACTGTGGTAGTGCCATAATGTGGGGAGATGGGTGGGTGTCCGCTATTAAGGGGCTCTGTCTGCTGGGGGCACATCGGCTCAGAGCTCTGAGGAGGCCAAGATGGTTCAGGATCTGGATAGGAGTCTATTTCTTTTCCCAGGCTGATGTCTGCCAGTTTCTTAAACTTGGGCCCCAGGGTATCCAGGAAGCTTTCATCTAGATCTTCTCCGATGAAGCTGCAACAGCCCACGGAGCCTGCAGGGGAGCCTACACCTTCAATGTCGTAGATGAGCAAACAGTCATTGGATGGGCGTCCTTCATCTTCGTCGGCATAGGCGTAAGCTTTCTGAATTTGCACAGGAGAGAGAACATGAAACAAAGAGTAACAACAATTTTAGAGTTGAATGGATCTAAATTCTAATACTCACTAGAACTACTTTAAATATGATTTCCTGGATGCTTGAAAGAGTAATTCCAGGACATCTTGATCTATACAAATTTTTCTGTAGATGGACTTGCTCTTACTAGTGCACTTTGAACACAAAAATCACATTCAAATATCCATATGCTTATTTTTATCAATAACTTAAAGGAGGGACATAAAAATAGGGTGCACAAAAAAGTTAGTGGGAGGGATGGTTTTGGTCTAAAGGAATACTTACAGTTGACGGGTTCGCTTGGGGTTGCATCTTTTTTTATTTAGGCAAGATGAATGCAATGATTCTGGAAGCTAGTTTTGATATTTTTTGACAAAATGGAACAATTTGATTCTGGATTCAGGTTTTGTTGGCAACATCATGTAAATAATTCTTGGGTTGGAATTATAAAGATAGTAGCCATAAACTAACAAATTTTAGCAATGATAAATTATAAACTGTGTTAAAAAGAAAATACCACAAAGTGTGGAATAAAGGTGGATCCTGTTCTGGATGAAACAGTTCACTGCTCAAGACAACAGCAACAATAGCAAAAAACAAAACAAAACAAAATAATAGCAGCAACAACAACAACAGAAAACCATGATTGCAGAGTGGACTAGAGTGACCAGAGGCTCGAGGTGGGCAGTGGGCTGTGAACAAGGTAAGTGAGCTGAAGCTGAGGGGTAGATGCCGTTGTGAGGTGGCACCTGAATCATCAATTAGAAATTCATACTAGAGACAAAATAGAGCCCTTGGCAGGAGAGTAAAATGCTCTGGCCAGAGCTTCAGAAACATTCCACAACAAGAGGGGCTGCCGGGCATGAAGATTAGATTACTGCCACATCCCTGGGGAGTCGGTGGAAGCTTGGAAGATGATGGATGGAGAGAAGCTCATGACTGAAAGCCTTACCTGGCAGAAGTAGCTCTCCATGAAGTTCATGTTGAGACCTCCGTCTCTACATTCTCGCATTGAGCTTCTTCTTAACGTTCCTGAATAGTCTTGGCAGATCTCAGGTGCAGCGGATGTTTTAACTCCGTCCATCATTTCAAATCCTGTAGTTCTTTCTCCTCCTCCCAGATCTTGCATTTCTCTGCCACAATACTCATTTGTATAAACTCCTAAAAACATTGAAAACGTCAAATTCATTTTTCTAGTGTAATGTAAGCTAAAAACTAACTTATTATCATGAATAGTTTCTTCATTCAAGGCTGTATTTGTGAGTAGAGAGATGACGTGATGCACGAAGGATAGATAATTGTGATGTTTAATCCCAAATAATATTAATAAAACCTTAATAATAGTCGGTTTGCTAATTTTAGTTATCTGTTGGCAGACTTTTCTATATGATGCGCTGACAGACGTGCAATGAAGTAATAAACATTTGTGGACTGAATGATCTCAAACTGAATTACATTGAGTTAAGTAGTTCTAAATCTAAAAGTTAAATAAGGACATCAGGGTATTCCCAATGGGTTCCTGGGTGCACGTGGCATCCTGTAGAAGGCACAAGAGCCACTGGGTTTCCAAAAGAGGCCATAGTTACGATGAGAAGAAAGATTCCTGGAAGTATCTTGGATAAGCTCTTGGAAGTAGAGAGGAAAAGCATGTTACATGCTTGAGGGGTGAAATAAAACGTGACCAGAAGTGGGGGATCCACATTAGGATGCACACCCCATGACACAGCACTCTAACTTGAGTTTGGGGGAGACATACTTTTCATATTCCAATTATCCTGATGCCTTCCATGCTACTTTAGGAGCTGTATGAAAATTCAAAGACTTAATGAAAAATCAGTGCATAAATAAATATTGGTGATTTTGGTGAACTGATGGGTCCCGGGAACCAACTGGGGACTGGTGGGGTAGATGTGATCCAATGAGGACATATTGGCAACACTAGCAGAAATGGAGACATCAGGACGAGAAATGGGACTGGTGATCTATTGTATAGGAGATATACAGACTATTGAATCCAATTCTACAAAATAGAATCCTTTCTGGTGCCTTTTAGAGTGTTCAAAGAAGAAAAGTAATTTTTTAGGGGATGGAGAGATGGCTCATTGGTTAAAACCACTGGCTGCTCTTGCAGAGGGCCTGTGTTTGGTTCCTAGCCCCACATAGCGGCTCACAGCTGTCCAACTGTAGCTACAAAGTATCTGACGCCCTCTTCTGGCCTCTGAGGGCACTACACACACATTGTGCAAAGACATGAAAGGAGGCAAGCACTCATACATATAAAATAAAAATATCAAAATCTTTAAAAGGTAGTAATTTCTCAAAAGATTGAAAGAAAACTGATGGAATAAGTAGCATTTACTGTAAAAATTATAAAATAGTAATACTATTTCAAAAATATAAAATAGTAGGACTATGTCTAATGACAGAAGAAGTTATTTTAATTGTTCTTTTTATTACAGTAGTAGCTTCCTGGTTTCTGCTTGGGAATTAGTCTATAGATATTTGGTTCAAGATGAGTTGTAGATACCCAGTCTTAACTCTATGTAAAGAGGAACTTGCCCATGTGTGTACAACCTTAGCTGAAGGCTTTGAAAGGTTTTGAATGTGTTTTGTCTACTTGCTTTCAGTTTAATAAATGAAAAAATTATTTTATAGGTCAGTGTTTATACTAATGCCAATAATGGACATATTTTTTCTCTGAAAAAAAAAATGAGTAGGTAGCTGGGTGGTGGTAGCACATGCTTTAATCCCAGCACTTGGGAGGCAGATTTTCTGAGTTCGAGGCCTGCCTGTTCTATAAAACAAGTTCCAGGACAGCTAGGATTGTTACACAGAGAAACCCTGTCTTGAAAAATAAGGAAAACAAACAAATAAACAAAAAAAGATTAGGTAAAGTAAAACAAAACTGAACCACCCTCTTTTTCTTACCTGAGTTGTCAGGTATACATTCTATAATATTGGCATTACCAGGTAGCATTTGTGGCACACAGATGGTAGCTATGCCCTAAAAGACAAGAGACAACATTTTACTATTAATAATGAGTCTTTTCTTTCTCTACTTATGTCTTTTTTTAATTCTAAAATTGTCACAGAATTCCTAAAATAACACTATTTAGGAAGCTTTTGAATTCTTCTTAAAAGTCAAATCACTTGTTTAAGTCTTCCCTGGTGACTTCTGCCGAGTTTTGATGACCGCTCTTCTTCCTTATTCCCTACCCAAGAACCAAGACTCGTGTAGACTGAATGATTCCCACCATTTTAGACCATGTCTGGACCCTGGGGTCTAGTGAGCTCCCAAATTCCATTCTTACAGATAAGCACTTACATCGTGGGGTTCGGGCTGTGGGCCTTCTACTGCCCATGTGTGAATTGCTCCATCAGAACATTCTGGAACAGGCTCAAAACCAGCTCCACCACCAGGGGCACCTCCACAATCACAGCAAAGCAACAAGAATGGAACCACTGTGGAAGAGAGAGAAGTAAGGGGTTAGCACTGGGCTATGTTGAAAGAGAACAATCTGATCTCCAAGCATTAAATGAGAATATGACAAATGAATAATACCAGACCCCCAAATAAACATGAGCTTGGAAACACCAGACTGCAGTGGATTTTAATCTGTTTAGAGTATTAAAATTACAGATAAAATCATTTGATTAAAATGGTTGATTCTTTTTCCCACCATCCCTCAGGAAAACAAGAGAGACTAAAGAAAGTCAATTTCAGGCAGCCTTTTGGAACCTTTGTGCCTGTACTTACTATTCCAATGCACACATTTTTCTTTCTCCTTTTTTAAGAAAAACCTCATTCGATTACTCAGTTATCCTCACGAAGGTTATTGTTTCCCCCCATGGAGTCCTCTTTTTTTAAAAAAATATTTCACACATAAATAGACACGATCATACTTTGGCAATGTCTTCTCTTTCTTATCTGTTTGAGGTATCATTCGTGTATTTCCTATTGTCATAGAACCTTGCTAGATCTTTTTGAATGAATGGATACAAAGGAAAGGTGTGTCAATGGTAGAAGGGAATAAAGATGGACATAGGTAAGAGGGGAGGAGAGGAAGAAAAAGAAGGCAAAGAATTTGATGAGTCTTGCTTGTTTAGGATAGTTATAAAGCTCGGAGAAGCTTCTCGACACAAAGGCTTATGTATAACATTGAAAGTCTATTGGTCACATTATCTGACATTGGACAGTGATATTAGGGAAACTGAAAAAGAAAGTTAGCTATTATTTAGGGTGGTCACCATCAGCTCTTTGGTATTTAGTTTGTTTCAGTAAAGCAAAGACTGGACTAGAAATTGTGAGGATTATCTCAACCCTTGTCTACTTCACATTCACTCTGCATTCTTGCATCTTCCTTTATTTGTTTCATTTTGATGAAAAAATGTGTTTTTAAACTTGTTATCTTTCTCATTGTACTTTTCCTGGTTCTTATTTCCTTTTATTTCTATTTATTATGAGCCAATAGCAATGAATTTCTGTTACTTAACACAGAACGTTCATTTTATCTTAAACGTGTTTCAAACTCTAGGGACAGTGCTCAACTTTAAACTTCTCTCTCAGCATGCCCAAATTTCTCTGTGATTTAGATGGATCTATGTCAATGAAACATTATTTAAAGTCAGAGAAAGCCTGGTATCCATTTGTAGCCATTTGCTGCTTAAGAGAAATGAAGAACAATTAGGGAGGTGGCTCAGCAGCTAAGAGCTCTTGCTCTTGCAAAGGACCCAGGTTCTGTTACCAGGTTCTGCTCCTCTCCACAGCTTCAGTTCCAAGAGATTTGTGGCACTCTCTAAGGCCTCTGCAGGCACCAGGTCCACATGCCTCATGTTTGCATATGTGTAGGCAAAACATCCATATGCATAAAATAAGAACAAATATATCTTTTTGAAAGGTAGAAATGATGGCAGAACACTATTTTAAAATTTTGTATGTGAGTTATCTCAATGAACATTTTGTGAATAACTAGTTAAATAGGTGAGACATGTTTCACCACCAGTATTTTATGATTCTACACTTGAAATTGGCAATTTTCACATTTTTGTATTTATTTACTTGGAGTTTTGCTGTATATATCTCATGCTTGTTTCAAACTCATGATCCTCCTGTCTCCACCTCCCAATTGCCTGAATGGCAGATGTGTGCCAGCTCACACAGTTGCAAATGTCAACACTTGCATTAACTTAATGACAATGTGTAGGCTTCAAGATAGTACCCTCGTCCCTTTCCTCTCCAGCTCCCACCATAATCCAGGGC
The DNA here is from genome assembly GCF_982192425.1 of Myodes glareolus. Lineage (NCBI taxonomy): Eukaryota > Metazoa > Chordata > Mammalia > Rodentia > Cricetidae > Myodes > Myodes glareolus. The sequence continues at coordinate 66,801,519 of NC_142038.1, forward strand.
ATTGGGAAAGTCCACCTGGGACACCCAATGGACTCTGTGTTTGTATTTCTGTCCAGAACTAAAGCTACTGTAGTGACCCCAGGACGTACCATGGCCTTCACGTGTGCCAGCTTCCCATCATCTAGTGGTGTTGTGAAGGAAGTAGCAGTAAGTATTTTGCAAGAACAACAGCAAAACTCATAACTGTTAGGTAATCTTTGGAAGACATGCTTGTTAAGTTGGACACCTGCCCTGTTTGGTTCTTTTCATTAAACTTTGCCACCCTGCATTGCATGCGATCCTCCAGGATCCAGCCTGGCTTTCTAGCTGATCCTTTACCACACAGACCCGCACAACTTTAAAGTCTTCACCCTGAGAGTTCTCTATATTAATGTGAAGCCTTTTGTGCTCTTGGCTTTTTATGTAGACCCTGCCGCCCCCAGTAAATTGAATACCAAGCACAGACATTTCTGGATGATTACACTCTGTAGGAGGATGTAAATTATATTTTATCAAGGAATGAAAATCCTATTTCTTTCCCCATCTTTTTTGAGAGGCCCATGCCAAAGGAAGTGTTGAAGCACTTACATCCTAGGATTAAGAACCCCATGACGAGCAGCCCGATGCCTGCAGGACCCAAGTGAACGTTGTCTCCAGTTCGTTGCCGGTCAACAGTACCATCATCACCATTATTGTAGTTATCTTCGTCACGACCGCCATTGTTGCCATTATCCCATGATCCTGTGTTGACTTGTGTTTCTTCAGTGGAAGTATTTCCACTTGTGCCACTTCCGGAACTGCCACTACCCCCTGTAGTGCCTCCTGTATTGTCGCCGCCACCTGAATTGTCCTGTGTGCTTGTCTCATATCCGGAGCCACTAAGCTCGATGATGATTGTTCCAGTGCAGGTCCTTTGAAGATGATCTGTAACAAGGTTACAGTGGAACAGCCGTCTGTACACAGCCTAGTCATCGTCAGAAACACAGAGCCCTTTTCTTTTCCCACCTCAGCTTGTTTCTGTCTTTAGTCCCATCCACTCAGTAACTTCCCTCAGTCGGTGTGCTGTCATGCTTGCGTGGCTGTATGAGGCTGGGGGATAGCCTCAAGTGTGGATCCACCAGGGTTACCTACTTCTTGTTTGATTGTATAGGGGTCCTTAGCAGCCTGAAACTCTTGCAGTAAGGCTAGGCTGACTGGCCAGCAAAAGACTCAGCCCGAGGGTCACCTCCCCATTGCCACTGAGATTACAAGTGGTGACAGACATGCCCAGCTTTTTGTACAGGTTCTGGAGACTTCACCAACTGATCTGTCTCCTTTGTCCTTCTACTCAGATTTTAAACCAGTCGATGACTGTATTATTTTAACTAACTTAGTCATTATTACCAGTGATATTGTTTACTGGCTAGTTTATAGTGTTGTTAGTTAGATATTACATCTAAACTGAATAATGTAAAAACACAAGCAGATGTGAGTCGAAACCCATAGCGTCAGTACATCAGGATAACTTTGTAGATGCTGTCATGATCAGTTGTCCTTATGATAAATCTCAAGTTGCTTATTTAAGTGCATTGCTTGACCTTGTGTTCCATCTTACTTTGAATGGGATTTGAAGGTTGTTTTTTAAACTTTAAGCTGCACACACTCTTTCATGTTTAAGTACTCATTTGATTAACATAATTTCTGATGGGTACATAATTTTGTATCAAATGGACGACAGTTTTTTTCCTCAGATACCTGTGCATATTGCTTTCAATATCCCCTTGGGGAGACAGGGCTGTCAGCATCTCCGTGCAATCAGCCTTCTATATTTAGCTCTTCCCCAAAGATTACTGGAAATGGGATCATCAGAGAGGAATCAGGACATGAGTTGAGCTTGGGTTGTGCTATTGCAAGGCACTGATATGAGTCTTACTTTCACTGACAGAGTCCCAGAGCCTGGCACAAAAGTCGAAATGTATTCAGTTAAGACTCAGTCTATACTTTCTGAAGAAAAGAATTAAATCTCTGGAGATGTGCAGCAGGCATAGTTCTAAGGCCACTTATCTGACCTTAAAGGCTATCCCACGCATTCTATGACATTCATGCTATTGTTATACGATTTGCTATTTTTATCATTATCGGCATATATTGTTATTGAGCCATTTTATAGATATCTGGGTGCAGATGGGTGAGATGGCTTATATAAGATGTAGGAATCAGTAGATGATAAGACATGACAGCCACCCAGTCTCACCTCAGACTTCAGTCTTACCCTCATGCTAGTGACAATTTGAACACACATTGCTCAACATGACAACTTTTATTTAAAAGGGGATTTCTTTAAAATAGAATAGTAATTTTTAAATCATACGAGAATATTTAAGCTTGGTTTACCCTGGAAGGAAGTTAAATTGATTTCTTACCATCTATTGACAATATTGTTCCCTCGTATCTTCCATTAAGCATGTCGTATTGTTCCTTAGTAACTCTGTTTCTTAAAGTTATTATGCCTGATCTTGAGCCAATATCCAGCAGGTTGGCTGGGTTATTTCCCATTACATATCTGTAGTCAAAAGAATACAATAAAAGTTAAAGCTACCTTTTAAAAAGAAATTTTGTAAAATTAATTTTTAAGGTTAGTATAAAATAATAGGTTTATTGATTGTGTCTTTTCATAAGTGAGTGTCACATACTTGGTTCTCCTTCATCCTTCTTTCTGCTCCCACCTCTCACCCTGCCATCCTCTGACAGTTCCCCTTCCTTCTCCCAGCAGCTCTTGCTTTCATATCACATGCAGTCTGTTGCCCACCCCTTCCCCGCTCCCTTAAGGTTGCTTCTTCCCTTCTCACGATCCCCTAAGATTATAACTTTTAGCTGGAAAACACCAGCTTACCTAACATTTGTTGAGATTTGGTTCGTGTCCAGGTCGGTAGCTACAAACTCTCCCACCTTGTAGTTTGCGCCCATCTGGCTGTTTATTACAAATGTCTTTGAGCCTGGCCGGAACACGGAGCCTTCCACTACGTTCCTCACAGCTACAGTGATCATAGTCGCTGTGATTCTGTACTGAGAAATGATGGACTGGTGGAACTCAGCGACGTTTCGAACACCAATACTAAGTTGCAGATTCTGCATGGCTTCATAATCTAGTGGCTAGAAAACACAAGAAGAGTTAGTTCTCCTGTGAAAATTCCCTTCAGAGAACAGAGATACCCTTTGAGACTAGACTAGTCAAAGTAATTTATGGTGCTCGTCTTTCGGTTATAAAATTGAACATAAATCCATTTGATGTACCTAGTCTACTTTTATTTGGTGGGTATTTAGTTCAAGATAGACACATGCAAATGTAGTAAGGGAAAAATCGAGTTGTCTTGAATCTTTTGTTGAAAAGATTAAAAGCACAGGACATGAATCCTAGTCGCTCAAAAAAGCAGTTAAATACTTAAATTCAACATATGATTCAATTCATGCATTTGTCGTACAAAGGCCATCTATGTTAGCTGACAGCATTGCATGTTTCCGAGAAAGTAGCTCTTTTTATAATAAAATATGAGTCAAATATATCAGAAAACTGATCATTTAACTAGTTTTATCCTGGTAGAGTTATTTTTAAAAATTGACTTCAATGTGACTTTTTAAATGTCAATGTATATACACATACATATATGTATGTGTGGGTATATATATATATACCCACATATATATATGAAGAAATATTTATTTTCTTCAGTATGTTCTAAAAATTATTTCATACTGTAAAATAATCAAGCAATAAGTTTCTTATGGAAATTGATACCCAAATCCACAATTCATAAAATTTGCCAAATACCTGATGTGTTCCCCATATACCAAATATATTTTTTCTGAATGTTTATTGTTATTTTAAATAAAAATATTCATAAACTGAGCTCTTCTATTCATCTAGAATTTTATGTGAAATAATTAGTTTTATTTACAACTTAAAATACCAATTAAAGCACATATGTGTGTTCAGCAAGAATGCATATATATATACACACCATAATTATATTACCTCTCTATAATTATAATAAAGGATTTAAAATATACTATCATATTTGGGAGAACTATTCTAGTTTTAACATAGAGCTATTAAGAACAAATAAGGTAAATAATTTTTAGAGTAATATAAAATTGAAGTGAAATAGATTAAAGATTATTTCCCTAGTATCCAGTCCTAGATAATATCTCTATACTCATGTGCACACACCCCAAAGAGATATAGGGACACACACATGCAATTAAAAATGATAAAAATAAATCTTTAAATAAATACAAATAAAACCTTAAATTTAAAGGTTAATCATAATTGGTTGTTTGAAAACCCATTGTTTACAAATTATCCCGATGTCGGTGAAAGTTATGGAACCTTCCTTAGACTTGTGCGTAAACATACTAATTCCCACTTAAGGGTATAACTTCAGAACATCTCTTCATGATCCCAGAATCCCCTATAATTGTGGAGGGCCATAAAAATCCCCAAAATCCCAGCACTGAGGAGAAGTGGACACAAAGAAGCTATTTATAACTGATACCAGCTTGGAAAGCGAAAACAGTTTTCTCCAGCGGACTGAGGCTAGACACATCAGCTACACACAAGGACAGGGCCCATGTCCGGGACTAGCTGCTCACCACAAAGCAGACATCTATTTTTGTGTGTGTATGTGAATCTTTGGAGGACTGTATTGAAAAAAAGGGGTTCAGATTTTTAATGATTATTTTCCTGAAGCAATATAAGCACATACATTCATATTAAAGATATTTGTATTTTATATAATTTTAAAGCACAGCAAATTTATCATTTCATAGACTCATTAATAAAACATTGATATCACTTTAACTTTGATATTTTGAAAAAGAAAAGACCACAAAGCAAGTTATTTAGAATAATTATGCCATACCTTGACAACCTTCAGAATGCCTACATTTGTTCTTTCATTCATTTCTATTTCAAACCAATTTCCCTCATTTCCGGAGATGAAGAAAATGACCGCCTTCCAGTTGTCTGAGAACTCCTCGTCCAGATCAATGACTCTGATCTGCGCCAGCTGCGAGTGCAGTGCGTTTTCTTCAATTTCGATGTTATACTGAAACAAGAGGCAGATATCCGAAATATCAGAACGCCAAAAGCAGGGGAGAGAACCCGTACCAGGCTGTCCACAGCTTGCTGTCTATTCATAAGCAGCAACCTCGCTTATAAGTGCACACTTCATCGCCCAAACCCGCTTTCCTACTGTAGAAACAATCTAAGGAAAGCGTGTGTCTACACCGGTGCTGTAGACAGCAAATGTAGCGAGCACACCTGAAAACTGAAGGGGCGCCTATAGGAACTGGAATGCCATGAATGTAGAGTCATTAAACCTAGTTCCCAAGAGCAAATGCTTACAGATGACTGCTCCAAGTATGGGATGTTGTCATTGACGTCCAGGATTTTGATGACGCACTCACATTCTGCAGACATGCCGTCTGCCCCACCATCACGGTCGGAGCCTCTCACCGCAAGCGAATACTGGCTGTATTGCTGAAAAAGACACGTTACAGGCGATGGCACACTAGGCATGGACAGGCTGTCCTATGCAGAGGTCTTCTAAAACACTGGCTCAACATTTACATACGTCCACGATGGAAGACAAGGTAACAGAGATGAAACTAGAGACCTCACATCACTCAGGACTGTATTGGTCCCTTCCATTTCCAGTGAGTTATCCAGCATAATCTCAAAGGAGCAATAGTTTTGTTAAAGATTTCATTTCTTGCTCATGGAATGTCCAGAGGAAGGAGAAGGTTCTAAAGGGTGAGACAGGCCAGAATGTTCAAAACAAGAAAGATATGATCCATCAAGGATACATGTTATGAAAATTCCGCACTATGAACAAAAATTCACTGAGAGCTCAAGGTAAATAAAGAGTATCTAGTGGCAGGTGGAGAAGGGGGGAAATGAAGTCGCTGATGATGTTTCTATTTTTGGTTCTATTCAGAAGTGCGTCTACACTTAGAAGTCGGTGAAAGTTATGGAACCTTCCTTTGACTTGTGTGTAAACTTACTAATTCCCACTTAGGGGTATAACTTCAGAACATCTCTTCATGATCCCAGAATCCCCTATAATTGTGGAGGGCCATAAAAATCCCCAAAATCCCAGCACTGAGGAGAAGTGGACACAGAGAAGCTATTTATAACTGATACCAGCTTGGAAAGCGAAAACAGTTTTCTACTTGGACTGACGCTAGACACATCAGCTACACACAAGGACAGGGCCCATGTCCAGGACTAGCTGCTCACCACAAAACAGACACCCATTTTTGTGTGTGTATGTGAATCTTTTATTTTGATACTTTTGCCTTATTATTTTGTTTGAATTTGCTCTGATCTTTGTTTTCTTTTGAGAGAGAGAAAGAATAAAATTGGGAGGGTAGGGAGGTAAGGAATCTAGGAAGATTTGGAAGAGGGAAAAGAATATAGTAAAAATATATTATGCACAAAACATTTAAATTAAAAATTTGATATAAAAGTAGGACTAGTGAGATGGCTCAGCAGACAAACATAGTTCCTACAGCGCCTGACAGCTTGAGAGCCATCCCATATGCTTGAAGGAGAGACACAGCCCTTACAAGTTGTCCTCCTATCCTCACAAGCATGCCACTGTTGGACATGACCACGTTCCCCCCAAATAAAGAAATAAATATAATACAAATATGCAGTAATTGAACACATTCTTTTAGCTTTTTTCTTTAAGTACTTTTACCTTTATAACCATGACCTTTTGAATAAAAATCTTTTAAAGATGAAGAATTACCTCTCTGTCTAGAAAATTATTCATTGTTCGTATTTCTCCAGTTTTTCTGTTGATGATGAACATTGGTGACTCTGAAGGTTCCTGTCTTATGATCTTGAAAGCTATCTGTGAGTTCAAGTTATTTGGCTCATCTGCATCGGTAGCGTCGAGTTTCATGACCAACGTGTCTAGAAATCAAGGGCAATTGCCACGTTTGGACAATGAACATTATTATGGTCCAATATGTTATCTGTGATTATGCAGTGTGCATTCAACTTCCTTTGAATTGTACAACATCAACATACCAATATATTAACTCCTTTCGTTCCTTTTGTCCTGATAAAAAGACCATATTTGAATAGGAACCTAGACATTATTGAAGGGAAATTGAGTCTTTTATTCTGACTCTATTTTTTTATTCTAATATAACTTCATTGAAACAAAATGCTTATGGTGAAGTAAAGTAACATTAAAACTCAGTTAATGCTTTCCCAACTGTGCTATGAGACCTTATTTCTACTGTGTGATTCCATCCTTACTTCCCGTCGTTATAAATGAGAATTGTAGTAACACCACACTCGTGAGAATTCAATAGCAAATGAAAATACTGACTGATGCGTCTACTGAGTAATGCACTTTTGATGAATATTATTGTCCATTTTGGGCATTTAATAAGTGGCATTGTTGTTTAGGTTGGAATTGACTCTTGTGTAGGTGCTGTGTATCTAGGAGCTTACATGAAATAATTGTTTAATCACATACACAGCCCTGTCCTTGCCTTCTTTCTTAATCTAGTAAAGAGTTCGATAAATGATATTAGTGGGCATAAAAAACTGCAAGCATTCATTTATTAATTGGAATTCTGCTCCACTTTCTAAATTGTTTCCAAAATAATTGCTAAAATTCTAGGACATCCATCCCTTCCCTTTTCTCCTCTTTCCCCCCTCACCTCTCCCTTAGAGATCCACACCACTTGAATAATCTTCAATGGTGTGCAAGTGGCTAATATCCATTGCAGTCAGCTAGAAATAATTTAAAACCCACGGAGGCATGTATGTGAGTTATATGCAAACAAGACATCATTTGTAAAAGGATGCGAACTTCATAGATCTCTTTATGTTTAGGGTTCCTGGAGCCAAACCCAATAGATAAGAAATGAAGACTGCATTCATTGTAGCTTAAACGGGAAGGGGAAAGATTTATTTCTTAGCCTTTATTTGTTGTTAATTAATAAATGTTCTTAGCATCACAAGAGACGACTTGGAGCAGATGTCTTCGAGTGACACTAAGATAATAAACTTCTTTCTCTTTCCATTACTCACTGCTCCCCAGTCTCTGCTGGCCACTCTTCCCTTCATCCTTCTGCAAGGGTGCTTTGGAAATGAGTGAGAACACATGATACTTGTCTTTCTGTGCCTGCTTGGCTTTTGTAAAAACAATGGCCATTAAAAAGCTCAGCGGGGTGACCAAAGTTACAATGTATCAGCTCTTTGGGGTTGTTCTTCAGTCGAATAGGGTAATCAATCATTCATATCAGAATGATTACGAAAGATGAATATGGAATTCTTCCGTGCTTACTGGTTATAGACACAGAAATCTCTTGATTGTTATTTGATTATTACGCATTGTATTGAATAATGGACTCCCAGAAACAGGTACACTTCTTATGTCTGAGTAAACAACAACTTTGAAGTAAGGGTGATGACCACATGTGAGTGGAATTGCTCTCTACAGCTTCTCTCCCAGTTCATGTTTACCTGGACACAGCTCAGCCCAGTTGCCTAGCAACAGTAACTTAGTCATCGACACATTGTTTCTTTAGTAGTGCAGGTGACTCACTTGCATTAGAATTTTCTTCTATTTGTCCTGTAAATGTAGTCATGGAAAACACGGGAGGGTTGTCGTTTATATCCATAACCCTGACTCTGAGCTCCAGTGGGTTCTCCAAATCTTGGCCTTGGGCATTCAGTGCTCGGCAGTAGATCTAGTCATGGAAGAAATATCTCTGGTGAGGTATTGCATTTGTAAGTTCTTACAGAATGAAGGTACTGCCCTGGTACCACAGAAGATTAAGGGGCACCATATTATTATTTCCCACTAAAATATAGACATGAGCAAAACATATAACGAATAAGAAAAGGCAAAGAAGAGCATAAGGTGCCCGTTTAAAAAGGTAACTTGATACACTGGGCAGAGGAAATACTGCGGATTCTCTGTTTAAAATCAAGAAAAAAGAGTAGCAGGGAAAGGGCTCTGGAGAGTGTGGTCAGGGAGGGTCAGGGGAGCGCTTCCAAAGCACTGTGGCATTCTAAAGTGATGGGGTAACCGTGTGGCTTCTTATTCATCATTACTCCTTCCCTTGTGAAGACGTGTAACGTGCATTACAGAGGTCATCTGTTCTGTGGAACAACGCATTGTGCCTTAACGTGGACTGCTTTACTGATTAGCTGGATTTGTAGGGAGACACAGTGGTGGGAAGAAGTCAAGAATACGTGTTTGGATGTGGAGGCTGAGGAATTAAAGTGATTCTAGAAATGCAGATGAGCAGTGTGAATGAAAACGGCAAGGACTGAAGGATATTTGGAGGTAGTTTGGAATATTAGTTTTTTTTTCAGGGCTGGGAAATGAACCCAGGTTTTCACCAACAATAAGCAAATACTTGGTACTGAGGCTACTTACGTTGCATTCTCAGACCTTTAATGGGATTTTAATACAAGAGATTAGCATCATTGAAAAGATTGTTTTTATATTATTATTATTATTGTTGTTTGTTGCTGTTGTTTTTGAGACAGGGTTTCTCTGTGTAGTTCTGGTTGACCTGTAACTGGCATTGTAGACCAGGCTGGCTTCCAACTTACAAAGCTCTGCCGGATTCCATGTCCCAGGTGCTGGGATTAAAGGCATACATCACCAATGCCCCGCTTATTTTATTTTGTTTTTTGATTAAGAAGTGTTAACCATGATGACAAATGGAAATGGTGGCAGCCAATGGCTAAGAAGAACACAAAAGAAAAAGTAGCTGACAGGATAAGGCTCTTCAAGACGTCATGGAGCAAGAGCCAGGAGAACAGACTGCTGATCGTGTTTTCAAACTCAGCGACGAATGTGTCTCAGCAGAAGACAGAGGGCTATATGTGTGTCTGGGAGGTGTAGCGATAGGTGGCTTGTTTTTGGGGTGAGCTGCTTAAAGAGAAATGAGGCGGAGCCTTCGAAGAGAGGCTGTGTAAGCTATGTGACAACTTCTACAAGAAATGTGTGAGAGAGAGATTGAGGATGAGCGAGTTTCCAAAGTTTCTTTGGAGCTCAGATGATCTTGACCAGTGTAGACTTATGATTGATTATGTTCATATGGAACCCAGAGCCTCGAGGAGCTCCAGGCTCATAACTTGGCAGTGGAGTGAAAAGGAAGAATTAATTTCCACTGATTTTTTGTTTTAAGATAGAGTAAAAGTTTGCCCTTCTAGACAAATACTCTAATTTGTCATGGAGCTGATGTTAACTGGCATTTTTGGGAACATATAAGGGAAAAGTTTCTGTATTAATTTTTTTCTCATCTTATTGGGGTACCTGTGAATTAAGAAAGATCTCAGAAAGCCTGATTTGAGGACTCTTGAAATCAAGTTTGGTATGGTCTAAGATTTTTTTCCAAGAATAATTTATACCCACATACAAATATCAAGACAAAGTCCACTTACAATGAAAAAAGGGGTGACTTCACGGTCAACGATGGATGTTATATTGATTTCACCGGTTTTTTGATTAATAACAAAAATTCCATAAGGTGGCTGGTCAATCCCGACTCCAGAGATGCGGTATGTCACTTGCTGGTTTGCGGCACAGTCAGAATGAATCTGTACAGAGACACAGGTTAAGACATTACAGCGTCCTTGTGGACTTCTACATGTGCTATATGACAACCGTTTTCCCTGAGAACTGTTGAATGTGCTGTCTGTGACATCACTTGAGAAGTTTTGAAAACAGGGAAATATACTTGTGGTAGGTCCATGGTCAGTGTTGTAGTATTAATGGCAATTAGCAACGGAATAAAATAATTTCATTTCTATGTCTTTTTTTTTAATTTTCGTTTTTGTTTTTTCCAGATAGGGTTTCTTTGTGTAACAGTCCTGGCTGTCCTTGAACTCATAGAGATCTGTCTGTCTCTGCCTCAAGAAACAAGTATCACCCTAAGAAGTCTTTATAGGTGTCATGCATAGACGCCATAATCATTAAGAATTTATAGCTTTGCTTTTGTATTAATTTTGAACTCCATGCTAGCTCTTTGTCTACAGTAGGCTATTTCTTACATTCTTAGAGAGTTTTATAATGTTGTTATCACATAATGTTGATCTTTAAATTAAAGAACTACTTTAAAAAAACACAAAGATTCAGAAAAAATATTTAAACAGATTTTTATAGTAACAAATTATTTGAAGGTTTTAATTCTGAAACCAGTAAAGAAAAGGAAAGAGCCCACTCCAAAAAATGATCAAAGTCTGGCTTTGGTCCAAATAAATATTGTATGAGCACAAGCCAATCTTACAAAGGCGTTGCCAAATCTCTCTGTACGAATGGTTGTGCTTGCATCTGTGCGTCTATATGTCTATGGCTGTGAATCTGTGTGCATAGAGGAAGTGGTTTCCTGAGTTTGTGCTTTTGTGTACAAAGAAAGGGTGCAGGGAAATGATAGAAATTTGAGATTATGAATGAGGCATACTTTGAAGGCTTACAGACAAGTAGGGGTTAAGCTCTAATAGGTTACAAAGTAGAGAGCGTCCACACACTGAGCAACTTGAATTCTAAATCCATCTGTAAACTATGGTCTTATGGGAGTCTAGTGTAACAAGTACTCATGAGCATCACTTCTGTCAATGAGAAGAAACAGTGTCTGTTTACCCAAATGCCCAACTTCAGTGGTTTAAACCTTTAGGAATTTCAGTTTTCATAGTTTAAATGGGGAGGAGCTGTTAGGTCATATGTGTGCACAAAGCATATAAAATCTGGCCCTTCCAGAACTGTGACCCTATCCACTGGGCTGTTTGGATTCATGCTTTGGGGTTCATACTTACTTTGGCAATCGGGTTTCTCTTTGAGTTGTCTTCACCTTCCCGACAAGCTGCAGCGAACTTGATCCATTCACGTTTCTGCCTTTTGATGGTATACCACTTGGTACCATTTTTGACATTATAGTCTCTTGCCTTGAATAGACAGAGTAAAATAAAGTGTCTATTAACAATTACTTATTATTGATATTCCACTGGAGATTTGGGAGAAAGAGTAATCATGTCAGGAAGAGAAGATGGTTAAATGGAAAATTAAGAATTCTGATGATTTTAGCATTTGCAATAGTAACATTGCAATAATTTTATATGTAGAAGAATGCGATTTTTCTTGAGTATAAGTTGTTATTGCTAATCTGTCTTTCCCTTTGTTCTGCTCTCTCTCTCCCTTTATCCCTTGCCCCCCTTTCCTCTTTCTTGATTTTATTTTGTACTGTGTGTTTATTATATGATTTTGAGACAGGATTTCTTTATGTATCTCAGGTTGGCTTCTAATCCACAATCTTCAAGCCTCAGCCTTGGGAATTTGGGAATTAGACGCAAGCACTAATATACCTGGCCCTTTTATTTTTTATTTTGAAAAAAAAAATAGATTTGTTTTTCCTTACCTGGATTTGAAATTCACTGTTAACTTCAAGCACCACCTGCAAAAAGCAGTCACAATAGTTTATTTTTAATGAATGTGTTCAATTCTAGGTTAACCTATAACTAAAAACACATAACAATAAAACCAAATGATGCATGTGTGAGCTAAGTTTAATGGCAGTAGATGCTCCTTAGCTGTTTTATTCCTGACTGGGGAACTTCTCTCTGCACTAAAGCATGTACTATTGAACAGAGTTCTGCTGAAGTTTCAACTTTTGAGGTTGCACAGAACTTGTGCTGAAGTATCAGGATATATTACATTGCTTTTAATCTAAAAATTGCAGTAATTTCTTAAAACACCAATATTCACATATCAAAGTAATGTGTCTGTATACTTGTTTAAGACATGGAAAATGTATATTTAAAAGTTGATTTTTTTGCATTTGTTGTTTTAAATTGCATTGAGTATCATTTAATACCAGTGTACACCTTTAAACTTTGTAAATATCTTTTCACATAAGAGGTAGGGAACTTCTAATTGAGTTTTTTCATAACAGCAAAACCTGAAACCCATGCACATGATCAGATGTTAGCACTGGTATTAAAAGCTACAGTGTGCATTAAAAATATGAATATTAATAATTTTAAACATAATGATTAGTTTCTCACATCTGGTTTTAGTTTCATTCTTAAGGAATATATAAATTTCAGTTTCCAAGAAGAAGTTTTGAAAACAATGTCAAAACAAAAAAGTTAAACAAACAAACGTATATTTATGGTCAACGTGAGCAGCATGAGGAGAATTTTTACCCATGATGCTGTGCCAGTCACTTCAGTTATTACTGTTGCCATTAAGTTGATGACCACTAAGTGCAAGGCAGTGTGGCCAGAGAACTCTGTCTATCTACCTTCATCCCAAACCCAGTAATGGCCATTATTATTAGTTCCTTTATACAGAAGAGGTAACTGAGGCCTCGCAAGTAACTTATGCCAAAATGCAATCCCATACAGTTCAGTCTAAATACGTGTTTATTTTACAGTCAATTATAAGATAGTCTGTTTTCTCAAATAAATTATTAAGTAAAACGTTACCAAGAATTGATATTATATCAATTGATACTATATTGAAATTGAGAATTTCAAAGTTACTGTTTTGGTCTGGCCTCACAGTATTCTTATTAATTCCTTTTTTGTTGTTTTTGCTCTGTGTGTGTATTTGTGTCTGTGCGTGTGCATGTTTGTATATGTGCGTGCATGTGCAGGTGTGGTTATGTGTGTGCATGTGTGAGTGTGTGAGTGTTTCTGTGAGACTGTGCTTGTATGTGAGTGTGTGTGTGCGAGTGTGTGTGCATGTGTGAGTGTGTTTGTGTGTATGTGTGTATATTTGTGTGTGTGTATGTGCGTGTGTGTGTATGTGTGTGTGTATGTACGTGTGTGTATGTGTGTGTGTATGTGTGAGTGTGTCTGTTGTTGAGCACATGTGTTTTCAAGTGAAGGCCTGTGCACATGTGCAGAGCCGAGAGAATGACATTGAGTGTTCTGATCCTAATACTCTCAACCTTATTCTCTTGAATCAAGGCCTCTCAGTGAACCCAGAGAGAGGCTGGTGGCCATCCAGCACCAGCAATCCTGCTGTCCCCACCCCCACAGCAGTAGGGTCACAGGCATTTGTGGCCATGCCAGCTTTTCATGTAGATGCCGGGACCTCAGATCCTCACGGGTGAGTAGCAGCCCTACTCTCACGCCCCGGGCCATCTCCCCAGCCTCACGGGTGCTGCTCATCTAGAAAGAGCAGTTGCAGCAACAACAGTGATACACGGCCACAAAGGAGTCCAGGCAGCTTAATGGTTAGGGTGTCCAGCTGCGGTGTTGTCTATGGAGCCGAGCGTGGCTACAGAACTCCCCTATTCCAGAGAGTTCTCGCTGCTGTGGGATTTGGGGCCCTTTTCTCAAGCTCTTGCTTGTGGGTGGGGCAGGGCTGCAGGGCTGCCTTATCGCTGCCTTTCTAGGGAAGGGAAGGCCTTTCTTCACAGCTGCAGCTCCTGTTCTCTTGTTTACTCGTCTGCTGCCTGGTATTGCGCGCCCCTTCCCGGAGTGAAGCGCTGGTGCCTACTGCTTTGGGTAACTGGCCAGATGACTAAGAACTCTTCACAACTTTATGAAGCCAGGTCATCCTCTTTCCCATGAGAAGCAGCTTAGGCAAAAGACCAAGTAGGTTTCACCACAGTGTCAGACTCACAATTGGATGGGTAATTAAAAAACCGCCTAGTCTGCTTTTTAAATGTGGTGGGTTGATGAGAGCTGTTTTTTTTTTTTTTTTTTTTTTTTGTCAGAGCGTGGAATAAATTCAGATACAAAGTATCAGGTTTTTACAGACAAAACAATGACATGGAAAAATAAAAATTATTGGGTAGTCAGAAAAGGATATATATAATGATTCTCCGAGCTTTGTCTCATTTGAGATGTGTGTGGACAGACCGCACACAAATACTTTTTTCAGGTATAACACCAAATCCTTGTGTGCCGTAGAAGGATACTGAAGAATTTTGGTCATGGGAAGGGCATGCTGAAATTACAGGTTAGAAAGATTACTTGGACAATAATCTGTAGGGGCAATGGGAAGACTTAAAAATTACAGGCTGAAGGCTGTTGGGTCTTCTGCACCAATCAAAGCAGAGGTGAGGAAGAGCTAAGTAGATGCAGAGGCAGTGAAAACCACAGGGAAAGATCAAGGGGGAGATTCTGGAAAGACAGGATCCACAAGGTGAGGGAACAGATGGGATGAGAGATAAAAAGAAGGAGTGATCCCCAGAGCTAGCAGTACAAAAGAGGCCAGAGGTAGGACAATGTTTGAGGTGCTGGAGGAACGCCACCATTGAGGAAAAACCTAGCTTGGCTATATGTCCAGGTGCATCTTCTCTGGTAGAGCTGTTGAAATCATGGGAGAATTAGATGCCTGTAAAGCGCAGGATGCAGCTAAGAAACAGCCCGTGGGTGCAGGTGACACAGGGAACTCCTGCCTTTGTTTAACTGGGAATCAGTGGAAAGTAGGGGTGTGGAGAGGTGGGGCGTGGCCTGGTGGTGGTGGTTTTGAAAGATAAAGAAGGAGGGAGAGAGGGAGAGAGATACAGAGAGAAAGAGAGGAAGGAGGAGAGGACAGGAAGAAGGCAGAGAGGAAGAGGGAAAGGAAGAAAGGCAGGAACGAAAGTGTGTCCTACGGATCGGAGGAAGTAAAATGATGCACAGACGGACCAGAAGGGGCACTGAAAGACTGATGCGACTTGAACGTTCCCTGATCTTAAAACACTGAACTACGTGAAATTTGAGGAAATCCCAGGGTGTCAAGTCCCTTCAGAGAACATTTTCAGCTAGATAAGGCAAAGACTGGCCCTACCAAAAGAGAACACGGGCTGGGGAGGAAAGGAAGACATACAGTTTCTTTCCTAGGAATTTTGTTGATGAAAGAGAAGAGAAAGACAAAGTGAGTTTTAGGCGTGGGAATTAGTGAAAATTTTCTGTCCAAGCCCTGGCACAGGCATGGCTTTTGTGTGTGTGATGATGGAGTAACTTGGGCTGAGAAACAACCTGGATTTTGTGCAGTGTTCACAGCAATGGCTATTCCCCCTAGAGACAGGGCTTATCACGGTGTTTAAAAAGACCCTGATCTCTTGCCCACTGGAAACTTAATCTGTCTGTGCCACAGTATTGTCACAAACATTGAAAATAAATTCTCTTGGAGCCCAAAAGTTTTGTAGCAACAGTAAATAAAACTCATCTCAATGAGCTTTTCCAGTCACGCCGGCTCCATAGCCAATCAAAATATGTTTATTTAAAAGGCATAGGATTACATTCTTGACACTTTTAATGATTATCCAGCTAAAGTGAATTTCAACAAGTCTGTTGAAGTTAAAATTTGTCTTTTTCATATCCTAAATTTTGACTGGAAGGGTAATTTTTATGAGGAAAATTTAATATAATATTTATATTTTTATAATATATATTTTATATTTTATAATATGTATATTTTATAATATATGTAATATACAGATAAATATTATAATATTTAATAATAGTGAGATAGTGTCAATTTGTGAACAAAATGTTAACTATTAGGTATATCACAGGGATAAGCTACAAAAAACACATAAAATAGAATTTGTTTCTTTACAAAAAATAAACAAAACAAGAACAAAAAACCCTGTTTTGTCTTTCTTTTGGATTTCTCTGACAAAGGATATGATGTTTGGAATGGCCATAACTCAATGGGTTGATTTCTCATATTTATTCATGAGTTGCTCATTTCTTTGACAAATGTGTGTTACAAATTCTGAGACATCATGATGGCATTAAAGGAGTGGTTCTCAACCTACTGGTTATAACCCCTTGGGGTTGAATGACCCTTGAAATAGTCTGTGAACAGAGTTCACATATCCGATATCCTGCATATAAGATATTTACATTATTACTCCTAACAGTAGCAAAATTACAGTTACGAAGTATCAGTGGAATGGTTTTAAGGTTGGGGGTCACAGCAACAGGAGGGGCTGCATTAAAGGAACGTGACATTAGGAAGAATGAGATCCTGAAAGTTCTGGTGAGCCTAGAATGAAGTGTCAAGTGGGTGCAACACTATGCCTCAAACCATTAGTGAAAGGCAACGTGGTTATTTCCACACTGAATACCTGGAGAGGATAAATTTTCAAATGTGTATGGGAAAAGGATTTCGAGCTATCCCCCATTTCCCTTTTGGTGTTCCTGTTCTGTGCAGTGAGACACTGTGGATCAACCTTGCGTTGAGTCTTTTGGTTGAGAGAACCGTGAATGATACAAAGGTTCGTCAGACATGGAATTTGCTTTCAAATGGCTTAGAGTCAAAGAGTTGCTTAAGCAGCAATCAGCTGTTAATTTGTAGGGATGTGATTCTAATTAGACAAGTCTAAAAGACTGTACTCCATGCTCGTAGAGCAATTAAGAGCCTGGATCGCCAGTCATTGGCATGAAAACAGTTGGACCTGTCTAGGTCCATTACAAGAGTTTACACGCCAAACATAACTAGTATGGGCAGCATGACCCAGCACCCTGGAGGGTGTTAACTCAGCTGAAGGAGCAGAAGAAATCCAACCACAATGCCCAGAAGATCAAGCTTCTGCTTGTACATTGGACAATGTCTCTTGTGACACCTGGATGTTCGTCACAGAGTCCTTGTTGACTGCAGAGTAGAGAAACATCAGAAAGTAAGAGATGTACGCAGGGATCCAAGTGTCCTTTGTCTGCATTCTCTTGCTTTTTCCAAGATACGCGTCTTGATTCATCCCCACAGCATGCACGTTTCTTCTCTTGTCACCGAACGGCCGTCTTTCACACTGTGACGGCCGACTTCAGTGGCGATGGGTGTGGCTCCCCACTTTTGCAAAGTTGGAGGACAATTTTACTCCTCAATTTTCAGTGAATAAAGAAAACTTTCACACATACCACATCTGTAGAGACAACCCTGATTAACTTCAGTTTCTCTCACTAACCAGAGGAATAAACACTGATTTCATTCTCTATAAAATATTGGGCTCAAATGTTATCCTCTGCAATACATAGCAATTTAATATAAGTATAGAAAAACATCAAAGTCTCTCATGAATTGTCTTCTGTTTGGTCTATACTAGCTGTTTACTACTTTTTTAGTGTCAATGAACTTTAGTACTTTCTTTTTTGGTGTCAGTGAACATAAATTAAATAACTTGCATTATCAGGTTCAAATAAGTTCATTAACTAAGCCATAAATGAGTACCATTTTAACCCCTGCATGTATTCTTAAAAAGTTTAACAAAGCTCAAATTGTAGGGTTAGTTTATTGGGTGTTAGTTAATTGAATGAAATAGTAATCCCATAAAATTCTCATAAAAAGAGTAGACCAGAGCCTGGTCTAGTGGTGCATGCCTATAACCCAAGCATTTAGGAGGTTGAGACAGGGAGACATGGAACTTAAGACCAACTTGGGCTACATAGTGAATATGGAGCTAGCCTGAATTGCAGAGTAAGATTCTGAATCAAAAATTTGAAATCAATCAAAATCCAAAGCTATGATTAGCATTATTTTTGTTAAGAGATAAAGGAGATTTTCTCTGTTCTTTTGAGCTCAATCTGCTTCTGTTACCTCTATAGAAAAGGATGCCTTTGGATTTGTATTCAGGTTTAGCAGAGTAATCAGATGTGGCAAATTTGCAGGTGATTTTTCCCACAATCACTGGAGTTCTCAGATCTTGCTGTCCTCCTTCTCAAGGAGGCTGTGCGTTCCCTTTCTTAAGCGTCACAACCATCTGCACAGATTTTATTTCTGTTTGGTGCATAGGTATAACAGTGTTCTCTGTCAGGAAAGGATTATAACTACTCCCTCTAGGTAGACAGACAGACAGACAGAGAGATAAATAGATAAATAGAGAGATACATGCATATATAAATACATACATACACACATACAGCTAAATACATACATACATACATGAATGATAGATGGATGGATATACAGACAGATGGACAGATTGACAGATAGCTAGCTAGCTAGCTAGATACATACATTCATACATACATACACAGACAGATAGATACATACATACATACATATATACATGGATGGATGGATAGATAGATAGTAGACAGATAGATAGATAGATAGACAGACAGACAGACAGATAGATAGATAGATGAAGGAAGAGGATGATGAGGAAGGGGTGGAGAAGGAAGAGGAGGGAGAAAATCAACCCATGCCTTCAGCTTGTAGTACTGTAACAGATGTGAGCTACCATCTATCCAGGAGACATCTGAATTGGTAGAAAACTCACATAGCAGCCTTGTTCCCTTTAGGAACAGCTTCTCTGCTTTAGTCTCTCTGGTCTAACTTACTAATTTGGGCAAGGATTAAAGCATCTACTTCCACATGTGCTGAGCAAGTCCTGCAATATACCACACATAGTTGCCAAGTTCTATAAGTAGCTTTATATGAAAAGACTATCAATTTAAACATCTTAAATATATTTGTATTTTTCTAAATGTATTTTTAACATCTAACATGGATTTTAATTTATTTACTTTGAGCAGCAAAGAATACAAAGACCTTTTTTTCACCTTTTCCTTTGGTAAATCAAACACTCAATGAGGCTAGGAACAGAAGGCTGGAATTGCAAAATCATCTTCTAAAATTAGTAGTGAAAACAGGACCTTCAAAGCATTCAAAAATGAAACATTTTAGGAAAAAATATTCTATTAACCTGAAAATAAAGCGTTCTAATTAATTATAGTAAAAGTTTCTAAAAAAAAAAAAAGTGGGGGCTGTCAAGATGACATAGAGGTAAAGGGCATGTACTCCTTTTCCAGAGGACCTGAGTTCAGATCCTGGCATGCACATTCACTGAGTCACCATCCTATAGCTCCAGCTCCAAGGCACCCACACACCTGTTGCACACATTTACACAGACTCACACGTGCAAGTGAAAATAAAGATACATATTGTAAGGCACCTGAGAAATTTATGTTAGATTCCACAGTAAATATAGTAACAGACTCTCCCTCTTCCCAAGATCAATTCATAGGTGTGCATGCATGTGTGCACGCACATGTGCACACACACACACACACACACACACTCTGTCCAAGCTTAGAGAGTAAAGTACAGATTTTCAGAATTTTCTCTCTCCAGGCAGACAATTCCAAGAGAACTTTGATAGAATGATATATTTTGTTAATAAATGACTCACCAGGAAATAGGTGTTTGGAGGAATTTCGTAAGATGTGATTAATTAGAAATAATCATATAAATCAAGAAATAAAGAATTACTTATAAATTCAATGAAAATTAGCACATAGGTACTGGAACTGCATTAGTGAATGGAAACACTACAATAAGCCTTAAAGAGTCAAATTTATATGAAATTTAAAATTAAAGTAGTTCATTATTTAGCAATAGACACATATTCCTGTGGTCAAATGACATGCTATATAACACTCACTTCCATAGTCCAGGTTGTGACATCAACTGAACCTAAGAACCCATTAAAAAGCCCATTGAATAAAAGTCACATTTGAAGGGCAGCTTAGAACTAAGACTATTGAGAGTTACTGCTCACCATCTCCCTGGCCTTCTATGGCTCATTTCTGGGACCTGAACCCAGGACCTCACGCATGCCAGGCAAGTGCTCCACCACTGAGCAACACCCTCAACCCTATGACCCGTCTTGACAAATAAACGGAAATCAAATTAGCTAGCATAGAGCAAACCAAAACTCTAACTTGTTGCAATACGCGTCCAACATTCCAGTTCAAAAATTAAGCAAGTGAAAACAAATAAGAACCACATCCTGCCAAAGCTGGAGGGGGATTTACCTGGACTTGCCTTTTAAGATTACATTTATCCTCCTGTGAACTTTGAGAGACCTTTATTGCTGAGCATGAAATTGATATATCGGTGTGGCACATTTATCAACTCTAAGAGAAACTGAATGACCCTTGGGGGGGCAACAATAAATAATTGCACTGCGTGGTCTGACCACTGATGGTCACAGTACACAACTTCTGTGCGATTTCCTTACTGAAGGACAAGGGCAGCGCCAGTTACACTTACCCCTTAATTATCCTCGTCCCCTCACCTGCTATATTAGCTATAAATCTCCTGGACTTGCAGTTTTCGAAATTAGCAATGACATTTTAATTCAAGTTGTAAACAAGATGGGGGTTTTGGTGTTAGTTGGATGGAGTCTGACAACATCTGGAAGGATTGAGAGCGCTAGGATGGCGGGGCTCGTTGCTCACAGCTGCAATTCTAGTGTATATAAATCCTTTCATGGCTGTAGAACACACCATCAGCCTGTCAGTCAAACTACCCAAAGAAGGGGAAAGTGTTTAGATTGAAACCCAGACACCTGGAATATTTAGTTCCAAAGCCCCATCCCCACCAATGAGAGCTTGAACAAGCAAATCCAGCAACTTGAGGACTTCCTTAACTTTCAATATTTTCCCAGAGTGACCAAGCGGTGTCTGGAATGTCAGAGATATGATATGATGAGTGGACACTGGGACATTAATATGATCTGGAGTCTTCAATTAAAAAGAGAAACACCGCTTAAAATCCCGGTTCATAAAAACCACCTTGTCATTAACATAAACTTTTAGTGGTTTAGCATAGAAGTGCCTGCAAACAGCCCTCTCTGGCAAGCCAGTTCGGTTATGCTGAGGCTAGAGGGTGAAGGGCGCTTTCCGGAGAATCAGCTTACCTGGAAAATGAGCAGCGCCGCAGCTATGCTGAAGGAGTGCCAGTCCATCGCTGCCACTGGCTTCGGTTACATCCACGACCAAGGGAGTTTTGTTTGTACTTCTCTGCTCTTTTCCTTTCTCCCACTCAGCTGGTGTCTGATTAAAATAATTTCCCAGTAGATGTTCTTACTTGCAGGCTTTGAGGTGTTTCTGCCTTCCACTGGGAGAAGGAGGGAAGGTACGTATAACCAGTCTGGATCCCCACCCTAAAAACTTGGGCTGGTCTCAGTGAAATGCTTGACAAGATCATCATTGCTCCCAGGTAAAAACTCAGGGACACACCCTTCTGCCAGCCGAAAAGCTGCTCTCTATGGGGGTAGGATGTGCCTCTCCTCCACGGAAGGCAGGGAGTCAAAGTGAACACAATATGGGGGCTACTGTTCATACTGAGGGCTTCTTGGCTGTTTAGAGGTTAGCTCCTTGTCAGATTAATAGGGCAAGTATGTTTAGAGTGTCTGCATCATTCATCGGCTTGTACAGTTTATGTTCAGGGCCAAACCCTCAGGTCACAGTAGAAAATTATAAGCTTTTCATTTTAGTAGATGTTAGGAAAGATGCAGCGATTTCCTAAGTTGTTAAGAGAAAAAAATTGCTAATGATCAGTGAGGTTTTTTTTTTATAGCATTTCTGAACAGACAAGATATAACTCTTACCGTCATTTGGTTCTCTGTGACCTATCTAAGTCCGGGGAGGCCTCCATTTTCCCTCTATGAATTTTTTTACTCACTCTTTAACTTTCTCCTCTTTGAGAGCCTGTCCTCTGAAAACACAGTAAAACAAACTTGAAAATTTAGCCAAGGTAAATTTAAAGGAAACAACCACAGCCCCCCGTCAAAATGCTGTTGAAGTTCAGTGTTGAAATTGTAATGAGAACACGGAAGATGCACTACAGGTAGGTGGGTTAAAAGTCAGGCATGATTCCCAAGCACAGGGCCAAGGCTCTGCACAGCGAGCCAATTAGAACACAGGGAAAAGCTGCCCACACATGCAGAGCTGCAAGAGCCGGAGCTTAGCAAGAATGTTGACCCATACAAGGCAACGTTCAAAGACTCTCTTGGGAGATCTTCACTTAACTACTGTCTCAGGAACCCTGCTGGAGCTGGATATCTTCGGGGTTTGCTATGGGACTCTGAAGCATGATCTGTGAGATAGTATGTAGATTATTGTCAGAGCGTGCTAAACGTGTCCCAGAAAAGAGAGAGCTCTCTGGGGGCCAGTCTACAGAATGCTGTCATTTTGCTCTTGGTATGTGGCAACAGTTACTTGGTGGCGGTTTGAAATGTCACATGGCTTTCTGTATCACTCAGAGGGGTGGATAAAGGGGTTCTGTGTTTGCAGTGAGGAAAGATGTTTGTGGTAGGGATTGTTGGTGTGTATCAACAACATAGGAGAGGAGCCGACCCAATTCCTTATTAGCAAATGAGAATGAGTTCATCTGTGACACTTCAGACTGTGACTTAGTGTGAAGACGGCATTAGGAGGTGGATCACGTGGTGGCGATGACAGAACCTTCACTGGACACCCAGGACAGGAGGCCTGGCTCTAGGAGGCTGTCAATGACAAGGGAATGTTCTTCCACCTGGAATTCTGGGCTCGATGCCAGGGAGTGCACGGACCTTCTTCATCCCTTGAATTATCTTTTCCTGAGCCCATCCCTGGCTCCACCTTAACTTAAGGCCCTATTCCAACAATGCCAACCAACCAGATGGTTTGGGGGACAGCAACTTATCTGGCAGCTTTCTGGGGAGGAGGTAGGGTGGAGCCCCAATCTTTCTGAGTGGTGGCAGTCTAAACAGGAGAGCTAGCTACCTCAAGCAGAGTGGGGAGAGCGCTTACGAGTCATCATTTCTCTTCCTTTGCCTCTTTCCTTGTCTTTTCACCAAAATTTCTGTATGTCTAAGTTTCTACAATGCAGAGCTATTCTCCGCCCTGTACAAAACAGTGGCTACTGACTGTTAACTGCCTACTGAGCGTTTGAAATGGGACCAGTGCAAGTGAGGAAGTGCGTTGATTTACTTAGTACACGCTGTAGATAAGCCTTTGTATGTGTGTGCTACTTTTGTTGCGATTCCAACTAGCAAAGCTTCTTTACATAGCCCAAGATGGCCTTGAACTTAGTGTCTCCTCACCACAGCTTCCCGAGAACGGGGCTTTGCGGCTTTCTTCCACCATATCTGCTTACCCTTTGGTTGCTCTTCCTTCCAGGAGTTCCATGAATCATGGGCCCAGACCCCTTTCCTGACTGTGTACTGCTCCTGTGTCCTGAGGTGGAGGAGAGAAAATATCTTGAAGCGGACTGTGTGGTTCTTCTTTCCTCTCTTTATGTGTTTCCAGTCCCCTCAAACGGCCCCTTCTCTGCAGCCCCTTCCTCACTGTGGTGGAACCCTTACTAACTTGCACCTGTCCTTAACACGCTCCAAATTTCCCCTCAATATTGGTGACTATGTAGGGGTATTTCATTTCATAGAAATTTTATAAAATTTGGCAGGGGGAGAGGGTATTTTTGGGTTGGAGTTTCCCAAGTGAGCTGACCAAGTTCATCAATGGTATCAGAATTCTGGAGAAGGGATTTCTCTTTTTCTTGATAACACACTGTAAACCTTAGAATGCTACCTAAAGGGACATTTCTGCATCTCAGCAAACTTGGGACAGCATAACCCTTTTTTGGAATACACACACACACACACACACACACACACACACACACACACACACACACACAAATCCTTAAGGATAATAGAGTTTAATGATCTTGAATTCTGTTGGCATAGTTAATGGAATCCCCTGCTTTTCTAACCTCGTTTTCAAAGTGCCCACAGCAGGCATCACATTTAAGAGAAACCTTTGAGAATTTGCTATTCGACATATGTAAACCTCTGGCTTCAATATGTGTCAAAATTACCCTGCCCAGCCCAACACATTGTCTTAAATAAGACGGCAGATGAGGGTATTTCAACCACAGCGCTGCATGAACACAGGCAGCAGTGGAGGCCTGTCACTCTGAGACTCAGGAGGGACAATCAGGACAGATGTTCTGTCATCCTCAGCTACACCGTGAATTTGAGGCCCATTCATAGGATTGTTTTTACATCTGTCCCAACTTTCCAGTGATAATAGTGTTTCGTAGCTCCCACAATGAGTTAGCGTCACACACAAAGATGTCTGAGACAGGTGTCTCTACCTTAGATGAAAAGGGCTTCATACATATATGAAAAATAAAGTGAAATTTTATGCTTAATCAGATTACTGGTTCAACAAAGCAGCTCTGGTAGTAGCTATGGGGATGTTCAGGGAAGTTTGAACAGGATTAGTAGAGAAATAGTGTAAGGGTTATTAGGGTAGGTCATGTTACATATTTATTTATACACCCATGTAGAAATCATATATGCTTAGTTATGAGAGGAACTCTTGTGATAATGTAAATTCCTTCTGGTCATTCAATGATTAAAATAAATGAAATAAATACAGTAAAATCTTAGCAACTATTAATGCTCAATGATAGCATAAGGTGTTCTCCGTTATTTTTGTTTATTTGAAACTTTTCATAGTAAGATAAAAATAGTAGAGTAGGCATGAAAACTTATAAATTTAGATCAAATCTGGCTCTCTGCCTGTTTTCTCTATAGTTGGAATGCACCAGACTCATGGGGTCTTCCACAGGGTCTATGGTAGTATCATTCTGCACAGGCAGAATGAGTTTGGTAGACATCCAGTAGTCTGAGAAACTTAAAAATAACCATCTACTCTTTATAGAAAGTGGTGACTGATGCTTGCCCAGAACAGTTCCATTAAGGGCTTCAGGACAGTCCGTGAACAGTAAACAATTTACTGCAGAAATTGTTACCTTTGCTGTGTTTTAAAAACTCAGTTCCCACAGCACTTCTTCAGGATTACAGTAGTTGTGGCGGAGATAAACAGAGAGCACAAAACTTCCCATTTATTTACCGCGGGTTGGAGTGTGAACTGGTGCCGCTTCTGTGGAAATCGGGGCAGAGGTTTCTCGAAACCCTAGAAGGAGATGGACTGTCTGACCCATATATACCATTTCTGTGCAGATCCAGCTCTGGAGCTGCTTCTCGTTCATGTTTATTGCTGCTATATTCCCAACAACCAGGAAATGGAAACAGCCTCGGTGTCCATCAGCTGATAAGTGCGTAATGAAAATGGGATACATAAACACAATGGAATCTTACTCAGCTGTAATAAAAAGTTTAAATTGTGAAATTTGTAGCTAGATGGATGGAGCTGGAAATATCAGAGTGAAGTAATCCAGACCCCGAAAAGACAAAAACCTCATGTTCTCTCTCGTACATGGATGCCAGCTTTGACTCTTTAGATGTATGTGTTTAAATTGGAGTACATACAGAAGTCAGGAAATTAGCGAGGCCCACGGGAGGTGGATTTTGTGGGAGAGGGCTAGGACACAGGTACTATGAAGAGGAAATGAGAATAATAGGCAAGGGAGGCCTAAATGGAGTTGGGGTGGGAGAGCAGGTTAGAGGATGGAGTTTGGGAAAGTTTTAACATTTAAAACCTTTGAAAAATTCCTATGAAACTCTACTGTTTTGGAAACTTCACAAAATATAGCTCTATACTGAGGTACCTGTAACTAAGACAGTGACAGATCACTTTATTACTGGATTTAAAATTTACTCCATAAGATGGGACTCATGTTGGTACCATTAACTGAACCAAAAACCTGTGACTGGCAAGGTCCATAGGTCATAAACCCTAATGCTATTATTCTGCTAAATGGTTATAGTAATAAACTGTCCTCCTAAGTTTTTACCTTTATACACATTTATTAGTACATCTCTCAACCTTCATCAAAGCATCTTCCTTTTACAGTAGATGGCCATTAGCACAGACACACAGAATTGGTCCTATGTTGAGAATCAGAAACTGTGGAGTTCTCATCTCTGAGTGGAACATTTATATCACAACCCTCTTCCCAAGTTGATGAGGGCCCAGCATGAAAGTCCTTGAGCTCACAGATCTCCAGAGAAACAAAGAATGCTAAGCATACAGGAAACAACAGGAAAGGTGAAAACTATTTTTCTATCCAGAAAGCTGGGAATAGGAAGTGATTAATAGCCTGATGATCTTTGTTATTTGTTGGGCCGGGCCTTATTAAGCCTTTCCAACCAAGACTGGAGGTGGCTAGTAACCTAAACATCCCTCACAGTAAGGGATTCCCCAAGGTCCTACAAGCAGGGCTGGGGATGGCTAATAAGCCCAAATGACCTCTACACAATCTGTAGGATTGAGACCAGACCAGACCCTTATGCTCTTAAGCTGGTACAGGCATCCTAGCTCTAGAACCCATCTTCTTGGAAGAAAGGCAATGTACCCTGAATTGAGTTTCAATGAATTAGGCTTATTTGTGCACCAGGTATTATATTATACCAGGAAACTTAATTTTCTTTTTCAAATTAGAAGTCATGATGAAGTCAATCTTATCCAGGTTTTCTTTCTTTCTTTCTTTCTTTCTTTCTTCCTTCCTTCCTTCCTTCCTTCCTTCCTTCCTTCCTTCCTTCCTTTCTTTCTTTCTTTCTTTCTTTCTTTCTTTCTTTTTCGAGACAGGGTTTCTTTGTGTAGCTTTGGTGCCTGTTCTGGAACTAGCTCTTACAGACCAGGATGGCCTTGAACTCACAGAGATCAGCCTGCTTCTGACTCCTGAATCCTGGGATTAAAAGCACGTGCCACCATCAGCTGGCTCTGACGCAGGTTTTCATTCTCATGTCTTTGCTGTTCACTTCTTTGCTTGACACCTGCAGAGACCCCCTCCCCCACCCCGTCACCAAGTCACAGAAATTATCAGGGAAAAAGGAGTAGAAATGTAAGATCCAGAGGTCGACATCTTCAGTGAAACAGTGTCTTCCAGATGTTACAGGACTTATTGCACACATCAGCTCCCAGTGGCCAGGACTGCAAGGCCTGAAATGATCAAGCCAGCCACAATCCCAGCATGGATGGGGGGGGTTCATGAAGTCCCACCCCAGGCTGAGGACCTATTGACAACTGGTGACTGCTAGGGAAGGGAAGAATCTGCTTTTTCCTAGAACACAGTCCCAGGGAGGCTGCTTATGCTCAAGCAGAGGGTCTTAGACTCATGAACATGTAGGAATCACCAAGTGGACTCAGTGGATTAAAAACCAAAACAAAATGAAAACATAAGAAGCTAGGAGGGCTACGTGATAATATAATAGAGGAGGAGTTGGAGGGGAGGGAAGGGATGAGGATTTGATGAAAACGTTATAAGCATGTATGAAATTCTCAAAACAATAAAAACAAATTTTGCAAGGTTCTCATCACAAAGATGGTGATAATTTGTCTAGATCTTAAGAGGTTCAGGGGCATAGTTTCCATATGAAGGAAATTAGCGGAAGAAATTTGCAGGGGAGATTTGGGGTTTTCCGTGATGACTCACAAGAAATGAAGAACAAAGGCAGAAAGAAATGTTATTTCCCAGGCCATAAATTATGAGAGGTAGCAGGGTTGTCAAGGGGGCAGAGCAGAGACCAACTCTGAAGGCTTTGACAGTTGAGGAAACGTACGTGATAGTCTATGGCATGGCGAGCCACTGTGAGGTGTTAGCCTGGTAACATTATGTTTTATGAGCTTGTCCAGGAAGCTTTGTGAGGAACAGTTAGGAAAGGGACACTAGGGAGCAACATTGGAAGCAATCATAACAGTAAAGGCAATGAACCTGAGCCAGGAAAGGATGCTGGAGACGTGATGGAGTTGATATAGATGGTCCAAATGGAGGTTCCATGGGAGTAGAGGAGAGGGGAAACGAGGGCACGGGGGAAAACTTTTGTTCTTTAGAAACTAGATTGACAAATAAAAGAAAGAAACTGGATTGAAAGGGAAGATAAGTGATTTCAAGTATATTAACATTAGTCTTGCTGTCTGTCTGTCTCTTTCTCCACATATATATTTCTTGTTTTGATTTTGTTAAAAGATTTGACTATAAGTTGAGGGTAGCATGTCACTTCAATTCCAAGTGCTATACTTTGTATCTTTTAATAACAGACTTTTGCTGCATAATGATAGCCTAAGTGTCTTTGATCCAAGAAGTATCAAAAGAAAACTGATGCTTATCACCCCTGGTACATTGACTGAAAAAAGAATTCGCAAGATCCATGAACTCATAGGGCTCTTGGATGAAAGTGGTGAAGGAAAGCGAGCTCTCACTCAGAGATGACTGCCGGCTGAGAAAGAAGGGGAAGCAGACTTAGAAAACGTTGACACTGTTCTTCATTTTAATATGAAAAGCTGGAGGGTAAATAAATAGTATGGTCAGCAAACTAAAACTTTTGTACCATAAAAGCAACATTGCTGGTGTCACATTATTCAAGTGGAGGAGAAAGAATTCAGTTATTAGATACAGCGTATAAGGAAAGAAGTACATGCCACTGAAGGACCAATTGGAAGAGCAACCTGCTTCGTGGGGAAGCTAAGAAGAATGGGAAGCTCATGTAATAAAACTTGAAAATCTCCTCAGGGACATGAAGGCAACATAGATTTTAAAAGCTTGCTTTGATGCAGAGAAACTCAATATTGCAAACAAACTCTAAGTGCGTGCGTGCGTGCATGTGGTGTGTGTGTGTGTGTGTGTGTGTGTGTGTGTGTGTTAAGAAATGATCTCCTGTCTAAAACAAGGACTTCTTGTTAGTGCTGAGAAGCATGGTGAGGCTCTTAGAAGGAAATTAGGTTGTTCCTTATACCACAGAAATCTCCAGCACAGTAAAGGCTTTGCTGAACTAGAAGCACACACTAAATTCCCTGTGGAAGCTCAAGCCAGACTAAGTCCCAGCATGGAGAGGGGAGGTGGCCATGAGGTCTCACTCCTAGCTGAGGAGGTATTGACAACTGACAGCAGCTGGAGGCAGAGAGTCGGGTTTCTTTTCCTGTCTAGTCCCAGGTAAGCTGCTGTACTCAGTGGCAGCACAAATTTGTACTTGATGGGTAAAAAGACATCAAAATAAGAGGATACAATGTTGAGTGGGTAGGGAAATGGGGTGGATCAGGAGGAGTTGGGGGAGGGCTGAGTACGTTGAAAACATACAAAGTTATCAAAGAATGAATAATGTTTTTTTTAAAAAAATAAAAAAGAAATGTATTGTAGAGAAAATAACTGAGTGAAGATTTAAGTACTTTGAAATGCGGATTACCTATGGAAACCCAGAACCCAGAAAGTAAAAGCCTGGCGACTTTTACCAACATAAAAGTTGAAAGTCTATTTGGAAAGTAAACATTAGACCAGAAGAAAAGTAGTAAATTAGGGCAAGATCATTTACATGTGTAAAATACAAAGGCCCCGTTTCCGTAAAACAAAATGAGCATTTGCAAGCCACCCAGGACGTCGGCGACTCAATCACAGGCAGGAGATGTAACTAGAGATGCCACTCAACAGGATGCACAATGAGTAACAGGCAAAAGGAAAGATATTTGACCTCAGTTAGAAACATAAAAATAACACCGACACCGAAACAAATAAGAAGTGTTTCACCAATCGGATGAGCCTTTGACATCAAAACATTAGACAATACCTTCGCGGAAGAGGCTAGGAAAACCGGGAAGTACCTACCTCTCTGTAAGTGAGAATTAGTGTTGGTTTAGTATGTTGGGCTGGAAATTTGACAAAGTCTAACAAAAATTAAAAGCGCACAAACTCTTTGTTGCAACAAGCTTTCAAGTTATAGTTTACTGTTTTCTCTCTCTCTCTCTCTCTCTCTCTCTCTCTCTCTCTCTCTCTCTCTGTGTGTGTGTGTGTGTGTGTGTGTGAACGTGCACCGAAACCAAAGTGTCAGATGCCCCTGAAGCTGCTCAGTGTGGGTCCTGATAACCTAACTGAGGTCTCCTGATGCAGCAATTTTCATGCCTTGAATTTACCCGCAAGTGTAGCAATTCACAGTTTATAAATCGCAAATGAGGACATTGCTGCATTGCTGATCAAATAGTGAAAAATTATAACAACTTACATGCCAATCACAACAGAGTTGGCAAAATAAACTGTTGAATGTTTACATAATGGAAAAATCTAGGAGACGTATCTAGTTACCAATAGAGGAAGATGTTGATGTCATAGTAAGTGTGGAAACTGAGACAAGACGGGAATGAAAAATATGTTATGGATACATATTTATATATGCCCAAATTTTTTCTGGAACGTTTCACATAAATCTTCATGTAAGACAAGGGAATGTTTAATTTTATACCCTTTCAAGCTATTTTAATAGGTGACAACACTCTTATTTTATAAGAAATAATGGAAGTATTTTATATTTCTTGGTTATCATTCTAGTGTGGTGTAAGCAGACAGTCATGTTGAATGCCCATCTGCCACAGAGAAGTCTTAGAAGATTGCCAGTTGAAACGTGCTAGTGAAGTTGCAGAGAGGAAGAACCCATCGAAAGAGGACCTAGAGAGAGGCAGAAGATGGTACCTGAGGGGAAACTCCTGCTTACACTTGCTTAGAGAAAAAAATCAGCAAAGAAGACAGAAAAGTTGCTGCCAAAGAGTGCTCACCTGCTTAGTCCAGCCTAACTTAAATCACAGGGCTATAACACAACGGTTTCTAGAAGAGTTCAGAAGATCAGAGGATCATGAGAATGGAGCCGCCCCCTCAATGTGTGTGTGTGTGTGTGTCTGTGTGTGTGTGTGCGCGCGTGCACCTGTGCAGGCTGCATGTGTTGGGAAGGAGGCCAGAGATCCATGTTCATTTTCTCCTACTGCCCTTCTCCCTATTATTTGAGACAGGATCGCTCACTGAGCTAGAACTCGCATGCTTACTCTATTGGCTGGCTCAGAAGGCCCAGGAATCTGTGTGTCTGCTCCCTGCACCATCCCCAGCACAGGGATTACAGAACTGGGCCACTACGCTATGATTTTGTGTGGTTGCTAGGAATGGAACTTAGACCGTCATGTTTGCGCCACCACCATTTTATCCCCTGAGCCCTCTACGCAGGCCCTCAAGCATGAGCATTTTCCTTCTGAACTTTAGCTGTTTACTTTTTGTTTCTCTGCTCTTATATTTTCCATTAACCAAGCATCCAACGTGTCCTCTAAGGATTTGTTCCCTCTCCACTCATATTTTCCCCTAAAAGTGATCTCTCTCAAAACCAACCTGTAGGAGCTGCATTTAGAGCAGGCCTTTCCCCACACAGCAAACGGCTACATCCACAAGCCTTCTTGATAATTCTCTTAGAATTTGCAAATATAATCTGAACTCAGTGGGTCCAAAAGTCAGGTTTCCGTCATCACCACTGTGAAGATGGGGGATGAAGATTACCATCCAACTATTTGTTCAAGTCAGAAGCTTAGAAAGCATGAATATTTCTTTCCTTACCCTTTCATTTTGATCCATTACCGAGGTCTACTGATTTTTCATCTAAAACATCTCAAGTCATAACCCTTCTCTCCAGTTTGGTGTCTTAACTAAGTGATTGTGTTCCCGCCCCTGGGTTGTTAATATAACACATTAACAGGTCTGCTTCCGTTGTGGTTAGTTCACCACACTAGTGACTGCAAGCAATGTCAAAGAGTAACCCTGAGACTTCCAGTGAAGAAACTATCAATTTAAAAAACTCACAGACCTTTAGAATAAAGGGAAACAAGAACTTTGGTTTGAGGTATGTGGTGTGTGATTTCCTAGCACCTTCCTGACTTCCAGGCTCAATTTATAATTCATCCTTATATCAAGTCAAAGTGACCATGCCTTGGTACAATTTATTTTTGCAATTAACATAGCAAATAAGAAAGTTATATGTGTGATTTCTTAGTGTCTATGGTTGCTACTGAACTGTTATGCCCGGTTTCTGGAAACAAAACAAATCATATTGTTTTATAAATACTTTTGAACTAATTGACAAACGAACAAAAATAAAGTGAGGGTTCATGAATAAAACTTGTGTGTTTCAAATTTTATTGAGAAATATAAGCAGGTGAATTTGAGTACCTAGCAGCAACAACTGAATTTATCCAATTCTAGAATCATCTCGAATAATAAGAGGGTGGGCTTTGGAAAGTGCCCCACTGCTGGACTAAGGGCTGCTCTGGAAGGCAAAGGCAATGGAGGTGGGAACGGTCTGTTGAGTGTTGATTAAAAAGCAGAAGACATGAGGTCTCCAGGGGTAAAAAGGGACATTAGATGTGAATGAGACTCCAGGACAGGAGACTGCAGCCCCCAAACCGTCGCTTAGTGCTTACATGCTTAGAAGTCAGATCTCAGAAGGTATAGGGTGTGACTCTGAGAACCCGTGTTTATGGAGGCATGGATTATGTTCTGGAGCTGTGTGTGTGCTCCCTGAAGTGACAAGGTCCTCGGAGAAGCTCCTTCCTTCCCTCGACTTGTCTTGCTTGCATAGAAACCCAGTAAGTGTGCAAAACATATCAGTTAAATTAAGTCCCATATTTTAGAAATTGATATCAAGTTCTTGTATTTACTTCAACTCTGCCTCGTGGTAACCTCTACACAATTTAACCTCTTTACAGTTTCTTGAATGAATAAATGAATAACTGGTGTTTATTAAATCATCTGTTTTCTCATTACTTGGTCTCAAACAACAAGATGGGTATGTCTAATGTGTGTATATATATACATTAGTATTATATATCACTTTTTTACTATTGATGACTTGAAGGATTCAGGTGTCGTTGCAGCACGTGAACAGGGAGTAGAGTCTAGCAATTATGACAAGGGTTATAGCAAGAAATCAGAGAACAGGTTTTAAAACATGTTTCTGGTTTGGCAGAAGGTTTTTTTTTTTTTTTCCCGGACTCAAGCTACTGCAAACATCATCAAAATTCCATGATACCATCAACCGGGCGCTTTGAAACGCTGATGACTCACCTCTGCAAACTCACATGCAAGCCGCCCAGCTTGTATCTTCTGAGTCACCGAGTGGTGGAACCCAGGCAGTGAGAAGACACCCAGTGGAATCTGCATGTGGTCCTTGACGGTGGGACAGCAACGCCCAAGTCTATCCGGAACCTTGGGTCTACGTTTGCTATCAGCTGTAACTCAAATCAAACTCTAACCAAATCCAAGCTATACTGATCACTGGAGATATGGTAATAAATGTCTTGTATAAAAAGCACATAGTAACTGCTTCTGAAAATATACTGAAAATGCAGATTTTGGGGTGGGAGTAGATTTTACATCATTCAATTCATCTTTTGAGAGAATGGGACCAGAAGACTATTTAGATGCACTTTCCATAAAGAAATAGGTATCTTTTCAAATGTGAAGACCTTTGATGCAGGAACCAGGTTGTTAGTAAGATGTGCACCATGATGTCCTGACATATCAGAAATATGAGAAAAACGAGCAGAGACTGCTGACTCCGGGAAAGTCTCTGTGTGAGACTGGTCAGTTTACAGGATTTTCCACAGTGTGGCTGCTGCTGTTGATTAGAGGGAATCATCAGGTTCAGAGGAAAAACTGAGAGTTTGAATCACATGGAGCTGAGCTCCAGCCCGGGCCTTCTGTGAGGCTTTGGTCAAATCAATGGATGCATCTCGGTTTCCTTATTTGAAATGTGGACATTAATACCATGT
Organism: Myodes glareolus; assembly: GCF_982192425.1. Taxonomy (NCBI): domain Eukaryota; kingdom Metazoa; phylum Chordata; class Mammalia; order Rodentia; family Cricetidae; genus Myodes; species Myodes glareolus. The sequence goes on from NC_142038.1 coordinate 66,835,771, forward strand.
TTAGCAGGCAAGTGAGGACTCACGGGGATTAGAGGAGGGGGTGAGAAACCATGATGAATTTGGGTAGCTTTACGCAGTCTGTTGAGCTGAGCTGAAACATGAAAGAAAGTGAGAAGAGGGAAACCCATAGATGTGGTTATGATTGCTTTTAGAGCCAAAGGGACGCCTTGAACTTGATGATAGGTTCCCAAATCCCAAGCTGCTCTTATGGTCTTTATCTTACTAGAGCTCTCCAGAGCTGTGCTGTGTCCTTGAACAAACTCAGCCCCGTTTAACCTTAGCCTCCTTACCTGAGAATCTAGAAAAGGAGGCAGCAGCAGGGGAGGAGGGGGCTAGGGGAGGAAGAGAATCATAGATGGGGAAAGATTTGGTAGAGTAAAGGTTGCCCTTGACCCCCCTGAGCTCTGCCAGCGAAAGGTGCCTGGGGTCACTGCACTTCTGGGAGCAGTGTGTGTGATCTGCTATTTATAAAACACACTGAGCTAAGATCTTAGGATCAAAGTGAGGCCCATGGCCTCATTCACACAATCTGTTGGGGAAATACATGAGCGTCAAAGAGAATTAAAATGTTATGTGGCAAATTTTGTTTCTTGTTTTGGTTGTTGTTTTCAAGACTGGGTCTCTCTATGCATCGCTGCTTCCCTGGAAGTCACTCTGTAGACCAGGTTGGCGTTGGACTCTCGGAGATCTGCCTGCCTTTGCCTCCCGAGTACCGGGAATAAGGGTGTGCTGGCACTGTGCTGGTACTATGCCTGGCAAATTCCGTGATAGAAGTTTGCATCGAATTATGTAGGAAAAGGCAAGGGGGCCACTAGCCAGGGAGAAAACCTCCATGCCTCCCCAGAGGACTGGATATTTGAGCCATGTCAAAAGGGAAGGGGAGTAGTTCTGTAGACAGACCTGGATGGGAGGGGGAGAATGTGTCACCCTGGAGAGAACAGTTGTACCAAGCCTGGCTAATTGGGAGAGACAGACTGGATGCTTGTTGGGATTAACTTTGCTGTAAAGGGCCCTGCCTTCTTTATTCCACTGACACTCACAAGTGAACTTCCTTTTCCAGCCAAAGAGTGGGCTGCAGAAGCCTCACAGGGATGGCATGCCGCGTGGGCTGCACTCTTCTCTTCTCCATTTCCTCACCCAGATTGGTCCCTACAGGTGGCTTTGGAATCACCAGCAGTCGCTCACTGCAGCCCACATCAGTTAGTTTTCTGCAGGCCAAGTATAACTTTCCTGATGCTTGTTCAACAGTTGCTCTTTGTTCATTCGCTAGGCATCTTGGGACTCTCTATGACAAGCATTTCCTCTTTAGCTCAGGTCGATGTGTATGTTTAAATGGATGGGAGTGTGGATAAAGCCTAAAAATTTAGAAAGGAGACCAAGAGAGGGTTAAAGCAGCTTATGAGGAAGCATGTGGCTTGGGCAAAGGGACATGAAAAGAGAAAAGGACACTTGGCGGCTATAAGTGGGGGTCAGAGGTGCAGACAGAGGAGACACCTCATGGTGTGAGGGGCAGCACAGGTACTGTGTCAGCTTCGGAGTGAAGGCAGGTGCTCACCGTCACACTCTGCTCTTGGGAACGTGCACTTGGAGCAAGAATCTTTGTAGGTTATGGAAACGGTAAGGAGAACGTAACAGCAGAGTAGTTTAAAGAAGTGGTAGGTTTGTAGACTTGCCAGTTTGTGAAACTGGTCATTTATTGAGTCAGGAAGAAGCTAAATTCCTATTGTCAGGTGCCATGCTCTGTGTTGGGATTCGGTGTTCTTATGAGGAACTCACAGTCTAGAGAGCATTGTTTCATATTTATATTAGGATCATTTGTTTAATAAGGTTTATAAATCTAATCATTAAACTGGAAATTTGATGGACTGAATTGATTGTAAGGAGCCTTTGCTATCTTATGCTGCTCCATCATCAGAATCTAAATCATTGTTAGATGCAGATTTGAACGTCGCCAGCTCACGATTTGGAAGAAAACATCTCAGAAACACTCCCGAGTATTTTCAGAGTGTGCCCTCCTTGTAAAGTCCTATAAAATTAATAAAATACTAATTAAATCAATTAGTTAAAACTTTAGTCATTGAGAATTTGCTTGATAGATGTTATTGTAATTTGTGCTACCATAAAAACTTTTATACAACTATAATGCCTATAATAATTATAAGAGAATTTTTATACATTAAAATGTGCAACTTCCTGAGAACCAATAACCCCAGAACTTTGAAAGTAAATGGAGGGAACATATGGATTTAAGTCAGTTGATGAGGGCAGGGGATGCAGTTCAGTGGGGAAGCGGCTCCCCAGTTCACACAGTTTCCTGGGTTTGACCACATACACAACATAAGCTGACTGTAGGGCTTGTAATCTCAGCCCTTGGATGTTAGAGGCAGGAGGATGAGAAAGTTAAAGTCATCTTTGTCTACATAATGAGTTTGAAGCTGGTCTGGGATACATAACACTATGTATCAATTAAAAATAATAGGATTTATTTTATTATTTAAAATAATAATCAAGGGTGAGTAATTCATTATTATTATATTTATTCATTTCATGGATATTAGTTTGGTACCTACACCTCAATGCTCACGTACTACAGAACACTCTATGGAATTTGATGCGTATGAAAGTAATAAGCTACTTAACAAAATACACAAATAAATTAATTTCTCCTTCATTTTAGACAAAGTTGTTAGTATTGAGCTAAAATGTTATCAATCATGGTAGAAATATTATCAGGTAAGAGTTTGGGAAACAGTGGCTGAAACACCAGTGTTTTTGTTGAGAAAAACTAGAAGTTTAGATTTCCTCTGATTTTCTCTTTCACTCGATGTCTTAACTACCCTCTCCTAACACAACCATTTCGGGAAATTATAAAACTATTAAGCTTTCCAGTATGGGACACCTTTCCTGTATAAGTGTGGCTACCAGTCCTCATCACCAAAGCTTTACTGCAGTGAAGAGCATCCCAGAAAACCACAACTGAACACGATGCGGAGATCAACGGATTGTGGGGACTCCTGCCCCAGTAGACGCAACCGCACCATAATTACTGCATCGGGGACATCGCAGAAGAGGAACAGAAAGATGGTAAGAGCCAGAATGCGAAGAAGGCTGCTGTGGAACGGATGTCCTAGAAATGCTGCATCAATAAGACCAGGACACAGGCAACATCAACAGACATGCTGTTGTGGGAGGGGAAATCTCATGGGGTCCCACCTCTAACTAAGAACTACAGATGCCTAAAGACTGCTGGGAAAAGAGTTAGCCTCTTCCAGGGATGAGGGCTAGTTGTTCAGTACAGAGTGGTCGGCCTTGGAATCACATACACACAAACAACAAAAATTGACTCAGCAACTTACATTTATAAATACATATTTGTGCAGATGCATATGTATATGTATACAACAAATAACAGTTGAAAAAACTGACTGTTAATTTGAGAGAGAGGGTATAAGATGGGTTTGAGGGAGGGAAATGGGAAATGATCTAATTCTTTTTCAGTTAAACTTGCTTTAATTTAAAAAATGGAAAAATTATCAAACTTTTTAAAATTAAAAAAATCCACAAATATGTTGAAAATTACTTACTATCATTGTTTTATATCTAAAATAAATATATGTTCTGAAAGAGTATAAAATCATTAATATATCACATATATTTTGCTATACTATTGTGATAAAAAGATTTTCAAACTGAATGAAAATACTTGAGAAACCTCCTTAACTTTTAAATTGCTGTATATTTTGCATAAAATGCTTGCTTTCTTTGTAATCATTTTGAAGAGAAATAGTCACCTCCTTTTGAAGCCTTTTTTAAAAAGGACATTCTACATAGTTTAGTTAACAACTCTTGAATTTCAGGAAGCTGTGGGACTTGATAGTAAATTCTGGCTGCTTTTATGTTCCAGGACCCATCTAGAAGCAGCCAGCACATGGTAGCTATGAAGAAATTAGCTGACTGTGACATCCTTGCCCATCTTCTCCACACAACCTGAGTGCTTCTTACTTTCTTGAGGCTCCAGAGATATCAATAGTGTTTGCGGAATCTAGCCAGGCAGTGACCCCCCCACCCCAGATCCTGAGGAAATTGTTGAACTGTGGAGGTGATACATTATAGAATTTTCTAGAACCCTACTTGTAAGCAGTATTGAGATAAAAAGGTGATCCATGGTTACCAAACTCTCTAAGCTGGGATGACTATTTGGTTAAAATATTAAGCCATTCATCTCAGAGTGATTTGCTTTTAGAGATATTAGTAGAAACCAAGTCGTTGTCTTCCGTTTCCTGCCTAACGACACGTTCAGTCCTTTGGTGACAACTCTCAGGTAGGACCACAAGTACAAAGCAGACACCTCCCACTGGCGTAATGGTGCATGTTCGTGTTGAAGTGGAACAAGCCTTGCATAACTCGGGAGGTTTTCCCACTGTTTTACAGCCGTTGGTATCTTATCCTACTGGCTACAACAGTTGCTTACATTAATATTACTATTATTTTTCTAAATTAATAGGTCTGGCTCAGGGTGTGCTCAACAAGAACGTGTTAGACTCGTTTTTTCTTTGCATGGGTGTGCCCTGCTCACGGAGCTTTCCACTCTACCGGCTCTCTCTTGAGCAACTGTGAGGCACATGAAGCAGATCACAGTTCGGGGGATGAAGGGTTTCAAGCGTTTACACGTACAGAAGCATTAAGAAGCTAAGCCAGTTTTTTCTCAGTCTCACAATATTGGGGCATTAAGGAGCAGGAATTTCCTTGGTGATCTTTAAAGAACTTGTGCATAATTCTTATCAAGCCTCGCTGCCATTTAACTTAAAATGAATTATGCTTAAGTCATATCGACCCATCTCTGAATTGCAGAGTTCTTTCCTCCAAAGCTAATTGTTTTATTGGACAAAGTAGGGCTGCTCCTAGCCATAGCAATGCGAGAGTCCAGAAAAGAAGTGCCCACAATAAGTACATTTTCTTCTAATTTCAGAGGAAAAAAAATAAAACATTGGAATTGTGTTCATCAGTGTGGCTCTTAACACAGTCATTAATTACCTGGTGCTTTTTGCATGCTGAAAATTTTGGTCTGGCATAAGAGCAATTTCTTGCTTTTATAAACACTAGTGAGTTTGTATGACCCAGTGTGTATTCTGTATATTTGAAAAAGAACTAAATCTGGGCTTGGGAACAGCTATTGCTTTAATGTAGTGTTGCCCCTTTACAGAAGACACTTAGAGACTTGATAGGACAAGAAAAACTTAGTCCTAGGTTGACTGAAGTCCATTGACTCTCGTCAAGCAGGCTGCCACACAGGGGCCATCTCTCAATTCATTATTTCATAGATGTGGCACTTTGGCTTGGGAAAGTATAATTCAGAGCTAGTGAGACTGATATCAGGGCTACCTAACGATGGTCAGAATGATGAACTCACTTGTGGGCACCCTCCAAAGGAACAGAGACCCAGGTATAACTGTTAGCTTCACAGTTAGACTAAGGGAACCACAGTTAATAGTTAAAATTGAGGACAAAATTTACAGAATCGGAGCTTGATTGTTTTTCTTAACATGTGGAAAACACTTCTGTTCAGTTTGCTAATCCTCTGGATTTTTGTTAATCCTCTCGAATTTTAAAAATGCTTTTATTTAACTTTTGAGAATTTCATACAAATATTTTGATAGTATTCTTTCCTCCCTCTTAGTTCCTTTCTGATGCTTCCCCATGTCTACACGCCCAAACTCATGCTCTTTCTCTCATTAATAATAGACAAAAATATGCCCCAAACAAAATAAAACTGAACAAACTAACAAACCATGGATTCTGGCTTGTGTGGGACAACTATGCCTGAGCATGGGGCCTTCCCTGGGGTGTGGCTGATAACCCAGTGTCACCCCATTGAACAAATAGATGTTCCCCCTACCAGTAGCTATCAGTTTTAAAGAGGTTCTTAGATGGAGTGTGGATAAGGCTCTTGACTTTAAGATTGTGGGAAAACGGGTAAAGCCTCATTTTTAGGAAATTTTTATTGCCATTCAAGTTACAGCAGTTTTACTAATACCTACCTTGTCCCCTTTAAAGAGTAATAGAAAAATAACTGCAGACTTAGCTTAGAGTCTTTTGGGTCCTACTTGTAAAATCCATCTGTCCAAGCAGTTCGATATGTGATTAACTAAAAATGTGTTTTATATTTAACAGAAAATAGTGTATTGTTACAACAATTTGTTGTATAAAGATGATCACATCATTTCGAAATTTTACAAGAAAATGTCAACATAAGGATTCCCTGTGAGTAGGGCATTGACTCAGAATAGTTTCAATCATAAAAACTGTGAAAACCCTCAAATTACCCTAACTAGCAATAGACTTCATTGTATGAGCTAATCTTAGGCAGTGTTGTCAATCCGCCCATATCTGATACCAGGGCCAGGGCTCCAGCTGAAGACTGTTTCAGCGTGGGTTCCGATCCCGCGCCAGCCGCTTCCCACCTGAGTGACTATGCTGTGTAATCTTTCCGTTTCTCAGGTTCTAATAGAAAACAGAGCAAATCCTCATGCCTACTTCATACCTGAGAAGATTGTGCAGTTTAGCACATTCTCCAGACTCAAGCAAGTGCTGAGCAAAATTGCTACTATTGCAGTACAGAAACATATATAATGCATACAATTAATGAAAATCACACACCCAATTTTAATTTCTGTTGTTTTAAAACATGTAGATGAGTTCGTTGGAGTTAGTGTATTTACTATTATGTACATTCAGTTATTTCTTCTTTTGTGTTGATTTAATTTTTATCTTTTTCTCTGTTCCTCTCTCTGTCTCTGTCTGTCTGTCTGTCTCTCTCTGTCTGTGTGTGTGTGTGTGTGTGTGTGTGTGTGTGAGAGAGAGAGAGAGAGAGAGAGAGAGAGAGAGAGAGAGAGAGAGCGAGCAAACATGTGCGCTGGGGCAGAGTGGAAAGGATTAAAGTGGAAAAAGTTTTCCTTGAGACGAGCTATAGCGAAGAAGAAAAGACCTGAAGGCTGCTGTCCTAAGAACTCCAGCTCCTCCGGGACTCAGCCCCTCCGGAGGGACTGAGTGATCCTCAGTGGTTTCCACCCTCTGGTGAATAATGAGCAGTAAAACTCGCTGGGGGTGGGTGGGGAGGGCAGTAACTAGCTTGGGAGGGCAGGTGAGCACCTCTGGGTGTAGGTGGGGGTGGCGGGTGGAGAGAGATGACAGGGTGTGGCTGGAGAGGATCCCAGAGCAAGCAGCAGCCTGCTGTCAGACTCTGGGCTGGGCTTGGGATTTACTGAGGGCTGGGGAGGCTTTGCTGAGATTAGGCATGTTTGGGCCTCACAAGGATGGGATGGTGGCTGAGAGAAAGGAGAAAAACACGGGAAAGTTTGCCAAAACTCGCAGGGTATAGGACGCAGTTCTGTGGAGGGTGCTGTTGAAAACCCGGGTAGGGAAAAGACCGAGGGAGAGACGGGGCGGGGCGGATGGTGAGACAGAAGGGATAAACTGAGGAAAGCTTGGCACCAACTGAATAAAGCTGTGGAGGCTGCAGACTCCACATGACTCAAGGCGGAGCATTAGACTGGGCTCCTAAAGCCAATTAAGAGCTGAGTGGAACAATGGCCACTAACGCCATGCTGCTGTGTGTGATTTGACTGGATCAGAGAGGCCGGCGAGAAGACAGCTGCTGCCTGCAACCGCAAAGTCTGAATTCGGTTTCTGTACCAATGATGAGTTGAATCTAACTGTGGAGGTCCTAACGAACTCACGCCGAAGCTTAGTGTTCCAGTTTTTGATGGGATCTGTTTAGGAGATATTGAGTCACATGGGAAGCTAGCTAAGGATTTATGTATCTACTTATTAAAAATGATAAACTGGGGCTAGCAAGAGGGTTCCATGAATAAAAAGCAAACAAACAAATAATGTAAGGAAAATTGTAAGCTGTAGAGAATCAGGAAATCTTGATTTGTGGGTGAAGGGTGAGCAAATAGCTCTGGCACTTCCGTTATGGATCTCTTCCGGTAGAGGGAGTACTCCAGACTGCCACAATGACCACCCTTTAACACCCTGTCCAACCATGTCTGGAGGACTTCAAGCAAGTGATCAGGAGCAGAGCTGGCCAGAAGCCATGTATTGGACAGATGGCCCTTCCCCAGACAGTGGACCTTCTTCTATTGGGAAAACAGCCCAAGATACAGCTGTCTGAGGAGGCCCTGATTTTATTGTATAAAGAATCTTCATTTTGCTTCTGAAAATGAAGGGTTATGGACAAATTTGGTGATCCATGCCTTTGCTTCCAGTATTTGAGAGATAGAGACAGGTAGATCTCTGCAAGTCTGAGGCTAGCCTGATATACACAGAGAAGTCAGCTAGGGCTATGGAGTGAGATCCTGTTTTGCATAAATAAATATTTTTTAATGAAGGGTTTGGAGCACTGTCTACCCAAATCTCAGGCATAAGGGGAGCAGGAGGTGCTCTGTTGCTGTCCAATGCTGTGTGCTCCATGGGCTCCATCCTCTCAGAATCCAGACTCTGCTGCTGGACCGAGCTCTGCCTGTCTCTTCCTTTAGGACGAGGCCTCTGCCTGACTTCAGGGCCGCATGTTGGTTGCTTGACCTCTTGACTATAACTTCACCTAAGCCAAAGATGGACCAGTGCTCATGGGAAGGGCTTTTGTATCCTTGACTGACTGAAAGAGAAAATACAAGAATCAGTTTAAAACATCTGTATTCTCTAATTCTTGCCTAACATTTTGAGTGGGGACATTGACTGTGTGTCTTTTTAAAAATAGTGTTTCCTCTAGGGCTTGAAATGATTTGTCAGGGAAATTTGGTAAAGACATTTCAAATAAAAGTTACTTAAATGAAAAAGGAGTTACTTTTTTTCTCCCCCTCTAATTCTAAGCCATTGAGTAAAAGCTGATATAAGTAGATTCTTGGCCACATGGCCAAACGAACATCAAGGATTGTTTTCCAGTGTAGTAGATTCTACACTTGCAAAGCAGAACATGGTTGCTTTTTAGATAACATTGTTTTGATTCTTATTAAAGTATCTAAAGCTGGTATGGTTGCATGGTGTGGGGAATTAGACTAATGAATGTGTGTGTGTGTGTAGTTTGATACATTTTGACACAAACTAAAGTCATTCTGGAAGAAAGAACCGTGAGAAAATGCTCCCAGTGTACCAGCGTGTTGGCAAACCTGTGGTACACTTTCTTGACTAATGATTGATGTGGGAGAGACCAGCTCACTGTGGTGGTGCCATCCCTAGTCTGGTAGTCCTGGTTGCCATAAGAAAGGAGGCTGAACAAGCCATGAGGGGCAAGCCAGTAAGCAGCACTCCTCAATGGCCTCCACATCAATTCCTTAAATTCCTGCCCCAACTGACAGGCTTGAGATATGTAAGATGGAATAAATCCCTTCCTCCCCAAGATGATTTTGATCATGGTGTTTTATCATGGAAATAGAAACCTTAACTAAGACATAGGCTACATGTATTTCTGAAATCTTCTAGCAAGCTATTAGTTCCCTATTCATTATACATGTGGTCCAGAGGAATCTAATCCTCTTCCTAGTTCAGTATTAGGGCCAGAGAGAGTACCTGCTTGAATTATGTCAACAGCAGTGATAAACAAAGAGTATATATATGGGAAGATAGTGAAGCGGGGAGAAAAAACAAAAGGAGAAGAAAGAGAGATTGATCATATACTGATGGCACCATTGGACATCCTTGGACAGAATCAAATTAGCTCATAGATATTTCTTATTATAAGTCTAAAAATTTTATTCAAAATAACCCAGTCTCCTATTCAATAGGTTTACAAATTTGAAATGTAAATTAGAGTCAAGAATCTTATAGCCTGTCTGTGGACAGCCAGTGAGTGAGCTAGAGGAAGCTAGATATTCTCTGTGAGTTTATATCTTTAATAAGAAGGAGAGAGCGATGTCAATAATTCACTTTCTCTACTTTTCCTTTTCCCACACTAGTTTCCCTTAAAACACCTTAACTAACCCCCCCCACACAAACATACACATGGGGGAAGAGAGAGAGAGAGAGAGAGAGAGAGAGAGAGAGAGAGAGAGAGAGAGAGAGAGATCAAGGCAAAAGGAAACCAGAACAAAGAACTCTGAAAAACAGGAATCATTTATTTAGAAGTGGCACATTTTAAATATTTATTCTAAATCCATGGGATTATAAAATGTATCTTTGAATGTATAAATGAGCATGGAGTTCCAAACTTTGATACTTTGCAAGTTTTGAGTTTTGGGCAATTGCAGGAAGTAGGACCATAAAATCTTGCAACTGTAAAGGAATTCTGGGGTCATTAAATGAAGATCTACACTATTGCTCTCTGCATTCAGTGTACCTAGAGAAGAGAAATGATTATCTTATCTTGGCATCAAAATTGAGAGAGTGTTATCTTACCCTTTCAAGTACTCTATTCATTACTCTGTAGAACATTTCAGAAGAGAATTACCCACAAGAGGTGATATGTAGCTAGACACTTGACTTGTTAAGCAATCTCAAATATATTATTAATTACAAGTACATAATATGAATGCTAGATTGAAATTCCTCTGGCAATCAATGTTAGGAATTGCTGTGTTAGGTGTGGGGCACCATTCACTGGAGAAAGAGAAGCACTGCCTAGGTACTTGACTTAAATACTCTCTGCACATTGTAAATGGTTTCTTAGACTCTAATATCACTACCATGTTTAGCCAAGGAGGCTGAATTAAAGGGATTAATATTCCATGGGCTCTTAGTTAACTACTTTAGTTGAGCAAACACAGCAGAAATGTCATAAAATATTTAAGTATTTGTTGAATAATAAAGTAGTGTATATGGCATTGAAATCAAATTATAAGATTGATTGATTTCAACATGCATGCCTCATGGACTCTGATCTCTGATTTGAACAAAGATTGCTAACGATGAACAGAGGACCTGTGTGCCGTGTGCTGTCTCTGAGAAGCAAGACCTCATGTAAGCCTTTCTCTTGATAGGGAAATGACTGTGTGTTTTAGCCAAATACAAACTCACCAAATTCTGCTGTCAAGAAATCATACTATAAATTGAATCATCAACAAAAATTGAGAAATAATATATCGTTTTGCTACTCCTCTACAAAATAGCCCCCCTATACATAGATGTTGTCCTATGCCAACCACCTGGTCCCAAATAAATACACAGAGGTGTATATATGAATAGATATGCTTGGCCAATAGCTCAGACTTATTAATAACTAACTCTTACATTTAAATAAACCCATTTCCTTTAATCTATGTATTGCTACTTGGCTTGTGGTTTTACCTGTCTTCTAGCATCTTGTTTCTTGGGTGATTTGCTGGCAACTCTCTTGACTCTACCCTTCTTCATTCCAGTCCTCAGTTTGATTGTCCCACCTAACTTTATCCTGCCTTGTTATAGGCCAATCAGCTTTATTATTAACCAATGAGAGTAATACATAGTCATAGCATACAGAATGACTATCCCACAGCAGCTCCCCTCCCAAATCAAAAAATATTTTTAAAAAAGCTGAGTGCTAAAAGTATTTAGGGATACTAACATAAAATCATTCTAGAGCCAAGGATGAGATTTGGTAGTTGTCATTACCTCTAAAGTTTGGTATGCAGATTCTTTGACAGAAATAGAGTACAGCACTTTCTCATTGCAGGATAAAACCCCCAAATGTCCCCAGAACAGCCCAAGTGCTTGCTGCCAGTTATAAGAGAAGACCAAGACAGAAATGTCTTCTGTTCTTTGGAACTACAGACTTAGAGTATAGTGTGGCATGTGAAACCCACAGCTGAAGGTGTTATGCTATACACAAATTTATAAGAATAATGCATACCTGTAATTGCAGCATGGGGAGGTGGAGGCAGAAAGATTAGGGGTTCAAGGTCTTCCTCAGGTACACAGAAAGTTCAAGAGAAGACACCCTGTCTAAAGACAACAATAACAGCAGCAGTAGTACCATCAAACTGAGCCTAAATCTGACAGGACGTCTACAAGGCAGGTAACAGGTTGTACAAGTGAGCGAGCAACTGGTCACTCGCATGATGCTGCTCTCAGTGGTCAGACCTATTCACCACGAAAGGGCTCAAGCTTATTTCTTTTCTTTCTACGATAAGCTAACTTTAGATTTTGGGATATCATAAATAAAGTTGCAATTGTGTGATAAACACTGAAGCCTAATTTGGGGTTTGAAAGTAGACTTGAAGCAATGAGCTGTGCAGACCCTGAAGTGTAACGAAGGCAATCATTCTCAGATCTATTCATTCAACATCTGACCCTCAGTTTCCATTGTGTGCAAAGACCCATTGCAGGCCTTTGGAATGGATGGAAAATATCCCTGCATCCCTGAGTTACTGGAGTTTATTGTGGTCTTGTGGAGGGAAGCAAACAAATATAATAAAATAAATAGTTTGACAGGTAAGAATGTGTGAACCACTTTGGGAAAAAGTAAATTGAGGAAGGGGAATATAAAAGTGGAACTTCTTATGGTTAAATAAGGGGAATAAGTTAAGTTGTATTGAGTCCATGATTGTTGAGTGGAACTTTTAATAAAAATGGGGCTGTCCATGCAGGTACCTGGGAAATACATATTTCATCTGGATGAAAGAGTCAAGCAATTATCTTTGTTCTTTTCTTTATTTAAGACAGTGTCTTCTATAGCCCAGGCTAGTTCCAAACCTACTATGTAGTCTCCACCACCCAGTCCTAGGATTACAGAATACCTGTATCTGGTGATACAGGTGAGGGCCAGAGGACTCACTGGTGTGTTGAACATGGGCATGGAAGGAAAGGAGAAATGTATAATGTTGTCACCATTCATGATGGAGAGATGGAGTTATAAATAATGACTGTATTATTCCTGTGTGGGAAAACTCTGGGTGCAGTAGTTTCATGACATATGAGTGCATATGTAAAGAATTTAGTTGAAATGTTAAGCTTGATATTCTGGTGAAGTTTCCAAGAGAAGATACCAAATTCTCAGTTGGATAAATCCATTTACACTCAGAAAGACTGGGCTGGATACAATACCCTGATAGTCACTGCTGTCTATACAATTTTTCAGACCACGAGTCAAGAGAATGCCTACAGCGTGTAGGGAGAAAGAAGAGAAACGGGACTCGGTCGGGTGAGTTCAACAAACAAACAAACGAAGAACCCAAGAGTTCAGGAAGGGGAGACAGAGCTAGGCAATGAGTGTAGAACTTGGTAAACAAGGAAGGAGGAAACAGGAAGTGTGCACACTAGGACCACACACTTCCTATATTGAACACTGTTGCATCATACTGAGCATGAGAAAGTGACTATTAGTTGGTTTCAATTTTTGAGAAACTGAGGGATGGGAAGTTGGATGGAGGAGGGTTTAAGGGGAAACAGGAGTGAGAGAGAATACAGAGAACTAACTCTTCAGTTTAGTTTGCCTAAAACTAAAGAATAATAGAGAGGGGCTGAGAATGTGGCTCAGCTGGTATAGTGCTTGAATACAGCATGAAAAGAGGTCCAGGACTTGTCTTCAGCAACAGCGTAAACCATGGCACACACCTATACACTCGCTGAGCTGTGGAGGCGGAGGCAGGAGGATGAAAGTTTAAGGTCAACTTTACCTACATAGTTGAGGTTATCCTGGGCTACACATGTACATAGGATCTTTTCTCCTACCACAAAAAAAGGATTTTTTGGATTTGAGAAAGGAGTATTCATTTGTGTGGTCGGGGGAATGATTTGGTCTAAAGAGAAAGTTTTTAAAATATTTATTTTTATTTTACATGTGTAAGTGTTTGACTTCATGTATGTGCACCATGTGCATACAGTACCCTTGAAGGCCAAAAGAGGGCGTTGGATTCCCAAGACCTGGAGTTATAGATATTTATGAGCAACAATGTGTGTGCTGGGAACTGAATCCTTATCTTTTGCAAGTGCTTTTAACCACTGAACCACTTTTCCAACTGTGTGTGTGTGTGTGTGTGTGTGTGTGTGTGTGTGTGTGTGTGATTTAAAACCAATCTGTGGCAATGCCTCTCCATTACATGAAGGGAGATTCAGGATAAATATTAGAAACAGCCTCCTGGCCATCTGGTGGTGAGCCCAGCATACACAATCACAGGAAACTACCTAAAGTTATCCATCCACCAATGATCAAAAGATAAGATTGCAACACAACAGATGACTTTGAATGTTCCCAGTGCCAAGTGAGCTACCAAACCCACAATGGTCAGCGACACTCAGGCTTTTGTTTGCAGGACGTCTTCATAGAAGATTGGCTACGAGTCTGTACCCTGTGGCCAGTCTGGCTGGCATAGGTGCAGCTCTGCTGCAGGAGTTATTAGCTATGTGGTCAGCAGCAGGCTACCTAAACTCTCTCTGTCCAAGTTTACATAGCTGTAAAATGATAATAAAGTAAGTGTTCCCTCTGCCAGCTCTGAGAACTAAAGAGAATGATGTAGTTTGACAATGTGTGCTACAGAGCAAGTGTTCTCTGTAGATCTTTATGAGCAGTGACGACTCCTGTCTTGTGTGTGCTTGTTTAATTCAGATAGGTCTAGAGCACAGGGCAGTCAAGAAAAGACTTGTTTATTTAGTACTTCAAACATTCTTATTACATGTAGTTATTTTGTGAGTGTGTGTATTTATAGGTGAGGATTTGTGGAAAATTATTTTAACTTGGCAAAGATGTGTTGCATTTGTTTATGCTGCAGGATACTACTTTAACCATGTAAAGGTGTGTTACATTTGTTTATGCTGTGTTTATTTAATGATATAAAGACGTTTGTTTAATTATGTAAGGATGTGCTGCTTTTGTTTCACCTTGACTGCCTAAGGCACCTGATTGGTCTGATAAAAAGCTGAACAGCCAATAGCTAGGCAGGAGATAGACATGTAGGGCTGCTGGGCAGAAAAAATAAATAGGAGGAGAAATCTAGACTCAGAAGAAAGAAAAGAAGAACAAAAGAAGAAGGATGAAGAAAGAGCTAGGAACACACCGGGGCAAGAAGTCAGGCAGACATAGAGAAGCAATAAAAGTAAGATATACAGAAGTAAGAACTGTGGTAAATCTCTAGGCAAAAGGTAGATAAAGAGAAACAGGTGAGTTTAAGTTAAAAGAGTTAGCCGGAAAAGAGCTAAGCTAGGTCGAGCATTCAAAACTAATAATAAGTCTCTGTGTCATGATTTGGGAGCTGGTTGATAACCCAGGAAAAGCCTGGGGAAAGGTGTGGTAGCCCATGCTTTTAATCCCAGCACTCACTTAGGAGGCAGAGACAGGAGGATCTCTGTGATTTCAAGGCCAGCCTTGTCTACAGAGTGTGTTCTAGGACAGCCAGGACCATTGCACAGAGAAACCCTGTCTCAAAAGAACAAAACAAAACAAAAAGAAAAAGAAAAAAAAAGAAAATACCTGGAAGCTGGGGAGCCTGAGAGCCTGGGACACACAGCATGTGTGTACGCCATGATGGGGATGTGGAGGTCATAGGTCACCTTTTAGGAATGGATTCTCTCAGTCAAGGGAGTCCCAGGGATTAAACTGGAGTTATCTGGCTTGGCTACAACGACTTTAAGGGCCTTTAGAGTTGTTTATTTTCATGTTGGGATTATCAGGAGGTGCAGAGTGTTGTCATAGAAGTAGTATTTAAAGGAACCCACAGAAAATGTCAGACTTGGCCTGCTGAAGCTAAACAGAGATTCTGTAAGGAAAAGCCAGGGTTTGCAAGTGTACCATGGTGAACTCCCAAATGGAGCTGGAGTTGTCTGGGCTGGTGTTGGATTGGTGGCTGGAAACAGAGTCCTGTGCTGCGTTTTACACTTGCTCTTTCTGCAGGGAGCCATGGCAGTGCCCAGACTCACTGGACCTTGTAAAACCTGAGTCAATACGGAGCACTAAACATGCCAACGGGAAGCTGACCTCCTTTCCCTCATTGCCGTGAGTTCACCCCACTTTACCTCTGCTTTCTCCTGTCCAGGCACACCTGTCAATCAGCTGCAGAGTCTCGCTTTCGCATTGTCTCCTTGCTTTTGTTACTTCTGCTTCTTGTCCTCAGGGCCATCTTGAGCCAAGCTCTGGGGCATTCCTTGATTTCTTTAGGCAGGCAGTATGGCATTCCCAGCCCCTCCAAAGTGCTCTAGGTTCTCCCAAGGGAACGTTAATCCAGCTTTTTTCCGTTTTCGTTTTTTAGCATACAGTGAGCAGGAAGATGACCCGCAACACCAGGAATGCTTGTGAAATGTCTTAAATTCCCCCACAATTCCTGGAGCACAGCATGCTGTCACATATGCTGAAAACCAATAATTGAAAGTATTTGCGTTTTTAATTATGTAGAAAACAAGCTATCAAGCCTGGCATGGTGTCGTATGCCTGTGGTCCCAGCACTTGGAACGTGGAGCTAGGAAGGCTCAAGATTATCCTCAGCTATACTCCACCCCCCTGAAATTAAAACCTTAAAAATTATACATTTGTTAAAGATGGCTCAATGCCTATTCCCTGATTAAAACATCATTGATCATGAAGAGGTGGAAAGTTTTGGGCTCAGGGTTATTTATCTTGTCTTATCTTTAGCTTCCGAAATAGATATTTATTAACCACCTCTGTGTTTGACTTAATATCCTTGTGATTTTTCAATTAGAAATCCCCTTTTCTGGAATGCATAAACAGATGCGCTCACTTCCAGCAACCCGAAGGCTGAGAACACTATCAGATGACATTTGAGGCTGTAACAGAAACCTCTCTGCTTTGCCCTCACTTCACCCTCCCATCTTTCTCCCACTGAACTTTGACTCCACCAATGCCTTGGTTGCTAACTTTCTTTGTTCCATTTTTATAAAACCTTTTGAAATGGCTGCTGCATTGGAACAAACTGCTGCTGCATTGGAACATGCCATTTGGGCCGCCTGAACCTGGCTCCTGGTGCACAGGCGTTGCTCTTCCTTGCCAGGATAATTGACCTCTTCTTTCATTTGAAATGGGAGTTGTGTTTTGTATAAGCAAAAACCTTCCTGGATGTTTGAGACTTGGCTTCATTAAAGAAAGAAAGGAAGAAGAAAAGTGGCCAGAAAATGAGGAGAAGGTGGTACTGAAAAGCTGTAAAATGGTTTGAAGAGAAGGCCTCAGGGCTCACCAAAGAGTCAGTCAGTTCCTGGGCCATTATTTTATGTTCTCTGAATTCATTGTTAGCTATTTTATCTTTGGTTAATTTTTATTATGTTTACTGATTAAATAAATGAATATTTGAAAGCATATGAACATAAAGGCTCAAACTGAGACCCAGATACCATATTCGTAAGATCTGAAGTAAACGTTAACTTTCAACAAGGGAGGAGAGTGCTCGCTCAAGAGGCTGGCCTCTTCCTTACAGATTCAATCCTTCTTATGAGGGACCATGTGCATCCCAGGACACACTTGACAAGACGTGTGAGCATCATGTCAACCCTGGGAGACAGGCAGGAGGCTGGTCATTTCCCTTATGGACAGTGGCCCCACCCTAGCCCTCAGCTCAGCTTCTGCAGAGAGTACCTCCTCTACTCTGCCCGTCATAGTGGCACCAGTACCCACTCATGGGGAAGATATTGCCATCCATGTACCTTTTGGATATGTTCTTATAATCTTACAAACCTCCTCCTCATTCTGACTTGAATTGCAGTTGGTTGTTTATGTAATGCCCCTGCTTGCTTACTGTGCTCTGTTACATATACACTCACACCCACGCATACCTCACCCCCACTCCACACACTCCCATCCCCATACTCACACATACCCCGCACCTACCCACACACATACTCATCCCTCCATACTCCATATCCACACCCAGCCACACAGCCACACCTACACACATACACACTCACATAACCCCCACACACAGATACCCCACATCTACCTACACACATACTTACCCCTCCATACCCAATATCCACACCCAGCCACATACACACACACTCACACACAGTCACACCTACACACCTACACACGCTCATACCCACCCACATATTCATGCCTAGTCACCCAGCCACCACACACACGCTCACACCCAGCCACCCAGCCACACCCACACACATACACATGCTCACACCCACCCACTCGCTCACACCCACCCACACCACCACCTCCCACACACACCCAGTTACACAACCACACCTACACACCTACACACACTTACATCCAGCCTCACACACTCCTATCCAGCCACACACCCAGCCACACACACATACACACACACAAACTCACACTCAGCCACATAGCCACACCTACACACGCACACACAGTCACATCCAGCCACACACCCAGGCACACACACACTCACACCCAGCCACAGAGCCACACCACACTCTCCATATAACCTCCCATAAGACAGGGCATGTGCCCATCTCAGGTTTCACAGGGCCTTTCCCCTGTACTTGCTGTTTGAAGGAGGGAGAAAACAGTTTGGGAGAATAAATAAACAAAAGTGCTGTGTAAATGCCCCTTGACCATTTCCACATAGCAAAGAGATACACAAAAGAAAGAAAGAAAGGAAGAACATTCAAATGAAAGAAAGAAACACCGAGGAATTAGGACATCCTGCTTACCTTGTATTAAAAGATGCAATTAAGTGGCACCATTTCTAAAGCCTTTAATTGAGGTGTGAGAAAGGAACGCTTATATGTCCCTTTTAATAAAGCATTTACTTCAAGAAGGGCATGAAACAAAGGAAGGAAAGAGAATGTGGTTGCAGAATCTGTTCTGTGGTTTTAGAGGCTGTCGCTGAGCTGCCTCTATAAACAGGGTGTGTTGCAGGAGACCTGGCGAGGCGCAAGCTTGAACTTGCTGAATTCTGTGGGAAATAAAATAGAAACATACTGGTGTGGCTGTGATCTTGATGCAGCACAAGAAAGGGGACAGATACTTCGTTTCTTCTTAATATAACATCTCATGAAATCTTTGAGAATTTTCAACATATTTTCACCGCACTCGCCCTCCATTTCTCCCCTATTCCTCTCACATCTATGTTACCCTTCTCAATCTTCTGTCTTCTTTTCTTTATAGCCCAGAAAGTACCTTTTGGGCTGTCTGTAGATCTGTGCATGTCGGGCTACCCACGAGAGCTTGTTCAACCACGAACTACAGCCTTCAGGAAAAGCGACTATCGCTGCCCCGGAAGCCATTTGCTGTCCAGAGCTGTCAGTGAGGGCTGGGAGCTAGTGACCCCCTTCCTCCTCCAGGCTGGAATGTGGACTGTTTTGCTCTTGTGCAGGCAACCCCAGGAACCATGAGCACATGAAGGGAGCAGCCCTGTCCTCTCCACCCTCTGGATATTACGGTCTTTCTGTCTCTTCTTCCATGATGGTACCTGGGTCTAGCGGGAGGAGATGCGATCGTGTGATCCGATGTCTGTATTTGCCCAGCTGTAAGATTCTGTGTTCTGCCTTTTCCTACACAACAAAACTTCTACGATGAGGTCAGAGATCTTCATAGGCCTAATTTTTTTAAACTGACTTTTTATAAAATGTGGGGGATTCTCAGAAAAGGAGGGCCAGGTGTTTACTTCTTTTCTGATCTAGATGCCAGCTAGTGGGTACGAGCAGGCAGACATTTAGGCAGCAACATTGTGCCCGCCTCTGAGAGAATAGGAACAGCATCGCTATTTCCTTATGTTTTCACTTAAGCCATGATTGCCATGGTTGACAAAGTTCTTCACTTTCAGGATGTGAACTTTCAGATCCTTCTGGAAGATGGGGATGTTTTCAAAGTTCTGCTTATGATTAATTTCCTAAAGCCATTCTCTTGGTGCTTACTGTTCTCTGAAGTTCTTCATCTAAGCAACTCAGTGGCTGAACACCCAGCGCATCCATTGCTTTTTGGTGCTGAAGAAAGAAGACAAAATCTTGTAGTTGAGGGGCCGGAGAGAAGAAAGCTCAGTGGCTAAGAGAACTGACTTTTTCCAGACCTGGGTTTGACTTCCAGAACCTTCATGGTGGCTCACAATCAACTGAAACTCCAGTCCCAAGAAATCTGGCTTCTCTTGGCCACTTAGGCACTGCATACACATGTTGCACATACATACACGCAGACAAAACACCCATACATATAAAACTGAAAAACATCCCACTGTGAAAATCCTCTCAAAGCTACATGGCAAAATCTCTATTGTTAGCTAGTGAGTCTGAAGCCTCCCTGGGGTGCTCTTCCATCCCGCACTGCAGCCATCACTCTGAGGGGAGTGGTGGCTCCGTCACCAAAAAAAGCGTGGGACTTCCTGGGCACAGGTTTAGTGAGGATATGGGGACTCTAGAACCTTCCTCTTGTGCCCTCATTGTTCCACGACAAGATTGTTCCATCTTACTTTAGAATATCAGTAAGATTGTTCCATCTTACTTTAGAATATCAGTTTGCTCATGAAAACACCCCATTGCCTCCTAATGAGGGCCCAGTTGACATTGTCCTAAAGTGACCAGATCATCAACACAGAAGCTTTCTTCGAGCATTTGGGGAAGTTCAGAAATCGTCCAGGCCTCAGATAATACATAATTCTGAACTTCTACATCCAGAAGGGCAAATAACTATGCAAAACGTTCTGTGCCATGATTTCAGGATTTCTTTTTTGAAACTGTTGCATGAATATTTACCCCCAAGGAGAAAGGGCTGGCAGAGAAACCTGCAATGCAGAACAGCAGAAATAGGATTGCATCAGAAAATGTATACTTTAATTTTGGAAGGGTAGAGATAAAAAAAAAAAAACAGAAATGGACTGAAAAAAAGAATTTCATGTGGCAAATAACACAAATTGAGATTTTCAAAGCTAACAATAAAGACAATAAGTTCCAATAAAGATGCTATTTATGGGGAATAAAAAGCATAACAGCATCTCATATTCAACTGTGTTGACTTGAACCAACAAGCAACTTCATTTAAAGACGCAAACTAAGTGAAAAGTCTGATTCGGCGGCTGGCTCACCGGAAGGATTATTTTTTGACTCGGTCCTTAGCAGGGTGTAGAAGGACAATTTTCTCTGACGGCTGGATGCTTGGCCAAGAGCCAAAATGAGCACCCATGAGCACCCAAAACAATTAGAAAGAGACTCATTCGGAGTCAGCAGGTGTCTGTGAATAGGAGGATTTGTCAATCTGTCCTGATTAAAATGCCTAAAACACAGGCTTGGAACTGGAAAAGCCACTGAGCAGGGGAGAACACAGTCAGAGTCAACTAGATGTCCAAGTACTCAGAGCACAGATATCCACAGGAATTGGAGTTCAGTAATACCTCATGGCTTTTTTTATTTTACCATTTTAAGAGAAAAGTTTGAGTGATATAATTTTCTGATTGACAGCTTTTAAATTTTAAGTAAAATCTAATTACATCATTTCTCAACTTCCCTTTCCTTCTTCCAGTGCCTCCCATGGCCTTTCCCCCCCTTTGATTATTATTGTTACACATATCTATATGTAAGCACACATATACAAATTCAACCTGATGAGTCCTTTTGGTGTTGCTTGTGTAAACATGATTTCAGGGCTGCCCACTTTGTGTCGGATAACCGTAGGGTATCCCTGGCAGAGGCTAATGCTCAACGCTGTGAAGTTATTTGTTGTCTGTAGTCTTTGTCTGGGATTGTGACTCCTGAGGTTCCCCCTTCTGCATATGTGTTTCCACTGATGGTGTCATTGCTGATGTGCCCATATCACTGAGATATCTTTTATCACACAAACTTGACATTGTAAAACTACAGAAAAAAATAACTTACATCTATTTGATATTTGATACAAAATTATGTCTATTTGATATTCTGCATACCTTTTTTAAGACTCATTCTTCAGTTTCCAATTTGGCCTGAAAAACCAAATAAATATTTGGAGAAGACAAGTTATATTTTAAAATTAAAAATCCTTCTTGAGGACTGGACAGAAAGCTCAGCAAGTAAGAGCACCTGCTGCTTTTACAGTGGCCCTGTGATTGCTTTCCAGTATCCACATGGTAGCTCACGATCATCTGTAACTCCAAAGTCAGCGCATCGGGCACTAAACATGCACATGGCGCACATACAGAGAAAAGCTCACACTCATGAAGCAAAAATACATGAAAAAATTAAAAGTCCTTTTCGCTCAAAAATAAAGCTTTCTTATGCAGTTTTATGGAGTTAGAGGTTGCTATGGGAAAGGTGGAGTCTGTATGGACTTTCTTTTAAACAGTAGTACTTCAGAGCTGGAATCAACCTAAGTCACTACTATAGGCAACCATGTGACGTAGATACAGGGCATTAGTTTTCAGAACTGTGGTCAAGGGATCAGGTTCATTACTTTGTTGGTATAGCTACAAATAGCTTTGAGGGAGAGGGGGCACGATCCAGGCTCTGTTATTTATTTCTGTTATTTATTTCACAAGTGCAATTAGCTGTAAGTGTTTCTACTGTGATTCATGAAGCCTTGGCATATTGTTTCGTCTAATGATAGTCAGGTATACACTGGGAAACTGATGAGATTACAGTATACTTCTCGAAGCTATTTTTCTTTGACTTTCTTGATTTTGAGAACATTTTGAGGTCAGATTTTGAAAATGAAAAACTCCTAGATTTTGTTTTTCCTCAGAAAATGTTTTACTTTTATTAATTTATTTCCAGAATTTGCCATGTCTCCATGAGGCAAAAGAAAGTCCCAATGTCTATAAGACATATTATCAAAGCAGAAACTGATCTCTGCTGAGAAGGCGTGTCTCACAGCCAGAGTCTGACAGATAAAGAGAAAGCGACTTGTAAAAGTGTGAGCAGAGGCCATGCAGCCCACTGGAAATCACCGCTGACTGGAGAGACCTTTGCTCCTGTTTCCTGCAAACGCCCATTGTTTAAATAATTGTACTTCCTTTATTTCTCACCTAGGGAATACAAGATAGCCAGCAACCACGGCCTCTCACTGGACAAAAATCCTGTAGTGAGGGCTTGGGTTAGTCCTTCTGCTGACATTCCATTTCTTTTCCCTCTTTCTTCTTGAAAGCTCTGCCTCACTGTAAAATGTCTCTCTGAGTCATTCTTCCAACGTCCCAACCTCACCTTCCGAGTTCATCTCCTAACTCATTTCCTGCATAAAACTTAGCCTTTGTTTCTGTTTTATTGTAGTTGCATGTTTGTGTTTGGGTGGATTTGCGTATGAGGATGGCTATGTGTGAGTGTGTGTGTGTGTGAGTGTGTGTGAGTGTGTATGTGAGTGTGTGTGATAGTGTGTGTATGAATATGTGAGTGTGAGTGTGTGTGAGAGTGTGTGTGAGTGTGTGAGTGTGTATGTACATAGGTCAAAGATAAACCACAAGTGTCATTCCTTAGTTATCATCAACCAGCTTTATCTCTTATCCCTCTCCCTCCCTCCCTCCCTCCCTCCCTCCCTCCCTCCCTCCCTCCCTTCCTCCCTCCCTCTCTCCCTCCCTCCCTCCCTTCTTTCCTTTCTGTCCAGGGCTGAAGTGGAGGAACAACAGGTGGATTCCTGGGTCTGGTTAGTCAACCAGCCTTACCTAATTGGTAAATTCTAGGCCAATAAGGAGGAGGCCTTGTCTATAAAATAAAATGAATATTTTAAAATGACACTAGAGGTTGATCTCTAACTTTCACATACAGATACATGCATGCATAAGTGTGCCTACATAGACGAAAACACCAAATACACATACATGAACACACACACACACACACACACAAGCAAGCACACACACATGCATACACGCATGCACACACATATGCACAGAGTATGGACATCTGCATTTCTAAGACTGAGTGGGAACCTTTAGAACTGCTTGGGGAACAAACAAGCAAATCTACCATGGGGCTGCTAGGATCAAGGCTGTGTGCCCATGAGCACCCCCATCACTCCTCTCCAGCCTGAAGAGTAACTCCAAGTATGAGTTCCTAGAGTGTGAAAAGTAGAGTCACAGGAGAACCTGGTCAGGAGTCCCTGCTTCCTCTCTGCCTGGGGAGCCTGACTGTGGGAGTGGAGATCCTTTGATAGGGCACAGTTGCATTCACCAAATGCAAGCACGGTGACTCGCATAAGACAACTTCAGCATGGACTATTACCTCCAAATTGTGGAAACCAAGTTTGCCTTGTCCTCTTGCCTCACCTGTTCTAGAAGTCCAGGGCTGAGTCACCCTAATGAGAAGCGTGGAACCGGGTGAAGGGGGATGTGAGGCCATTGGTGCTCCCAGCCTGGTAAAGCTCCGTGAAAGGCTAAGGAAAGCATGTGTGTGTGTGTGTGTGTGTGTGTGTGTGTGTGTGTCTGCCCAGCCTCTCCTTTCTCTTTTTGCTTTGGCAACGAACTGAATGTGTGCCCTTTTGCTTCAGAGGAGGGATCAGGACACACAGAAACTCAGCTTCAATGTAACCTGAAATTTTCCAGGTGGCTGAACGCTGAATTATGTACTCAAATCCCTGCTGCTCACTTCAGTGTCTGAGCATCAGAAATCAGCTTGATGCTGCACATGGTTCACTGGTCATCACACCCTGAGACTGAGGAATGAAACCAGTGAGCACTGGGGGGTGAAGCACCTCTGCCCTCAGTGATGACTGAGCCTTGTGACGTGCTCTTGCTAGGGTAGGACTCTGTGTTTACTTGGCCTAGTTCACGGCGGTGCACTCCCTGGGATCCCTTTGTCTCTGGACTCTAAGTCATCCCCACTGGCAGGTGCTCTCACACTAGCCCTCCATTCTGGGCAAGCCTGCTCCTTTCTTGAGATTACAAATACTTTCTTCTGGCTTTTAGGTCATTTTCTATCCTTTACCTTTGGGGTCACTTTCAACATTATAAACCCACTTGTCTTTTTTCTTTCTTGCCCAAGTTATTTGATTTCCCTCTGGGATAATTATTGATTGCATAAGCCCTTCCACTGTTTCCGAAGCCTGAACTTGAAATTGTGCCATCTCTTTCGAGTTCCTCACCAGTCTTAATGGCCTCTTTATGAGACTCTTCTCCATATCACTTGCGCATAAGCAGTCCTGTTCCCTGCTGAAAACAGCTCGTGGGCTCTTGTTCCTAATCTCTTAATGTCTAATATCTGCTAAGCTGTCAAACAGAAAAGGCAAAGACGAGGACAGAGGAAAAAAAGGAAGGGAAGAAAGAAGGAAGAGAGGGAAGGAAGGAAGAAAAGAGGGAGGGAGGGCAGGAAAGAGGGAAGGAATTAGGAAGGGAGAGAGAAGGAAGAAGGGAAGGAGAGAAATGACATTTGGAAGAGGAAGCAAAGAAATAGAAAGAAAAAGGATAGAAGAATGCAGTGGGGGGAGAAAATCAGGCCTGGGGAAAACTTTACAAATTAATTCATGTGGTGTATGTGTGCATCATGGGAACTTGCTCTGAGGTGACCAGCATAGGCATCTGTGGGTCTGCTGGCTTCCAAGTCGCGAGTGTACAAAGTATCATGTCTCTGAAGCTATGACACAAAAAGGTACAAGGTCTTCTAAGAAAATTCAATTACATAGCAGTCTAATTGGTATATACACAATGACAACCAGGTGTTCATCTTTGGATAGGAACTCGTCAACAAACTCCAGAATGCGGCTATGTGCGTTTTTGGTAGTGGCCTAAGCAGGAATTGAGAATTGGGGCCTCACACCTCAGAGGACAGGTGCTCAGCCTTGCAGAAACTGGACAAGGGGACCAGTGAGAGACAGATGTCTGCACTGTCTGAGGCTGGCGTTCTCGTCAGAGATGCGTGAGCGTAGAAAATGTAGGTGGAACTTGTTTGGACAACAAGAAATATCTGTTTCAGCTGTCTCTTAGATACCAAATACATTTCCGTAAGGGGATTTTGATCTCAGCAGGGATCACAGTGATCACCGCGATCACAGTGATCACCGCGGTCACAGTGAGGAGGGCAGATTAGAACATTTCCCTTTTAAAACAGTAATAGCAGTCATAGCCTGGCGAGTAATGGCATTGTTAAAGTACATCAACAAGCAATACTTAACTGGCAAACAAGAAGACACATGGGACTTCACTTAAAACGAACTGTGAGAAGAATAAGTGCAGACAAAGTTAACCAGGGGTGAAGGGAAGGATCTGTGTTTGAATTTATTGAGATTATGATTTGTTTCCTGATTTGTGGGGTCATTCTTTGTTTCAATGATCATGATCCTAGAATTCAACACCAGTGTTTTTCCCATACTCTGAGAAATTTATAGAAAGAATTGGCATCCAGTTATTTCCCTCTAAGTAGATATAAATTCCTTCAGAGAG
Source organism: Myodes glareolus (assembly GCF_982192425.1). Lineage (NCBI taxonomy): Eukaryota > Metazoa > Chordata > Mammalia > Rodentia > Cricetidae > Myodes > Myodes glareolus. The sequence goes on from NC_142038.1 coordinate 66,861,924, forward strand.
GAAATGGGGAACCATCAGAAATTCCCACAGGCGTCAGAGGCCTTGACAAAGATGTCTGTATTGAGTTGAACCTATCTGTAAATATAGACTATAGTTTAGAAATCTTGGCAATGATGTCCTTAGGTTGAGTGCTGGGACACTTCACACTCAGGGGCGGCGTGTCTTGTTGGCAGTCACTTTCACCAGCTGTGTAATCGGACTTCACAAGTGAGACAGCTTTCTGCAGAGGCTGGGGATGCACAGCCTCAGAATGCCGCCACCTTTGGGTAAGCCTTCTGTACAGTGATGTGTGCCTGTGATGTTGGGGAACACGTCTGCTTAAAGAAATGTGGAATTTGTTCTTTGCCTGCTTCAGAGGGTCAAATGTGCTGTGGATAATTACCTTTCTGTATGGAATAAACTTGTGAAATGGGTTGTTATTTCATTAAGAAAATAACAATAAAAACAGAATGTGAATGTAATGTACTTTTTAAAAACAATTTTCAAATTGATTCTTTGGGGATTTCACATCATGCACTCCAATTCCACTCATTTCCCAGACCTTCCACATCTGCCCTCTACACTCGTGACCTCCCACCCAAAGATAAGAAAGAGAGGAGAAGAGAAGAGAAGAGAAGAGAAGAGAAGAGAAGAGAAGAGAAGAGAAGAGAGAAGAAAAGAGAAGAAAAGAGAAGAACAAAAGCCATCTGGCCGCCCCTCTGGGCAAGACGGGCTCTACTGTCAGCTGCAGGCTCCTCTTACCCCTGTCCCAACTGTCTTATCTCCAGTTCTGCTGCACATGTGCCACCCCACCCTCCATCTTTCCAGCCTCTCTCTTCTCCATCACCTCTTCATCCACCTCAGTGTCTTCGGATGCTGCAGTGGCTCATGCAGTAGACTCTTCTGTCCAAACAACTTTACTTGCTGTTACATGTTCACTGCAATGTGTTGTTGGTCTGCTTCAAGGCTTCTGGCTTCTGCTACACCATCAGTACACCAAGTCACCAAGACTCTCAGATATCCTGCTGTCGCCCCAGTTATGGAGATCCTGTGGCTCTGGTTCCACAGCACCAGTCCCTTCATGAAATCCAGCAACTCATAGTTGGGGTAGATGTTGAGGTGTGCCAACTCAAAGCCCTGGATCTGGGATTGGGTAGTGGCTGAGTTGGTCAGCCCCGGTTTCCACTGGATCTCCACAACATAGCCGGGGGCAGCTCTCCCACTCCTATGCCATTGGGGCCAGCTATCTTGGACTACTGGGTGAGGGGTTGGGGCAGCACTCCCATTGCCAGTGAGGGGCAGGGCCAGTTCAGCAGCAAACAGAAATCAACACAGCTTCAGGTGGCAGTCCAGACCACTGCCATTTGCATGACCTTTGGCGGCAACACGGCTCACAGATCTCAATACAGACCTTGACTGCAGTAGGACCAGGGACCCAGACATGCCCCTCAGTGGCAGTATGGCTCCCAGACTTCAGCATGACCTCGGGGTGGCAGCCCTGGACATCTGAATGACCTTTGGTGGCAACAGGGGCCATGGACATCAACACAGAAGTTGACTGTGGTAAAGCCACAAACCAGACGTGTCCTTCAGCGGAAGTCCAGGCTGGACATTACCACAGCCTCAGGTGACAGGCAGCCCAGGGCCTTCACATCAGTCTCTCACTCCTGTCACAGCCCCAGGTCCACCTTTCTCCACAGCACACAAACTGCTCGGTTTCTCCCTCTCCCATCTCTTCAGCACACACACTAGCTTTCCCATCTCCCCATTACGTATTTGTTTACTGTAGTAGCATCTGCCATACAGGCCTGAGGCCCAGGCTGGCTGTTTGGGTGTCTTCCAGTTGCCCCTGAATGTATTGTACGTTCAAACATTTTATCTGACATAGCTGATTAAAGTTGAGGAAATATTAACCAACTTATCTTCTTGGAAGGGATTAGATAATACAGTCCCTTATAGTTTCTCAGTCATCACTCAGCTAGAGATATGTTATACTTTATGCCATAGACTATTTTCATGAACAGTTTGGTTTTGTTTTGAAAAAATCATTTTTCTTTAACATTAGGTGGAAATATTGCTGATTATGTTGACGCTGATTCAAGGTCATGGGTGATTACCAAGGTAGCTCTACCTAAAACTAAAAATTAATGTGCTTTGGAATTGACAATCACATCTTCAAGTTTCCTCGATTCTCATCATGACTTGAATACTTCTTTCATAGATGTGTAATAATTAGAAATCACTTTCTTTTGCAAAGAAGAGCTCATGTTTTCACAGAAGCAATGTTCTAAAGTGTACACATACTACAGTGGCAGATTTTTCATGTGGAGACGTGCGGTCATTTTACAAGATTACACAATAATTCTTTCCATGTGTCTCTGACACCTAGGTTCTTTCCACACTTGCAAGGGTCTTTGAGGAATGGAATAGGGGAATGTGCCTGCATCTACATGTCCTTTATCCCACACCCTGTCTAAATCCTCTTTACTTACCAATTTGAAGGTGAAAGTTTCATCATATTTGTAGTACAAGCGAGAGTTTCTCTGACTTCAATGAAATGCAGGCTTTGAAGGTTTTTATTTGTCATTTAGTCTTTTCTGTGACTCCGGATTCCTGGTTCACAGGCGTCCTCACCTCCTCTCACTGGCAGCTGTTGCATTTGAGGGAGAGTTCTCCTTCTGAGCCTGTAGCCCTTTTGAAGTTGAGGGATCCTGTCCCATGGGCTGCTGGGATACTTCCATGAAAACTGCATATTTTATAGGAAGGTAATAGTTGACAAGTAGAAAAATAAAACATTTTATTGTTTACTGGATCTTTATTGAAGTCATTGTGTCCATATATATGTGTGTGTGTGTGTGTGTGTGTGTGTGTGTGTGTGTGTGTATTAACTTGGGCTCCTATCACACTGCTCTGACATGGTCTAAGAATGTGATTCATAGCTGAGACACTTGGGCACATTCACTTGGGCAACTCACCTCTGCACTTGTGGGATGGTAAGGAAGGAGATGGAGAATACTTACATGTATGAGACTGTCATCTATTTCAGTGGAGGTGGGGGTTATATGAGAAAAAGAATGTCTACCCCATCAGACGTGCAGTAGAAGCCCAGCCTCTTGTCACTGCAGCAACACTTTGGCTTGCCAGGTTTTTGCTGGAGACCTGTGCAGTAGAGCTACAAAGGACAAAAATATCTTCATAATGCTTTCAGTTTATCATTGTGTGTCGAACTACTTTTTAGTTGTTCTTGGTCAAACGCTGCCTGTGGGCCATGGGTTGAGCACACATGGTATTACACAAAAACACTCCAAAATGTATTCTTACAATTGTCTATATTCATTTGTGGTTTTGGAGAAAAGCAAACTGTCTGAAAATTTAGCTTTTACCTGATTTCATTTGTTCCGGACCTGCCTCTATTTCATATGTACAGTTATATTGTGTTAATTCATTCTAAACACAAAGTACATGTATATGCCTGCACACACGTGTGAGTGAGCACACATGCATGCACGCACGCGCACGCGCATACACACACACACACACACACACACACACTCTAAGATGCAGAGGTAGTTCTTATCTATGATATTAGTCTTTTCTGTTGTTAAAACTACTTAAGTGTTTTCATTTGAGTCTTTGCTCGCAAGACAAGCTCCTTTCTGGAAAAAAAATCCTGTCAAATAAGTAAAACAAACATGAGTTACTTTAGTTAAACATTAAATAGAGTACAAGGTACCAGGCCCTGATAAGAGAAGAATGCGGATCTGGCTTTCCAGTGAGAAGCGTTAAGGAGATCCAGCTTGTTTTTGTAAATAGCAACCAGTATCAGCACGTGTGCTAAAATACAATGGCAGGCTGCTCTGGCTTCTAACAAACTTCTATTTCTATTTTATTTAATTCAAATTTTCATAGGAACCAGCTTTAGAAGGGTAAATGTAAAAGAATATTCAGTTGTTTAAAGCAGATAAATAGGCAGACTAGATAAATAAGGATTTAAATATTTAAACATTAAAAATTAACTAGATAAATAAATAAGGGTTTAAATATTCTCCTGAAGCTATCTCTTAACCATCTGCATGGACTTACATGTGAATGAGAAACTGTCGTTTTCTTTACCCTGGTGGACAACCCAGGCTCTAGCGCTCTTGGTTTCTGAGCATGTGCAGTCACCCTCTTCCATTGGCCGTGAGTTGTACACAGCTCACATGCTGAGACCTCACATTTGGATGCATCTAGAAGCCTAGGAAAGTCAGAGAAGTCTTTGAAATTATCTATCAGTCTTGCCTGAGGAAATTTCCCGTTTATGAATCAATAGGAGCCTTCCTCTTCCTGGGTCTCCAAAGAGTTCGCTTAAGTCAAGCAAAAGGGGGGAATGTTAGGATTCAGCCTTATGCTGTCCCCTGTCAGCTGGCAGGTCGCACACAGGCAGTACCCTGGCCAGCCCAGGGTCCTATGGTCGCTACATCACTACGGAGTCTGTATGCAGATACAAAGGTTCTGTTAAGAGACGAGCTCTACCTACTCCCGGTTTTCTCTTTTCCCGCTGCTCTTTTGAAGAAGCAGGCTAGCTATTGCCTCTTCTCCCTCTTCCTCTTTCTTTCTGTATTTCTCTTTCTCTCTTCCCTCCTCTGTTCCCTTTATCTCAATAAAACTCCCACATCATCTCTGCCTGCATGGCGTGTCTGTCCCTCTGTCACCCACTGTGTGGCCCTTGGCCTGTTAAGGTCCACCGCATACCATTTTACAGCAGTGGGTCTATGTGAATCCTGACATAGGAAGGTCCGAGGTGTCAAACCGTACTAGTGTCCATCTCCGTGTACCAAGAGTGTATTGCCAGAATGTTATTTTCTATCTAACGGCACATAGTTTTAACTTGGAACAGAGCAGACTGGGGCTGTAGTTCAGTGGTAGAGTGCTTGTCTAGCATGGATACATTTTCTACATTGTCTACCCTGGAACAAAATAGCTGTTTTCAATATCATACCTCACAACTCTCCACATGAGTTTCCAAGTATGGTCCTGTTTTAAAGGAAATAGTTCAAGTCTGCCTTCTGTCAAGACCTTAGGCATAGCCTTCCTGAGTATTTTTCAACATGCCTGTCTCACTGTTTCAGGATTTTGCTCAGTCGTCCACACTTGGTTTAATCTGTAAAAAAGAACGTGTCCACAGCCATCACGTTATATTAACTTCCTCTGCTACATTTTCTTTATAAGACACATGAATTCAGAAGGTGACAATATTTAACTCTTTGTGTATGTGTGGTTGGCCCTGTGCTTCGTCCCAGAGCTTAGAACAATCTCTGGCACGTGGTAAGTATTCTATAAATATTAGAGCATGAAAGAACCCAGCAGATGGTGAGTTCGGGTGGAGCAGAACCCGTTTCAAACATCATTTTATCTCTTTGTCGAGTGGCTGTAGATCTAGCTATTCCAGAAGCAATAAATGAAAAAAAGAATAAATGAAATCCAGGATGAGTCCTCTTAGGCCGAAATAAAACCCAGTTTTGCAATGGTTGAGGACTTTGCCTAGCTAGAGAAAAGTGACTTTCTCATTAGAGCTCTTCATGCATGATGAAATGTGGTTTCTTTCCTCCACCAGGGATGGCAGAACCCAAGTTGCAGGCTCCAAAGATGTGTGCTCCCTTCCTCGAAGGTCTGGGCGGTGCCAGATGAGCGGGTTCCCTGTGTGGTTAAAGGTGGAGGAGTTCCCCTTCCCCCACGGTCAAGGGTAATGTCAGCTTGCAGTCGGTATGAAATTCCTTGCAGGCTGACCGCCCTTCTCCTTCCTTATGATTAATAAACATTCAAGAAAATAAGGCATATAATTTTACATCTTATCTATGAATAACATATCTAGGATTCTATTGATTTTTCTTAGAGTAGTATGAAAAGAGATGAACATTCAAACAAATGGGCCTGTTTCTGATGGCACAGTAAGCATGGGCAGGCTCTAAGACTAGACACCTGGTTAGCAGTCGTGCGGGTGGGATGGCCGTGCTGGCACTTCACATCTCTCTGTAGAAGGAGTCCACACTTAGTATATATGCACATATACATACTTAAATGTTTATATTTTTCCAGTGTGAGTTTCTTGGTCAAGTCATTTATATAAAATATCTGTTAAACATATAGAAAGAACACACAATGAGGTTTAAGAAAGTCCTGGCTAAAATCGGCCTTTACTGCCCAGTGTAATGTTTTTCAGGGTGTGTTCTGGGAGGTGTCCTTTCAGTCAGCAGTCTTGGAAAAGCTAGGGGTGTAGCTGCCCTTAAGCTGAAGGCGAGACGCAGCCTGGTGTTTGTGTGAGCCTTAGTGTGGCGTCCCACTGAAAGACTCAAATAAACTGGATGAGTGAATATATAAAATATGGTTCAGAATAAGGAAAATCTCAGTGTAGGACACACACACACACACATATACACACACATGCACACATACACGCACACACAGTAGGAGGTGCCAAGGTGATTCAATTTACATGCATGTGAGTATTCTTATGTTTAGTTAAAGTTACATCAAAACTTTAACTACTTTGAATTATCAGCAGTGTTATTAGCTGACTTTTGGAACGCTTAACTGTATTTCTGTTCTACTATTTTGATACCAATTCTAGGGTTTGGTTTCATAAGGGTCTAAGGGTTATTACTGGTCAACAGTAATAGCACAATTTAAAAAAAATGGGCAGAAGATGCAAATAGATATTTCCTAAAAGGAGGCATCTGAATGGCTAGTGATACAGTAAAAAGGAATCCTACGCCATTCCATCAAGGCAATGAGAATCACGAAGGTGTCACTTCACACCTCTTAGGACGGCTATCATCAAAACAACTTGATAAATGTTGGTGAGAATGGAGAGGAGAAGAGTCATCCAATACTGTGGGCGGGATCCAGATAGTCACAGCTCTAGTAGGCGACACAGAGACCCTTCACACAAGGTAAAGCAGGGCCAGAGACACGTACAGTTAAGTGGGTGCAGGCAGTCAGTACAAATCCTAATGATAGGCTATATCCCCGGAACCCACATAGTAGAAGGAAAAATCTACCTTTTAAAGGTTGTTTTCTGACCTCTGTATCTGTTGCCCACCCCAAATAAGAAAACACAAAAAAAATTTAAAAATAGAGCTGATGTGGTGGCACATGGCCAGAATTTCAGCACTTGAGAGGCTGAGGTGTTCATTACAAGTTTTACATTCAAGGTTTAAATCCGAATTTAAAGCTATTCTGGGCTCCCTATGATTTTGTCCAAAATAAAAAGATAAATAATTGAAGAAATAGTAAAACTACCAACTGACTCAGCAGTCTTGCTACCAAGCATATGTCTAGATGAAACAAGATTTCAATGAAATATCTATGCTTTCTTGTTTGTTTCTGTGTTGTTCATAACAGCAAGATATAGAAATAATACCTGCTAACAGATGAATGGTACAGTGTGTGTGTGTGTGTGTGTGTGTGTGTGTGTGTGTGTGTGTCTGAATACTGTTTAGTCATTAAAAAGAGAGATTTTTTTTTCCAGAGAACTCAGACAACAATGAGGGCACTAAGAACTAATCTACATGGGAAGTAGAAAAGGACAAGATCTCCTGAATAAATTGGGAGCATGGGGACCTTGGGGAGGATTGCAGGGGTGAGAGACGAGGTAGGGAGGGGAGCAGAAATAAATGTAGAGCTCAATAAAAATCAATAAAAAAGAGGGATTTTTTCCCCATTTTTTTTTTACAGCATAAATGAATCCGGAGGACACTGTGCTAAGTGAAATAAGCTAGTCATACGAAGACAGACATTCCTGTGTGAAGCCTAAAGTTTGAAAGTAGAATGGTAGTTGCCATTTGTTTAATCTGTTTTTCTTAATGGACTTGTTTACTGATTTTCACTTAATTTTTATTCTAAATAAACATTATTTTAATTGCACATGTTTGTAGCGCACAGTGTAGTAGTTCTATTTTTATATATAATGCACTCATCAGTCAGGATGACTGATGTTTCCACCTCCTCATTTTATTTTCAGAATCTTTAGCCTCTTCTGGTAATTTCTATGATTCATAGAAGGTTATTATGAATTGCAGCCAGTGCACGGTGTTGTAGAAAATGGTGCTGTTCCTTCTGTCTCCTAAACTTTCTTTACTGGTAACTCACACTTGAAATGTTAGCTTCTAAGTTGAAACTACATCCTGTGATTTGTGTATTATCTTAAAATACAAAAAATGCACATTCTCCTAATCTTGAGAGGCAGGACATAATTGTGGCCACTGAATACATTTTAAAAGGATTGTGAATACTAAAAATTTCAATTGTACTTTGATTTAGTCAAAAAACAATCAAACAGTAACTTAATTTTCATGTGAATGATCGCTTTAATAGAACAGATGAAAAATGCTAGCTTAAGAGTCACCACATTAAGGGAAATCATCTAATTTCCCATCCCAAATGGTAGTGGTCTAAGTGTTAATTTTGTATTTTCTAAGTTTATGAGCAAAGTCTGTAAGAAAGTATCTCTGGGCATAAACAAAGATAACATGTGATCTCGTTAAACATCACTCAGCACAGAAAAGCTGACGGCATGTGGCCTATAGTGTCTGAAATTGTTTCATGAGAAAGCAACATTTGTAGAATTTGATGTTCTCTGACTATTAACATTAGAAAGCAATTATTTGGATGTAAATGAATGCACTCTTTACTAAGAGCAGGATTGCACAGATAGCTTTTTACAAAGTACCAAGAACAAAGAGGAAGATGCTTTTCTTGCATTCCTCTATCCCTTGTTAGATGGCTAATAGATGAGCAAATCTTACTGCTGTTACCCACTCCCTATCCCCACCACTGTGCTGCCAATCCAAGGTCCTATCTCTTCCCCCTTGGACCACTTTACGGAAGCCCTCTAGTCATCCTCTTACTCCTACTACTAAGTCTCTTGATCAATTTTTATTATAGCAGTTGGAATGACCATTCAAAATAGTTAACCAAATCATACCTTCGTAGAAGTACTTAATTTAAAAAGTGTACATTATTTATTTAGTGTGGTAAATGAGCCACAGTGCGTTTAGAGATCAGAGATCAACTTTTGGAAGGTGGTCTCTCCTAGTGTGTGTTTCCAGGGATTGACTTAGTCAGTGGGCTTGATGCACACATACTTTTACTCATCTGTAGAGCCATCCCTCCAGCCCTCACAGTGTTTAAATACCTCCCCACAGTAGTATGTAACAGAAATGTGTACATGTCTGAATCCTCCTGTGACCCCACTTCTGCCTGCCAGTCTGACTTCATATCACTTTACCTGACCACCCTTGATATCCAGCCCAGCCACTTCCTCAAAGGCACCATCTTCATACGCTAGCATTCTTTGCCAATTACCCACAGATCACTCATTTCTAGTGGGTATCGGGCATGTGTGTCTGTTCCATTATATGGCAAACACAGCCTATGGTAACTTCTCGTTTTTCACCTTCTGATACCCATGCTTTTGTGAGATGTCCTTCCTTCTGGTCTTCGTTTCTAACTAGTATCTGATGGCGTGGTGGTTGACTATCGCTCTCACAGGATGCAGGCAGTAAAGGCAGTGGAATATCATTGCTGTGGATTAGTGAACATTAAAAAGCATCCCTTTTATTAGCTTGTTTGCTCTACTTTCTCTTTGCTGGCTTTGAAGTAGCAATCTGTCAAGTTGTGAGAGGCCCCTGTGGAGACGCTTGCATGACAAGCAACTGTGGGTGGCTTCTATTAACTGAACAAAACCCTGAAGTTCAACTTGCAAAGAACTAATTATGTGGAAGAGGTATCAAATCCCAGGTAAGGTCCCAAGCTTCATTCACACTTAATGACAGCTGTACAAGACCCTAATCAGAGGATTCAATTTGGCTGTGTTCCTCTCATGACCAATGACAGCTATGTGATAATAATTTTGTGTTGTTTTGACTTGCAAAGTCAGTGGTAATTTCTCATATAATGGATGAGTACTATACAAGTTTATTGTCTCTCATTTGCTAAATTGTAAGTTCCTGTGCTTAGAAGACTACTGGTCATGTAGTCTTTAATAGTTATTTGTGAAAAGAATAAATGAAATCAATTAGATTGTGAAACAGTTGAAATGACAATTGAAATACAACACTGAGTCAGTAGAATGAACAGACAATGCGTACATGATGTCCAAATGCTGAGATTGAAGATTGCATAAACCTAGATTTCAATGGAGGTCAAGCTTGACTGCAACAAGGAAATTGTTTTACTTCTGCTTCCCCCCGTTCTCTTTCTTTCTTTCTTTCAAATTTATTTTTGTTTTTATTTATTGTATGTGGGGTTGGTAGTGAGGGGTGGGTGTGTCTATCTGTTTGCCTGTCTCCCTGTAGTGTGCACATACCCATGTGTGCCTGCAGAGGCCAGGAAAGGGCGTTGGATTTCCTAGGACCTGGAGTTACAGGAAGTTGTGAGCCACTCAATTTGGGTACCAGGAACTGAACTCAGGTCCTCTTCATAAGCAGCAAGTGCTCCTAATTGTTGAGTCATCTCTTCAGATCCACTTCTTATTTCTTAAATGATGATGATAAAGCTTATTTCATGAATGAAGAAAGTCAGAGGGAGGAATTAAAAAATACATTGTTTAACATCTAAAACATCATAAATGTACAGAAAACTAACTATAGGATAGAACTCCACTTTTCTATTTGTTTTCATTTTTAATCTCAAAAGAAAATAGAGTTTGTAAATATCACATAGCTAGTGAAGTTCTTAGTATGAATTTAGTGAGGGTTTTGGAATTTGAGAGAAAGGCAAGTTTGATATAAGGAGGAAAGAGAGAGGCTATTTTTGTAATACCAAGTATTGATTTAGAAAACCATAAAGAATCACAGAGTAAAAATAATACTTCCAAGAAATAATTTGGAAATTTAAAAGCTATTCTGAAAATGCATAACATTTACTAAGCACTTACATTGTGACAGGCACCCATCTCTTCTCAGGGCTATTAATGGACATTCAATTAATGTACAATATAAGAGCACTGCGTAATGCTGCTCATTTTAAAAGTAAGAAAGATTCAAAGACAAGCTACCTGTTTTCTGTTAGATCTGTATTACTTGCTCTGTCCTAGGCCTCTCATCATAACAGATACAGTTAAAACTTCCCTGTCCTCTGGGATAATATAGCCAATGAGAGGCATTGAGGAGTAAGAGAAGGAGACAGGCAGAGAGAGGGAGAGAAAGAGATGAGAAAAAGAGAGAGAGAGAGAGAGAGAGAGAGAGAGAGAGAGAGAGAGAGTTAGGCTATGTCTTATATTCTCTTAGCTCCCAGGCTTCTCTAGGAATAGTCCCTTTTCTTTGGCTGTGTTTCCTACCAGGCAGGTCATTTTTTATATGAGATCATCCCTGCTTTAGCTTCCACTAGGTTCTGGAAACATCTTCACCTCCTGATGGTTCCTCTGGCCTTGGATAATAGACCTAATTCCTATTGTTATGAACCTCTTTAGTCTTATTAGCCACTGATGGACATTTGAGCAATTCTATTGCTTGAACAACCAACTTCATAATCAAGTTTTTTTTTATTTGAGGGACTAATTCATTTCTACTTTCAGCTTTATCCCAACTCAAGTTTTGAATATAAAATCCAAGTAAAAAAATTCAAATAATCTTCAAAGTCTTTGCCTTTTTTATCATGAGAAAATTACTTTCTTCAAGGGCAGAAAAATGAGTATGTGTCATGTGACTATCTGTCACAGAGTCATTAAATATAACTTAATTACATAAAAAACATGAGACTGCCACTGTTAATTACTATATCTTCTGAAAAGTATGATGCTATTTTTACAAACATTATTGCTTAAATCTTTAACAATAGCTAAACATTTTTTTATTATTTTTATAATATAACTTTATAACATTATAAACTAGGCAGTGTACCTCATGAAATATATTTTGTTGAATAAAATTTAAGCATTTAAGTGTCCTTAGAAAAAGTACTCCAGTGCTGTAGCTCTGTAAATTCTAAGTATCCTTGCTCTCGCTATAATATAGAAATGTAAAATTACAAACACTCTACAACCAATCAACATAATTGGCTTTAATTGAGAAAGCAGAGTTTGATGAAGGAAGACAAAGAAAATGACCTTAAGTCTTGACAGTTTGCTGAGATTATTAGGGTCAAACTGGTTAATTTTTTAAAAAATAGTACTAGTTACCATTTTATCTATTTTTATTTGTATTTTCAGATTTATACTTAAATTTGAAAAGATACAAAAAATTATTTTTTTGAAACTGGTATAAACCAGTTCAGGTTTTAAAAGTGCTTGGAGTTGAATTCTCAGTAGAAGAATTCTTTCTCTGCTCTGTTATGGTAAGCAGCAACAAAGACTGCATCGGAAGGTGGCTTTGGAAAAGATGTATTGATTGTCAGAGGCTGAAATATCAAGACTTTTACTTCCAACTACATTGGATGAAGTAATAGCTTAGAATTCTTAACCCCTAAAACCATCAATTTGAAGACATGATTCAGAACTAGTACAGAATAAAGTAAAATATGATGCCTATGTAGTCTCAAATACAAGTCTCAATATAGCTTCCAATATAACTTAAATTCCACATAGTGCTTTCTTGTACTCTAAAACAATCCATACAACCAAGTTGGAAATCGGAAACAAATGTCCAGTCTTGTATTTTATAATTCAGTTCAGCAATAGCAGTCTAAGTTTCTTCAATTATAAAAAATTCTTAGCTACTTCTCATCCCAGAATTGTACTGAATGGTGGAACTTCCGGTGGTGTTCTTGGGTCTAAGCTGCTCCGTCACATACAGAACATCATGTAGAAGTGTGGCTTCTTTTAATTTGATAACATCTCTTTTTGTTCCTAGTATAAAATCTAAGGTCTCTATTGAGTTTTCAATTGTTCATTTGTGAACATATTTTGAAGTTTAGAATTTTTTACATATATACATCTCTGTTCTTGTTTCATTTTCGCCTTGTCTGGTTTTGTGATTTCTTCCTTTACTAAGAAGTTTTTCTTTTACCTTTGTAGTTAATTATATTTTAAATGAATAATTTTCAGATTTCTCTTACACAGTCATTTTACCTACTCTAAGTTATTCTTAATTGTCTATATCATTTATTAACTTTATTACTGTCACATAAACTTGTACTGAGCTTTTGATTTGCGAGCTCCAATGTCAGTTTATTTATTCTTTCTCCCGCCTCTCTCTAGTCACCTTCCCTCTGGAGTTTTGAGATGACTGACAGAAATCAAGCGGTGTTCATGGCTTCGTGGATCTAGTCTCCGGTGCTGCCCCTGTCAACACACTGACTTAGTTATGAGTCTGGGAAGTGCAGAGTCAGTTCCTGACTGAAAAAGCCTGTTTGCTTTCTCTAGCGTCCCCGGTGACTTTGGCTTCACCTGTGGCAAGAGACAGCTTGAGTTTAGGCGGGGCTTTTCTCTGCAGTGTCCTCATTTAAGCAACCAGCCTGGCTTGCACACTCAGGAGTCTGCAGGCACACGTCACCTGTCTACTATTTCATTTGTCTTATCATTAAATTTTAATGTGTGTGTGAATTTGCATTTTTATCCTTCTTCAAAATAGAGCAAAGGCCGAACAGAAACACATTTAGCTCATTCAAAGCACATTGGTGCATTTTTCTTTTCCTTAAAATATGCTTCATATGTGTGAGTGACGTGGCAGTCATGGGGGTCATGCTCTCGAGTCTCCTTATAGCTCATCTTACTAGTACCCTCCTTTACAAGTGTAGTTTAAGGGCGTATAAAGACATTGTCACAATGGGTATTAAGGCACAATGGATGGCCTTAATGACTTAATGTTACAGAATTTGGCCTCAAACGCACAGAAACTTAACCTGCCCCTGACTGTAACAAAATTTTAATGTGCAGGTGGAAAGGCCTTTGAGAGAAAAATCGACTTTTAGAATACTGTTAATAAATTGTATGTGCAAGGTCCTTGGTTTGGTGTCTAGTACTGCAACAAATAAGAATAAATAAAGTGAAAACTAAAATAATATAAACTAGTGTAAAATAATATAAATAATATTGTGACTCTGTTATGGGAAATGTTCCAAAGTTGTTCAACACTTGTTCCCCTTACCATAAGCGGTTGAGTTCATATACAAATACAAAAGGACAAAAAATCATATCAAAACACTTCAGGCCTCCTTTGAATGAGTTTTACATCCTGTACTAAGGTTCTGATGGCCCATCTGCGTTCGTTAATGGTACATGTGTCATTTGGCAGTGGCCAGAGATCGTTGAGAAGCAGGTCTCTGAAGCTGTTCTTTTCAGGCGGCTGAGCAGTTAGACACTATCTCCAAACATGGCTGAATCAAAATAGAGACCAGTGAATTTCTCTCAGTGACTTTTAAGGTCTACAGATGGGTTTCAGAAGTAATATTTAGAAAATACTCTATGGCCAGTAAAGTGGCTCAGCAGGTAAAGACACTGGCTTCTAAACTTGATGACCGCAGTTTGATCCCTGAGATCAACCTGAAAGAGGAGAACAAATTTTCACCAGTGTGCAAGTGCACACACACTCACCAATAGTCTTCAGGCAGGTGCGGCAGCTGTCTGCAGTGCTGACTCTGTCACGGATGCTCATTTAAGCAGCAGGCCCTGCTGTTTTTCTTGAGCATTGTGTAAAATTACTCAGTTGTGTCTCTGGAAGAGAAAAGGAATCAACAATCAGAATGTTTGGATTTGAGTCTCTGTATCTTATGTATCAACTCTGGTTCTCCAGGAACCAGCCTTAAGTCCCCTGATTCAGTGCTTCCTGCAGCCACTCTGGGGCAGATAACCAGGATGTGGGCTGAGAAGAGATTGTAAATGTTGTTTTTAGCAGTGCAATTAGCTTTTACACCATTTCCTATAACTTAAAGTCATTCTCAACATTTTTTAAACTTTGCTCTGGATTTTTTTTTCTATTACGGAATTTTATGTCTTTATAATGGGCAACATTTTTAAAACCTTTATTTGCCTGCAGTTATGTTACTTTTTGTGATAATTTGAATTAATTTTTGAAAGGCAATGAATTTGATAGCTAAGATAGTGGCGACCGCCCTCTAGGTTTTTGCTGGCATCGGTGAATATTTCCCGAGGCTGGCATTTCATGGTTTGACTGATTCACTGGGCTTATGGAGCATGTGGTGAATTGGGAAACTTTTCCTTTTCCATCTCCCAGACTACTTAAAAAATTAAGATTTGTTTATTTAGTGAATGTTTTGTCTGCATACTTGTATGTACACCATGTGTGTGCCTGGTGGCCAAGGAGGTCAGAAAAGGGTGATGGATCCCCCGGAACTGTAGCTAAGGTTGGCTACAAACCACCTTATGGGTTCGGGGAATTGAACTCAGGTCTTCTGCAAGAGCAGCAAGAGTTCTTAACTGATAATCCATCTCTCCAGCCATTCCCGGATTAATATTTTTAAACCATACTTTTCTTTATATATGTAATATAGATTAAATATTAAGTAGCAGTGCGATAAAATGATTTAATCTAGTTCTAAACAGAAGAAAACTTTCAGATCACGATATCCTCCCTCCCAAACAAAATCAGTTTTCCTACATGAGTTGATGTGACAACCATACTCAGTGTCTAACTGTCAGTTCCTATTGTACTGTGGCCAGTGGACTACAAGAACAAGCCCGAAGTTCACAGTTACTACGGCAGAGGAACCAACAAGACGGCCCCTCATGTTACACTGGATTGTTTAGAATGTAAAAATGGTTCTTGTTGCTTCAGCACTCAGGTAGCTGAAATGAAAGTCAGCCATACCCTCCCAACACACACAAACACTCACAAAGAGTGAAAGAAAGACAAGAAAAGAAGAAGAAAGGAAGAAAAGAAAAGAAGAAGAAAAAGAAAGGAAGAAGGAAAAGAAAAAACATATCTGAATATTAGATGGAAACTAGGGAAAAAGAGCTTTATGTTTTTTTTTATTCCGCTCTCTTTTGCCTATATCCCTCTTCACATTGATCTTTGTCTCCTTAAATTCTCCCAGATTTAAAATAAGGGCATAGTGCTGATGGGTAGGATGGCTCAGTGGGTATAAGCACTTGCTGAGCAAGCCGGGCAAAGCAAGTTCAACTCCCACAGCCCATGGTGAAAGGAAAGAAGTGACTTCTAAAAGTCGTCCTCTGACCTCCACACACACATTACTGTGGTATGTGCATGCCTTCACACACACACATGGACACACAATTGATAATAAAGAGACGCCCAGAAAATGATACTTTTTGTATTCTCATACAATTGATTTGCTCACTGTGTGCATGTGTATGTGTATGTCTGTCTTGGTGGATATGTGCCATGCCCATGTTTGGGTCAGAGGACAACTTGTAGGCGTCAGCTTTCTCTTTCCATTATGTGGGCTCTGGGAATAAAGGCCAGGTTGCCAGACTTTGCATCTCCACCCAATGAGCCTTGTTGACATCCCAGTATGCTTTATTCTTGAAGGAATTTAGTTTAACTATAAGCTTTTTAAATTTCCTATCAGGTACCAATAGCAAAAAGGTCATATTTAGCAGAGGTTTCCCAACTATAGTATTATCTGTTTATCACAGTTTTAGTTTTGATCAATTGCCCTTAGGCTCATGGAAAGAATTTTATGTATTTAGTTTATCCCTGAAGACTCCATCCATGATGCGATCAGTAGGGCTGAAAACTCATTTCACCCCACCAGAAACGAGAAGTCACTTGGAAAGTGTTGCTGCTCTTTTAACCCATGCCTGGAATCATCACTAATAACTGTTGTCATGTAAAGGTTAAAGGTCAATGACAATGATGATACCAGAGGACTGAGTTTGTCCTTGCCTGGACTATGAAGTGCCCAGATATTCGGTAAACATTATTTTGTGTGTATGTGAAAGAGAGGACATTTCTGGAAGAGGTTTTAATGCTTGATTTGAATGATTGAGTCACCACGTGTGGGTAAATTTGATTCAGTCAGCTAAAGGTGGGGGTGGAACCAGAGGCTGACCCTCCCCAAGTAACAGGCATCCCCTCCTGCCCGTCTTTGAATTAGCACATTGGATTTTGCTTTAGATTTGTTTTTGTTTTTAGACTCCTAATGCAAGCACCAGTTCTTTCTAGGTCTCCAGTTTCCCAGCATCCCTACATCAGCTCACTTCAGAATTCTGATTCTAATTATGCCCCAGCTCCTTGGATCTCCAGTTTTGGTGACTCATTCTGCAGACCCTAGGACCTGTCCACCCGCAGAAATACCTGATTTGATTCTTTTAACTAAATCTCTTCTCATGGTCTTCTCCGGCAAGCCTATGGCTAATGCAAACTGTTTAGTTTCAGATGTGCACTTTTGGGAACCAGCAACTCACTCTTAACACCACAACATCTTTCTACACACACACAAATGCATACATTCACTAGATAAGTGAATACATGCTAGCCTTAGAGTCAAGAACTGTGTGGTTCATTAGTTTAGTGTAATACAAAACAATACAGCAACAACAACAAACCAACAACAGAGAAACATCTGTAAGTGAGCTCTCCTAACACCTGAGAAGAAAGCTGAAGTGGAAACAAGATGTTATACAGGAAATGCACTGGTATTTATTGCCATCACAATTGCCATTTCCAGTGTTTGTCACGGTTCTTAGGTGCTATGACATCCAGAGTGTGGCGTCGGGAAATCACACTGTGGAGGGGCGAGGCTCTACACTTACAAGTTGTCCTCTGAACTTCACACATGTTCTGTGACATATGCCCACATGTGCACAAACACACACATACCTGCACACACAATAAACAAGTGTAAAAAATGCACATATTTTCAGATGTTTGACCCAGTTTTGAAAATAAGAAGTTAATTTAGTACATTTCAGGGAGTAGTAGACATGGCGGGTGTGGAAGAATCACCTCCTTGGTCAGTATTTCAATGGGAAGTTGTTCATTTGCCATATGTTAGTTATCTTGCCAAGAACCAGAGAGCCCGATACCTAACATTCAAAGCAGTCGTGCTATCTTTAGCAGGTGTCAAATGTCTCTGTTTAAGAACGAAGTGCACAAAGCCAATAGTTTTCAAGTGCTATCCTTTGCTCCTCATGCCATTATGAAAAAAAAAATGTGTTTAACAAGATAAAGCAGGAATACGATCTTAGAGCTAGCCGTCACCTTTACCACACAATTTCTGGGAAGGCTTGTGAAGTTTGCGGCACCGGTTGTTGGAGTGGGTCCACCACATCCTTTACCGTGTCTGCTTTGGATGGTGAAGGACATGGTGGGAGAGGAGTTGTCGACTGTAGGCTTCCTAAAGCCATCACCAAGAGACTGTCTCTGACATATGAGGTCATTTCTTACCTACCTAGTGGAATTGCCTCCACACCCATGAGATCCCATTTTCTCTGCTGATGCTGCAACTTAATGTTCTGTGTTACAGATGTCTGCAAGAAGGTGGGGCAAAGTCACTAAAACTTGAAGTGGGTGGCACTCCTAATACTCATGTGCTGGGTAGCAGCTCAGACTTGGGCTTCTAAGAGGAGTGTTTTCATTAGGGACTAATTTCTTAGAGCAAACAAGAAAAACTGTAAGATGTATTCTTTGCTTGACTTTGGTTGGTCAAGATGTATTCTTGAGGTGGATAAATTATTTACAATCAGGTTACCTGGCCCCAGCAGAGGAATGGCTAAGTGCATTGTCAGTGCTGCCGTGGTATCTTCCGCTGAGAGTCCAGGCCTTTCCTGAAGTAATGACTTTCACAGACTAGTGCTTCATTTAAAAAATTTATTTATTTTTGAGATTTGTATATAATTTATTTTGATCATATTCTTTTCCCTCACTCCAATGCTCCCAGATCTCCCCCATCTCTGTACCCCAACTTTATGTTCCTTCTCTCCTTTAAGTGACAACAGTAACAACAGAAACCAAAACCCGTAAAGAATAGGGACTCTGGTTTGTGCTGTCAGCTACTGTTGGGTACCCTGCCCTAGAGTGCGCTTGATAGACCTGCTGTCATTTCATTGGAAGCCTCCGATTTTTCCTCTCCAGGCAGCTGTGAATTATAAACAGCTTCTGAGAACGTGTGCTCACTTTTCCTCTGGCTGCTTCTGAAAGGCTCAGTGAGTAACCCCCCCCCCCCATTCCCCTCTCCCTCCCTCTCCTTACCCACTCTCCCTTTTTACATGTTAGATACAGGTTTGTGCTTGCATATAGATGTAGGCCAGAGGTTAACCTGTGTTTAATAGGAACTGTCCACCTTGTTTTTGAGACAGTGTCTGCCACTTGCCTGGAGCTCACCCACTTAACTAAGGTGGTCGGACAGTTAGCCCCTCCTCCCTGTAGGCTTCCCAGACAATGGGATTGATTATATGTGTTAACCATAATAATCTCAGGCTGTTTCACGTGATTTCTGGGGCTCAAACCCAGGCTCCCATGCAATGCCACTGCTCAGGTTCCCATACAATACTCAGATAGCCTGAGCTGTCTTGATAGCCCCTTATTCTCATTTTCTGCTACTCCTTAAGTTGTGAAGGATTGAACAGTATTTCCACTAAAAATTGTTTAGGAGCTCAGTGAATAGCAAATTCTAGTTATTGTTACTAACTATAAAAATTTGTCATTTCTGTGGCATTTAACCTACCTATTTCGCGTGACAGTTCAGGTTTTTTGTCAGGCAAGGCTTACTCTTAAGAGTATTCTTCCAGCTTTGTTGTAAATTAGAGCCTTGAAGAGAAATGGTGTCAGCTGAACTCCTGGGCTGACAAACACCTCTCCTCTAATTTTTTAGCCTTGCCTCTGGCCTTTATAGTCAGAATCTCTCCCTTCCTGTTATGGGGGAGGGCAGCAATGCAGCTAAGGAACTGTTGCTGTGAGGGGAGCTGTCAGCCACACTTGCCCTTTTCAGTGAGCACAGTCATTCTCTCACCTTTCTGTTTTCTTCCTCCTGTGTAGACTCACTTGGACCAGAACTCTGCCTTCTCTTCTGCTCACTCAATCCTCTCAGCTCCGCACCTCTTGACCGTGAACTTGGTAGCCATGTTCCATGGCTCAGCTAATTCAGGGCGTCTGTGGCTGACACACTGCTGACTGTTGTCTTCAGCTGGAGGGAACGGGTCCTCAAGATACCCCACAAGGAAGACACAGGCTGCGTGCAAAGTGTCAGGTCTACACGGTATCCTGACCTCTAAATCCAAGATTGAGTCTAGGTCCAGTTTCACTGGACTATGGAGGATTTGGAGCAGTTGACGGAAGCCAGCCCTCCTAAGAAATATGTGAAGCCTGTTTCCACCTGCCTAATGGAGTCACTTCTCCTTCCTCTGGCAAAAGGAACATGTGACTCTCCAATTAACAAATACCCGTGGCACCTATCACCATATCAAGGCCCATGCTACCCTCCAGGGTCCCTCAGCCCCTACCCACCAGCACTTGTTATGTACATCAAAGCCCCCTTCCTACTCACAAGCTCCTATAACCCATCCTACTTACACTATGGAGGTTTCCGATTAAGATGTGAGAGTTAACCAATAAGAGGCTAGAGATAATGGGCCAGGCAGTAATTTAATTAATATAATTTCTGTGTGGTTATTTTGGGGGTTAAGCTAGCCGGATGTGTGGTTATTTTGGGGGCTAAGCTAGCCGGGTGGTGGGATGCAGCCTGCTCCCCTTACGACAGATTCCCCATTGTGTTCTCTCTGCTCTCCCGAGAAGCAGGCTTGGCACTTTGAAACCTCTCGCTTCCATCCGCAGTGCAGTCATTTTGGTTTCTCTCCTGCACCCCTGGAATCCACAGCGTAAGTGGGAAGTGTGCTCCAAGTCAGCTGCAGCAACAGCCTCCTTGTGTGGCAGAAGTTTTGAATTCCAAATACGGGTGGAAGTAGATTGTTTAATGGTAGATAACTATTCAAACTAACCACTGAACTCCAAGTAAAAACATTAAGACAGAAGGAATGATGGGATTGTTTTAAAAATTTTAATTGGAAATAGAACAATTTGCAGTGAAAAATGGACTTTAAGACACTGGGGCAAAAATTAGGTAACGACAGAAGCTGAATATCCCCACCCCGCCCCGCAAAGAACAAAGAAGCCACACCTGTGGGAAATGCTAACCTGGTGGGATTTTTAGCTGTGACCACTCTGAGAAAGTGGCTTTGACGCTTTAGTTTCTACAGCATGAAGAGTGACCCCAACCCTTACATTTTTGGATTCCCAACCATTTTGATACCTTTCTTCTTTCTTTCTTTCTTTCTTTCTTCCTTCCTTCCTTCCTTCCTTCCTTCCTTCCTTCCTTCCTTCCTTTCTTTCTTTCTTTCCTTTCCTTCCTTTTTTTTTTTTTGAGCCAAGTGTCTATTGTATAGCCCAGGCTGGCCTGGAATTCACGATGCAGACCAGGCAGGCCTTAAACTCATGGAGATCACAGATTTCTGCCCCCTAAGTGCTGAGATTAAAGGCACCGCACCACCACATTCAGCCCATTTTAATGTTTTCAAATACATAATGCATTGTGATTTTGGCAAGCCCAGTCATACAAAAGCCTGATGTTTGCTAAGGAGAGAAAGTTTACATAACTGAAGCAAAAATTAGAAGCTGTGATTCTGTGGTAGGTTGACTAATGTATTCTTCTAATAATTAAAAATACTCATCTTATTCTGTGCAGGTTTGCACGCACTGGACTGCTAAGAAAAGCCTGCCCCTGGTGCACTCAGAGATCATTCTTCCAGGAAGGCACAATGTGAGCGTGGCTCACATTGGAAGATGGAGATTAAATGTCACTTGCTTCCTCCTTCAGTGCCCTGTGCTTTACATTTTCCATCACAACAAAAATATTTTCTATTATGGCCAAAATAAAATCTTGCTTCCCGTTCAAACACTTTCTGTTCATCTTTTAAGAATGTCTATCAATAAAGATCAGGAGGTTGAAGCCAGTCTCTGGCTCTAGGTGAACACATCTCTTTTAAAAGATAAGGTTGAAGTCAGTCTCTGTCTCTATATGAACAAATCTCTTTTTAAAGATAAGAACGTTGAAGCCAGTTTCTGGCTTTATATGGACACATCTCTTTTAACACCCTTACTACAGGTGAGCTCTTGTATTTTTCCAGGTCATTCCTATTGGCCTAGGGTTTATTTCACCCCAAGAATTTCTTCTCTGTAGCTGAAACATTCTTGGACACATTTCCAAACCCGCGGAAAGTGCTGGACTTGCTCAGGCAGAAGCTTTTTAAAAGGGAGTGTGTGTGTTCATGTTAACAGTGAAGACTGATATTGCCTGTCAAGTCACTGGGCAATCTGAGGCACAGAAGTTTCATTTCCGGTTAGAAAGTTCTTAGAGTAGGAATTAAATCTTGTCAGACAAGAGAGATTTGGCTAAGCAATCAAAAGTATTAGAGACACATGTGGCCTCCCTATCCTTCACTTTTAAGACTCTCTTTTGAGCTGGCTATTACTCAAATGACTACTTCCTGTCACCATTCTCCTTTGGCTGCTGCCGCACCCTGGCTCCTACCCAGAGGGTCACTCTGCTGGGCAAACTGTTGTCCTCAAGAATGCCATTTCGAAGCCTATCAGTACCTATGCCTCAGCCAGACTCAAGCAAAGCTGGCAAGACTTGGACACATTCTACTGGAATGGCCTTCCCAGGAAACTTGGTCTGAATCTTACCAGTTCTCTTCTGCAGTGACTGTCTCAGCAGCCAAGGCACTGCCCTCACACAAAGCTATTATCAGGCCAGCGCTATGCCAAGTACAACATACAGAGAAAGTCCAGGAGCAGTTAAGGCACTTGTATGCTTGTAGGCCTATTTTTATTTCCTGTTTCTTTCCAGATCTTTACAAAAATTGTGTGTTAGATGCAGCACCTACCCCACCCCACCCCATCCCCACCCATCCCCACCCATCTCTACCACATCCCCACCCATCTCTACCACATCCCCACCCCACTCCCACCCATTCTTCCCACCCCATCCCATCCCCACCCCATCCCCACCCATCTCTAGCCTACTTCCACCCATCCCCCACCCCATCCCTACCCCACCCCACCCCATCCCCACCCATCTCTACTCCACTTCCACCCATCCCCCCCCACTCCATCCCATCCCCACCCCACCCCATCCCCACCCATGCCCACCCTAGCCCCACCCCACCCGGCCACATCCCCACCCCATCCCCACCCAGCCCCACCCCAGCCCCACCCCATCGCTATCCCCAATTTAGGAACAATTGAGCTAATAAGGATTCTGGAGTGGCAGATCTCAAACTTGCATCTTCAGACTCTATTTTTCCCACACAAGGAGACCAGTTTCATTTTGTTTTCTTTATCATCCCTTATGTTTTTCAGCACAGTTGTTTCTCAAAAACTAAGAAAAATCAGTGGAGAGGAGTAGATCCACGGTAACTGCAGGTGCTGAAGGTGAATTGGAATTAGAGGCTGTTCCTTTTAGAAGCCTCCTGGGAGAGCGGGATGAGGTAATGTTACAGGAGGGAAACCCTTGCCTGATATGGCCACTCTCCTGGAGCCCAGCACCCAAGGCTTTGACATGGATGCCACTGCGTGGGCAATCTTACCTCAGCTGCTTCTGCCCCACGGTTGGATGACCGCAGTCCTGCCCCTCCCATGAAAGCTGGCTCTTTTCTTTGTGGTTTCCCCTGCCCTTCCCAGGCTTGTGCACAGTGCTATAGAAAACAAATGACCCCATCTCCTGTTCATGATCACACTCTGTGTCAGGTTGAAATAGGAAGCCTTAGCTTGTATCTTGTCTGGGCACCCATAACGATCTGTCCGCAGTATCCACACCCGTTTGAGACCCTAGAGCAAGCCTAGTTCTGATTTCCAATGGAAAACTAGTTATTGGATTCAGAGAATATCAGAACCTTGAGCTTGTTGAATTCTAGTTAGTATCAGCAAATATTCCAGAAACTGTGTCTGTCTGTGGATTTACTAGCTGGGTAGTAACGTGGAAACCCTAATCAGTTTTCAGAAGAGATTGCTTACAGAGTCTCACTCTTAGAAATAAAGCTTAAATTATGTGTATGGGTAGTTGTCTATGTGGTCCTGAGCAGTACCAACATTTCCACAGTAGCTGTTGGGAAGACAGCTGCTCAATGTATGGGCTCAATAGTAAGACGTAAAATGTGCATTTGTCAATCCTGGAAAACATACTCTCCTTTCAAGGAGACTGGTTTACAGGGAGAAATCAAAAGCAAATAAAGACATTCCAGGAATGTTAGCTGTAGCCTTTGCCCTGCTACATTATCTGTGTAGATTTCCACTGTCTGAGATTGCCATGGCTTACTTATCAAAATCACTATGTTTTCACTTGTCCTGCTTCCCACCCATCACAGCCACTTCCAGGGAGCAGAAATTCCATTTTACACTAAAGTGGGGAGGGATGCTACACTCAACCTCAGACACCACCTTTATCCTTAGTAAACTCATCAGAACAGAAACATGGTTGTCCTTGAGACTCCATTTCCAGAATTGTCAACCCATTTAAGCCCATTCATTCAAAGAGTATCAATTGATAGGCAATATGTCCGGCACCTCATTAAGTGTTGTGATTAATAAAAAAAAATGCAATAATTCTCTTTTTGCCTCAAGGAATCTAGGAAGAACATCACATATCACACTGAAACTACTTCCCCAAATGGGTTACTCCTCCCCCATGAGGACAGTCACTAAATTCTTGGGCATATTTACCAATGACACAAAAGTTGGGGGCACACAAACTTTGGTAGAAAAAAGCATATTACAAAGTATATCATTCTCTCTCAAATTCATCAGCCTTTGTCTATTCCCCAAGGTATCATTACAGACACTGTGGGCACATAGTTAGAAAGTCAGCAGCTCTGGTCCTGGCATCATTGGGTGTGTTTTCCAGGTCGCCATACTAAAACGTCTTTTGTCACATAACTTACTGACCTCCTTCGGCCACATAAGGGAAGGAGTGAGGGGTCCTGGAACACGGAATGAGTTAAGTCTTTATTTCTAGACCCTTAAACGAGGCCTAGAATCTTCTGAGAATCTGGAGTACACTTGCTAATACCGGGCAGGCAAAATCCCACGTTGTCAGCAAAACTTTGATGGTATCAAAATAGAGATGAGTCACCTAATTTCAGCTTTCTGAAGGTGGGGCTTGAGAAACTGGAAAAGAAGCTTCGCTCATGGAGCAGAGGAAGACACCCCCAGCCTGTGGGGGCTCATTAGTGGCTCCCACAGTTTGCAGTTACAGAGACCACCAGGGGTGAATCTGCTGCTGTCCTGTGGAGGATTTCCTCCTGCTTCTCTGTCTTCTGACGCTGTGAGAAACAGCCCCCTTCTGTGAATCCTTCTGTCTCAGACAGATCAAAGATCTCCAGAGGTGGAGGCGCTGGACAGTTTCATTGCTCCAGGCTGATTATTCATTCACCGGAGATTCCACCCAGGGAAGTTGCCCGGCCGGTTTGCTGACTGCTTGGTGGAGACTTTTAAAGGGACATCGCCCCATTTCTTAAAAGAGAATTTGATGAAAATGGTGCCTGAAGAGGGCAGTGAACAGACGAGTACTCTTTAACCAAGGGGACAGTTCTTCTTCCCACTGGCATCTTAAGGAACGAAAGGATGAGCAAGGCAGCGCTTTTCGAAGGAACGAAAGGATGAGCAAGACAGCGCTTTTTGTCCAGCAGCTGTTCCGAGGGCAGATTCCAGGGCTCCTGACAGCCGTGCTTCTCAGCTGCCAGCACATGGAGATAAGGTGGAAATACGCCAGGCATTACTGTGGGAACATCACATGACTCAGTTTAGAGACTGCACACGTGTGTGTGCACACATACACTATGAACAACTGTGCTTCTAAAGCCCAAAGGACAGCGTGTACTTCATTCCTTGCTTACTATTATTCTTTCTTGAGTGAAATTTGTTTAGACAAAAAAAAAAAAAAAAGAGTTAAGAAAGGAATTCTTTTACAGCCATCCTTTTATCTTGGTTTCTTGGGCTCCTTGATTGGGGAGAGTCTTGGTGTTGCCCATGTTTCCTTCCCAGATCTTAACAGGATAGTTGAAAAATGTATTTTTAAAGATGGTGAAATATGATCTGATTCAGTGTGCTTATTCAGATTCTCAACTACATGGGAAGCCAATGCAGGAGGATCGCTTGAGACCAGGACTTAAAAATCAGACTGGCTAACAAAGCAAGACCTCCATCTCGACAAACAACCAACTAGATAATAATTGTTTAGTCTGATTTGAAGGCATGAGGTTTAGCCACTTATAGGCAGAACAGGGTAGGATACTTCCTCTATGATTCTCCATAGTTCAAACTCTGTCCGTCTGTCTGTCTGTCTCTTTCTCTCTCTGGATGTTCATATATGCTCATGCACGTGCGTATGCATGTGCAGGCCTCTTCAGCATCAAGTGGCTTCTCCAGTCACTGTTTCACATTACTTTTGAGACAGTTTCTCTCCCTAAACCTGGAGCTGAGTGATTCAGCTGTATTGACAGGCTAGCTAGCATGGTGCACAGTTTTTCACATGAGTTTTGGAGATCAAACTTGTGTCTTTATGCTTGTACACCAGACACTTTACTGGCAGCTATCCTCCCAGACCCAATAACTCATACATTTATTGTATTATTTCATTCATATCAAGAGATCGCCATTATCATAATCATCATCATCATGCTTGAGAAAGGAGCTTTCCAGCCAGTTATTCAAAGTATTTTTGATTACATTAAAAAAAAAAAACCAAAATGGTTTTCTTTTTGCAATGAGATGGGTCTGAAGTTGGATTTAGTATGTGCATATTCTGCTTTTCTGTTGACGACACAAGCTTTATAATTGTCTATTCTAGGAGATACATAAAGTCTATAGTAGAATGATTTGTGTGGTCTAATGACCTACTAAAACACTACTAATTCAGGATTAAGGTACAGAAGCAAATGTCTTTACTGTGTTTAAATGTGGCCAGATTCAGATAGAATGATCAACAACACGTGATCTTGCATCTACTATGTCCAAGTACTACACTTCACATAAATTTTGCCTCTTTGGTTGTCATGAGAAATGTGAGTTGTAGTTCTGTCCAGGTCACATAGATGAAGAAACCATGATGTAGAGAAACTTCCTACTTAGCAATAGATGGGGCAAAAATGATCACATTCAAATCTCGGGTCTGTCAGGTGGTTTTAACAGTTCCCAATGTGCATGTCTTTGAATATTTTTATTAGAATTATTCACATATTGTTATTCAGAGCTATTTTTTTTTGCTGAATATGACATATCAGTCTCCCCAAGAGAGGGATGTTTATGGAAAAGGAAGGTGTTCATCTGTAAGTAGGAGAGGGAAGACAGAAATGAGACACCACGGCTACGCATTCTAAAGGGAGGAAAGAGTGTCCAGTTGCTAGTGGTAGCTACTTTTGTGCCGCTATCCCCTAATTACCTGGCTTGGTCAGCTTCAGAGAGAAGAGATGTGTTGTAGGCTACAATTTCAGAGTAGCTTTGATCATGGTAGCAGGAACATGAGGTGTGGGTCCACAAAGTGGACCAGGAAGCAGAGTGTGTAGAGAAGAGGCTAGAGATCGGGCAGAAGAGATCTGTAAGAGCCTGCATCTAGTCGCCTGTTTCTACCAGGTAGCATCCACCTCCTAAGGGCTCCAGGAGGGAAGCACTGAAAACACAAGCCTGTGGAGGATATTTCAGATGCAAACCATAACACCGCACCTCTGGCCTCAAAAGATCTCGTACTGCAAAATTCATTTAGTTTAATTTCAAGAGG
This sequence comes from Myodes glareolus, assembly GCF_982192425.1. Lineage (NCBI taxonomy): Eukaryota > Metazoa > Chordata > Mammalia > Rodentia > Cricetidae > Myodes > Myodes glareolus. The sequence goes on from NC_142038.1 coordinate 66,889,569, forward strand.
CCCCCAACTTTCACACAGTTCCAAAGTTCTAGTTAAGACCCAAGACAAAATCTTAAGTATAGGCTCTTTGGATATCAAAATGAAAGTTACATACTTCAAACATAAAACAACACACAGATTAAGTATTCTAGTTCCAAAAGGGAGGGATGAATGGATCAAAGGAAACAAAGCCTAATCCCATTAGAAAAAGCAGTAAGTCCTGTGTCTCCATGCCTAGTGTCCAGGGCACGTAATGTGATTACACAGGCACAGTAGGGTTGACCAAACGCACCCTTGTAGCTCTTCTTCCTGTAGTACAGGAGCCCTCTCATCCAGGCTAGTAACAAGCATTTCCTAAAGATTTCTTCAGGGTATGCCCCATGCTCCTCAGTGTCTTGTGATAACTTAGGCATCATCTTTACAAATCCAGACATCAAATTGTTTGGCACTCCTTGCAGGAAATATGCAGAAAGACACATGACCTGTCCTCACAAACACTCCTTAACCATTCGCGTGGAACCATACATCTCTCTATAATATGGAGCTCTGAAAGTTTGACAGACTAGTACCATAGATGCTGTCAGGTTCTGGTACTAGCTGGAGAAGTAGCTTGGCAGACTAGAAACACAGATGCAGCAGCCTTCTGTGTACTTTGGCAGCTGAGTCTGGCGCAGAAAAGGAACCAGGGGAGGGGGCTTTGCTACGTGATCCCTTTTCAACAGAGCATTCCTTCAGTACTCCAGTTACAAAAGGAAGTTTGTAAATGAGTTTTCAGTCCATACTTTGTAGTCTATGATGGGTGGGGTCTTACCCCCAAGGATCCTTGCTACTGTGCCAGTTCGAATTGTTTTTAATGATGCTTCTATTTAACAGTGCTAAACTTTTAAACAGTTGTGAATTCTTTATCTTCAGTTCCTTGTTCACAATTCTCAATGTGCTGGCACTCTTCACTAAACTCAACGTTCTCTACGTGTTTCTCCTCTACACTTTGAAATGGATTCTCACTATAAATCTGGCTAAAAACAGTCAGGAGCAACCATGCCACAGTCTACAGGTTACACTCATTTAAAATTTACTTGTCAAATATATTAGTTTACTACTTTTGAATTCAACTGCACTCAGATTTTTAGTACATAGCCTAAAGACAAACAGGTTTTTTGTTAGAACATAACATAATTGGTCTTTAGCTTAAGTCTCCACAGAGTCTGTTCCCACCTTAGCCTTCATGAGCACTGCACTACCACCAGAGCTGCCTGTTTAGACCACAGTTTCAACCTCATCCATGTCCTTCCCACGAAGCAGGCCCAAAGACCCAAGAATCACATGACCAGATTTAGTTCCATCAATGAGCACATGTCTCCAGGCATTGATTTTCTGTGATCGCTGCTTTCATCTTGCGTGAGAAAACTACTTTGATGCAGACAAGTTGAGAGGAAGGATTTATTTTGTTTCAGTTTCAGAAAGTTTTAGTTCACTGTTCAAGGAAGGTATTGTAGCTGCTCCATCCATAGAGGTGGCACAGGGTGAGGTGGAAGAGCAGAAGACAGGCGGAGCAGGATCAGGAAGTGAAAGCTCATCACATCCGTATGGTGGCTGAAGAGGAGGCAAAGCATGTGCAGCAGGCATTAATGGCTAGGTCTGACCTGCTGAGTCTTCACCCTTAGTTACCTACTGTGCCAGCTTGGTCCCATTTCCTAAAATAATGGCCCCAGTGTCGGAATGAACACTCAAGTCATGAGCCTATGCGGGGCATTCCTTATTCAACCTGAAACTTTATCTGCTGTGTAGAGGTGGAAGAAAGGAAACATTGAGGGGAAGACAGGATGGTAAAGCTACTCTTCAAGAGTTTGAGAGGAATTGCTTTTAATAACGTGACCTGGAGTGCTGCATCTTCAAACAGCAAAGGGATGCTGAAAGCATCTGTGATGGTTTGAATGAGAAATGCCCCCCTAAGCGTGTGGTGGGTGCTTGAACACTTAATTGCCAGCAGGTGACGCTTTGGGGGATGTTGTGGAGCCCTTAGAAGGTAGAGTCTTGCTAGCTGAAGTATGTCCCCAAGAATAGGGAGTTCATACTTCATAGCCTTACTCCACTTCCAGTTCTCTGTGGTGATATCTTGCTTGTGCTATAACAGATAAGGCTTGCCTGAGGATCAGAGTGCAGAGTTAGTTACTAGTTAGCCCCAGAGGCCAGGTGGTGGTGGTGCACACCTTTAATCCCAGCACTCAGGGAACAGAGGCAGAGGGATCTTTGTGAGTTCAAGAACATCCTGGACTACATGCAATTGATCCAGTCTAAAAAAGACAGAGCCTGGTGGTGGTGGTTCATACCTTCAATCCTATCACTCAGGAGTCACACACCTTTAATCTCAACACTAGGGAGGTGGAAACAGGAAGGGATATGGCTGGGCAGAGAGATTAATATAAGGCAGGAGGAGACAGGAACTCAAGGTATTCAGTCTGAGGACTTGCAGAGACAGGATACCCCATTCTGAGGATTTTGTAGAGGAACCAACTAGTGGCCGGCTGAGCCACTTCTCTGAAATTTCACCTTTCACCCCCTAATGTTTGGTTCCAGATTTTTATTATTAAGGCCAATTAGAAATCACACTAGGTTTTCCCTCTACTTTCTGCTCCAGCCACCTGCTACCACGCCTCCCCTCCTGTAAGGGTACTCTCTCTGGAACTGTGAGCCTGTTTATCACAACAACAAAAAGTAACTAATACAATATCCTGTAGGAGTTATTTTTAAACTCTACAGTAGTGGCACAGGCCTTTAATTTCAACACTTGGGAGTCAGAGACTAGCGGGTCTCTGTGAGTTGAAGACCAGCGTTGTCTACAGAGTTATTAAAACAATATTGTCTTTTGAACAGATAGAAAGTGAAAAATTAATTCTCATCTGTTCTTCTAAAATATGCCAAAAAGGCCCCTGGCTAGGAGCCATCTACGGATGAGGTCTCCATGCGAAAGGACCTAAGAGAACCAATTGAAGAGAAGGAGGCGTGGGAACACCCTGTGCACAGCTGAGAATTTCACGGTCCTCATGGCATCTGCAGGCATCAGCATCAGGCCTTGAAAGCACTAATGAACCTGACCTCTGCCTGCTTAGCCCTTCAAACCGCACTTAGAAGTCTGGAACAATTGCTAGGATGTAATTTAGTGGAATACTTTTATTGCATGGTGCCAAGCATATTGTCTCAAGTGTTCTCGACAGTTTGGAATGCAATGTGTTGTTTCTCTGATGGTCTCTCTGTTGTCGTCATCTCTTATTCACAGATGCTTCATGGCTTAGGCACTCAGGCAGTGATCACCTTTCTGCTATTCATGTCGATACTCTACTGACACTAACAGTGTGTAAAAAGATTACAAATCCAAGAGTCATTATTAGATGACACTGAGTCATGGCACAATAACAGTGTTATTATTGTTAATGTCTAAAGATTATGGTAAAATATTAAAATGACAAAACAAAAATATTTAATAAAATATCAAATTAAAATTTTATTTTATTATTTATTAGATACAGTTATATAGATATGAATATAAGATTGCATTCCCTGCTAAAAGAATGAAGACAGCAGACTGGGAGTTTCGGGTAGTTGGAGAGACAGTATATGCATGCCTGAGTCTAGATAAGAGGGGCAGCAAGTGTCTTGGTGATAATAATCCCACGGGAGGTGTTCTTATCGTCCTTGATAATAACAACCCAAGTTGGCATGCTGGGGAATGTCTAACTGGAAAAAGGAGGGCAAACAGATCGAGCTCAAACCCAGACGTGTGCACAGCAAGACTCTTTATTAAAAACAAAATCAGACAAAACAAAAATACAAGTATTACCCCTTTCTGTTTTCTTTCTTACCAACTCAGGTTCAGTTAGATGTTCAAATCTTTTTTTTTTAAATTATTCATGGAATGCTTTATTCAGACTAAAAGAGAAAAAAGAATCTACTTACAACTTTTTGTTAATCTGTACTGTTTTTTAAGGATTTTTCTCCCAAGTGATTGGAGTATTGAAACTAGAAAATAAACTTTGAGATTATAAAATAATATGAAAGAAGACTGGTAGATGGCTGAGAAGACAAGTGCACTTGCTGCCTCGTTTGGTGATGTAGGTGCAGTCCCACACGGTAGAGGAAGAGGGCTCTCACAATTTGTCTTCTGGCCACCATCTGTGTGCTGTGGCACACCCACATATTCTCCCCCACATAATACACTCTAAATAAACGTAAACTAAACCTAAAATAATATGAAAGATTGAAATGCTTGATTTAGTGTAGAAAAATAAATGATTAAAATGCACATGCATATATAAGTAAAGAAGAATAAGTTATGAATTTGAGGGTAGGTTGTGGAGACACAAGGAGAGTTGGAGAGGGAGAGGACATGGGATAGAAATTATGTTAATGCAGTACACATGCAGGAAATGCTCAAAAACAAATTTCAAACAGCAGCAACAACAAAAGCATATACTATGAACCAAAGAGAGCAACACAGATAATGTGCACTCAAAGGGCTGTATCTGGGTAAGTTCCAACACAAAGCAAGCATGGCCAATAAACAAGAATGAAGAGAGACTTCAGCTTTCACAGTGAACTTGCCACTTTCAAGTTTAGCTCTATTACAGATTTGCTGCTGGAAGTGACTACCTCCTCAGTTGCTAACAAATGGAAGACTGCAAAAAGGAATGGTCATCTCAGATTCTCTGACATAATTACAGAAAGAATCACCAGAGCCAGACAATCATGGAATTTATTTCAGGGAGCGACTATTTAACTTTCTTATTTTAATAACAAGGAGATGCTGAACACATTTCTTCAATTGGTTGCAATTCGTAAACATATTTAATAGCAGCAGCTTGTGATATTTGAAAGAATGTATATGAAAGTATCTCACTTAAATTGTATTCTGTTGTTCAGTACAGGATGATTTTTTTCTCTTACATTGTTTCATTAGCTCACAAGAATTAGGTTCCACTGCAACCTTCTTCAAACAAAATTTGCTTTTGCTGTTTTTCATTCCCCATTCTCGACCTCCCTCCTGGATATCCTCCTACCTCTTTTCCTCCCACTCTTGTGTCATATGTGACCCTTTGTCCCCTTTCTCAATCGACCAAGTTCTCCTCTTATTGATTCCTTCCTTGTTTTAGTCTACACACACTCTTAGAACCCTGCATTTCCATGTGTGCAAACATTAAAGGATCTGCATGTGAGAGAGAACATGTGATATTTTTCTTAGACTCTGTCACCTTGCATAATATCATACTTTCCATTTTCACTATCTTTTTTGAAAATTCAATGATGACATTTTAAATTTTTTTTTGAAAAATTTATTCTTCAAACATTTCTTATATGTAAATAGTGAACCCGATTACAGTCACACCCACCCTATATGAACCCTACAGCCCCTTTTACCTTTATACAAGTCTCTTCTCCCTATTCATGTCTTTTTGTTTTGTTCTGTGAGTTTACCCAGGACCATCTTGGTGACCATGGATTTGGAACCAATAATCGGAGTCTGGTGAGCTTCCTCAGTAGGCATGTAGTTGAAAACAATGTCTGTGGAGGCCCAAAAATGTGAACCTATTTCCACCTTGTCTGATGGTCAGAAAGTTTGGAGGTTGCTCAAAATGGTTGACAAGTGTAGGTACACATTCTGACTCAGGATGTGATTTCTTGGTTCTTTTGACATTAAGATAGCTCATACAGGTAGATCCTTTCCATCCTGACAGATGGTCAGGATATGCAAGTGTACTTCTGCTCCTACTTTTGTAATATGAGGTTACCTGGGAAATGGCTGCCTTCAGGATACTTTGTCTAGGGTGGTTTCACTCCCTGAACAACAGAATGCTAATGACTTGATGCCTCAAAGTGTTAAAGCAATTAACTGTTCAAATTGTCCTTTGTATCATGTTAAAGAAGTCTTCTATTGCCTTCTTCCCTCTTTTGTATTGGGACATAAAAGCATATGGAAAATAAAATGCAGATGAATTTCAGTACTGGAACACCCTCCCGGTACTATTCTATGATTTCTGTTTCATCATTTTTTTCACGTGTCTTCATATTCTTTACTTATATTTCTAAATCCCTATGCCCCTACCCTGGCAAGAAGTGTTTTTGTCTGGGCTGGTCCCTGACAAATGCCTCCATTCTCCCAGGACACATCAGTAGCTAGAAGTTTAGCAGTGAGGAACATAGAGTTCTGTAAGTCCATCCCTACCCATGACTGACTGTTGACAAACCTAGTTTTATGGAGGCCCATTGCAGGCAGCCCCAGCTGCTGTAGATGATGATTGCACTGGATGTGTCAAACTCAGATTATAGCATTTCATGACTGGTCTTCCTATTTTCTGGCTTCTATATTCCTTCTGCCCCTTCCCTGAACCTCCTAAAGGTGGTATAAATGTCCCATTTAGGAATGAGCAGTTAACCATCACTTATTCTCAGCACCTTAATCAGTCATGAATCTCCATAGTTATTGCAAGGAGAAACTTCACTGAGAATAACATTTATCTATGGATATAAACACAGATATTTAGGGACTGCCATGGTTGGAGCCATGATAATTAGTCTAAACAACATTTTGGCCTATGTCCTTCTCAGTCATAAGATATTTTTTTTTCATTCTAGTTGACATTACCAGGGATGAACTGTATCCTGCGAGTAGGTCTCATATCCAATCAGAAAGCTGTTGGCTATTATCCATAACAGTTGTGCCATTATCAATAGGTAGGCACGTATTGCCTGAAAGGTTGATCTTTTAGTTTGTAGGGGTCACCGCTGTGTAAAACAGCTGATACCCTTTCTCTCTCAGCAGCCTGCGCCTTTGAGCACTACGGAACATAGCAACGAAGGAACAAGCTTTTAGTTCAGCTCCAGTTTGGTTTCTCTGTATTTTGTCTTCAAGCATATGATGCCTTCAGCAGTAGGGTCTTAGTGTGTTCTGGTGGAGGAAGGGTAAGAACTTGTCTGGTGCCCCCGGGACATCCTTCAGTAAATTAACAAGGAGTTGAACCACAGCTGGCCCTAGAATTTTTGATAACTGGTGGCTTTTAGAAGCAGAATTACCCAGCACTACAGAGTAGGAAAAGATACTTTAAAGGAACAAATACTTATATCTAGTTCTATAGTCTTTTAAACTTTTCCATAATTCGACCAATCCAGACTTTAAATAAACTGAATTTAACAAATACCACTTCCTCTAGTGACATGGGCCGCCGGAAGCAGTAATTACACCCAACATTTGCTGAATGCGTAAATAAATGAGTGATTCCGCAGGGAAAGATTAAATAAGGTTGTAGAAACAGTAATTATAAAACACAGAAAACTTCTGGGATGTACCTCAGTTGGCAGAGAGTTTTCCTCCCCTGCACAAAGCCCTGGATTTGATCCCGGCAACACGGAAAACCTAGCCTGGCGGGGTCTGTCTGTGACGCATTAGCAAGTGTAGCCAAGAGGATCAGAACTTCAGGATCATCTTCGACTGCTGGGCAAATTTGAAACCAGCTTGGTCCTGTCTCAGAACTGAAAGGAAAACAACGATCTCTGTACATTAGAATACAGGTTTTGCATTTCACTTTGAGTATGTTGTTAGAAGCAGGTGAGTTCGTCTAGACAGTTCTGAATCAAGCACAGGTTTGGACAGAGCCCTCCTGCTGCTGAGAATTCATCTTCTCTCATCACCCCTGTGTTTTCAGGTCGTATTTCAGTGTCACCGGCTAATGACTCCCATTTTAAAAATACCACTTTGAAATAGAGCTATGCAGAAAAATCTCATTGGGGATGTTATTAAACAGGGTAGGCTTCCTATAGAGAGAGAGAACGACTAGATCCCCTTTCAACTATTTCTTAAAATTATCTGGTACTTGTCAATTAAAATAGTTAGTTCTTCCAATCTAGTAATCCCATATCTAGATCTTAACCCTGATGATACCAAGAAACTGTATAAAATTATTTTTTGAGTGGAGAAGTTGAGTTGCTTAAAAAATATAAACCCCAAATTTCCTGTCTATTTTAAAATTATATTTTTATGTATACTTACTATCAACAGTTTTGGTTTTTCAATATCTAGACTATTTGGTCCCTTTTTTCTTTTTCAAATGTTTTATTTTAACTGATTTTTGTGATTCTTGAAGTCTACAGAAACATTGGTTTCATAAGATGCTCTATTCATGGAATAGTTGGACTCAATTATGGCATTAAGTGTGGCTTTGTGTGTGTGTGTGTGTGTGTGTGTGTGTGTGTGTGTGTGTATGTGTGGGCACATGCATGTATTTGAGTCCTGTCTCATGTATCCCAGAATTCCCTTAACTCACTCTGATGATGGCTGTGAACCACCAATCCTTTTGCTCCACCACTTGCAAAGACTGCAGACTACACCACCAAGTTCGGCTCAGATTCCTTGATGAAACTGCAGGAGTATAAGTAAGTTCCTAGAGAACCCGAAGAAAGGGATTTTTCAAGTTTGAAATAAAGTTTACAGACTATACTCCTCAGGGATTTTAATGACTAAACGTCTATCCAGATTTCATTAAAAATTTTCAATGACTATTGAATACTGTTGGGTAATGCATAGTAAAGTGAAAAGATTGAAAGAAAAGCATTAGTTCCAACCTTTGGGTCTATAATAAGCCGGTGGTGATAAATCAACACTTTAGTAATTCTGTCAGCTGCAATTCACTCTTTTAAAAGGTTTGGCGGAATTGGAGAGCAATTGAAAATAGCCACATGAAAGCTGTCAGGTTAAGGGTAACATTTCCTGGGTCTCTGCCCTCCAGCTTGCCTTTTCCTTTCCTTGTGCAATTATTGCTCAAGCTGGGAGCATCAGCTCTCCCCTGTGGGCTAACGAGTCATGGAGAAGACGCACTGCTTCTCCTGTCCTGTTATCTTGCTGCTATTCTTGTGCGTCCATCTTTCTGTTGAACATGATGTCATCCTGACACTTGGTCCAAATGCAAGGTTAGCCACACTCAGGAGAGAAAACTGTGTGCCTGCCTTGTCTGGGCACAAGAAACCACTACTCACATCGAGAAAGACAGAAAGAGAGACAGGCAGGCAGACAGGCAGCAAAACATAACCATCTAAGCTCAGTGATTTCACTTCTCTTCTATCTGTATGCACAGACAATGTTTAAACACTGCTGGTCCCTCCTCTTCTGTACATACCTTATTGCGTGCTTACTTAGTTAGCAACAGTCTCTCTCATTTTAATGCCTATTGCCTGAATCCAAGCTCCAATCTTCATGACTCCCCACTAATAATACTGGTCACTTAGGACCCCATCAGGAAGGGCACCTTGGAAAATCTCAAATGCTGATCACCGTGTCATATTCTTGTCATATGGACAAAGCAGTTAAGTGTGGGCACTTGGGGGCAGAATGGGGCACACAAAATGAGGGGCTCTTTCTAGTATTACAATGTCAAGCTCGTACTCATTTGAGAGGAGAGCAAGTTTCCTATTTTTCCTTTCAGGGAAAATAGGCAGACTTTGCAATCACAGTCATTTCAGATTCAGGACTTCATTACGAAAAGTTCAGTTTCCCCTCCCCGTGATCATCTTCCCAGGT